>NC_135419.1:16342602-16663852 GCF_051991245.1 Festucalex cinctus
AGCAATTAGACGAGTGCCTTTGAGACAATACTCTTCAAATAGGATATTTACACATAGATTTGTCCAACATTTTAAACACAGATGCTTGTTTAAAAATGAAACTTTAAAAAAGAAAAAAAAAAAAACATTGGGCATGAATACTGATGTTGAGAATGGCAGATAAGCAGAGTGTAAGATTTGAGCACATACCGAGTCCTTTCATGGCTCGGTGGAGGATATCAGCATCGTGTTTGGCGTCAAAGTTGACAAATGGTCGGACGCTGCCTCGATACGCCTGCAGAGATGAAATAAATTCAATTATCTCTTCTTAAAATTGACATGTAAATGATTCATTTAGCCATAACACAAACAAAATGAAGCACCAAGCTCCTCGCTTGGTTCTGAAAAATTTGCTTCGCCTTTAATTCCAGTTGAATATAGCTAATTATTCTTTCTAGCATGCTAACAAAGCCTAATGTAGTTATGGGATTCAGGTTCTAGATGAAAGCCTAACTCGGAGCGGGAAAAAAAAAAAGATAAGATGCTATCAGTTATCATGCTAACAGCTAGCATATCAAAAGTGAAATGAAGTTATGTCATGTTCTATTTTGGAAATCAATCGAGGGTACAGTTTGAAAAAGTTAACAGTTGCTTGGCTAACATCGTTCTAGTAGGCCAATATGTGACAAGTTTTATATTGTAGAATAAATTAAATTTAAAATAGCTAAATCCTTATCATTATTCTTCTTTGTTATATTTCTTCTCTAATACAAACTGAAGTGGTTCAGCGTCTTCATTTATCTTTTTCTTAACTGTGTTTAAAGATACATGCACTGTAAAATAATAGCATTGTGTTTATCACATATGTGTGGCCATGACAAAATGATTAAAGCCATGAAAGGTGTCAAATGAAGTATTTTTTTCTCCCAGGAAAATGCAACGATAAATGCTAAGCGCTTTTCAGGTGCTCGTGCAGGAAGCGATAATAATAAGCTCATTAAATGTATTATCTGCTCTTCGAGGGAAAGTCATTGACCTTTTCTCACTTCATTACACACGGCGGCCAGTGTGAAGAGATGTCTATTTGCTTCTGATTGAATGCCTCACACCCAAGATATTGTGATTAAAGCCAAAAGAAGACCTCACCATGTTCCTTTCTGATGCTTGCACAAAGCTGAAAGAGACAAGATCATGTTCATTTGGATCATAAGTTGCCTTTTACAAGGTTACATGCTTGCTAAATTGCTATCATGCTAACATTTACCATATCCAATTTGGAAGATAAAAATGCTAACCGTTTACCTGTTGCTACTTGTACAAAGACACAAAAAGGAAGGGAAATGCTCACAGCTCGCAGTGTCAATGTTGAAAGCATAGATAAAAAAAAACTAACATGTTAACACGTGTTACATTGAAATCCAACAATGTAGCAGCTGCTACCAGAAGGACAAAATGCCAAATATAAACAAATAAATGTAGATATGTGAAATACTAATTAAGCCTGAGGGGCAAACATTTGCAACATTAGCAAACGTTGGTTTCACGCTAGGGTTCGCTCAAGCTTGCAACTTTTCCTAAACATTCTCTGAACAATTTTAACGGCTCGCTAAACAGTTTAAATGTTTTTTTTCTTCTCGCAAAAAAACACAAACTATTTTGAACATGTTCAAAACTTCCTTCCAACAAGAAAAAAAAATGAAAACTGTTAGAGAACCATTAAAACTGTTTAGAGAATGTTTAGAGAACATTCGCAAACATTTGCCCTACAGTGGGATACGGGCACCATGGGGATAAAATGCTAACATGCAACCATTTGCTATGCTAGCGCCTAAATTTGTTTATGTAGTAATTATTAGGGGTGTGCCAAAAAAAATCGATTCATAAAAGAATCGAGATTCTCATTTATTAATCGAATCAAATCGATATTAATATCCAAAAATCGATTTTATTTAAATTATAAATGAAGAAGAAGGGGAAAAGGCAGTTGTAGCCCACATGCTGTTTTTGTGGAAAAAGGCACTTACAATACAAAATGAATAAATGTTTAAACAAAAAAAAACAAAAAAAAAGACACTAATGTCTCTATTTGTCATTTTGTCTTGCAAAGCAGACTGGAGTACATCATGGCAATGTTGTGCATATCTGTAAATTGAAGCAGAAATAATTTGTCAATCAAATAATTTTAAATCAAAAATCGTTTAAATCGAGAATCGAAAATCGATTCTGAATCGAATCGTAGACCCAAAAATCGTAATCGAATCGAATCGTGAGACAGTCAAAGATTCCCAGCCCTAGTAATTACGCTATCGTATCAAAAGTTGCGGCTCTACTATACTAGCTCCACTACTACACTACTTAAGCTGTACTACTTTGACGTTATCGATAAAGTGCTAACATACTACTAGTTGGTATGCTAAGATTTATCAGAAAACACAATAGCACATAAATACAGGTAAATAAGTAAATAACCTGAAACCATTTGCTACTCTAACATCTATATTAAACTTGCAATCTGTTTGCGGTCATAGATTAGAAGGATGTTGTCAAGTCTTACCAGTCGCAGTGTGTCCTCTCTTGTTCAGGGTATTCATTAAATGGCATATGCGTGGCGTCAGGTGAAGTTAGCGAACCCGAGGCCAGTCCACCTGTGGTGTCATCTTCCACTGCATGTCTCCATGACTTCACTGGAGAGCCTCCATTGTGTCACCTTGAGTTAAACGGGCAAGTCAATCCCGGGTACGGGTCGTAAGTAAGCGAGGCGACATCATAGGCCAGGTCCACAGCTTTTTAAGACATTTTGCATACAGTCGACATGAGGTACTATATTAAAATCCCATGTGGCAAAAGTACTCAGACTCAGTGCTGTATGGTAGATATAAAAAGTATATATATACACACAGTGAAACGAAATTGAATGTACACTCGGATTCCCATTGGACTATTTGTGAGTCACCCATCTATCATCGTCATTTGTTTTATTGATGAGTGTTTATATCCTCTTGAACACACGCTGCTAGTCTAGCCTTGCATCTCAATTGCTTGAGTGCTTTGCAAAGACGACTCACTGTGTTTTCAGGCGTGGTCTCATCGGAGTGGGCCCGATAGGCATCATCATCATCATCATCATCGCACACACACACATACAGAGCTCACATATCAGTGCACCTTAATTAAAGCGACTTGTGACTAGCGTCTGCTCATGCAGGCGAGCGCGCAGCCAATTTCCTCCCAGCCCAAATAAACAAGACGACTGGGCAGCTAATAACGGCGAGATCAGATGGAGTGCAGAGCCAAGAGAGACTCTGTCAGTCCTCTGAGCCATGGACACATCATGATGCTCCATTGTGTTGCACACAGATAGTCATACAATTAGCACCGGGTGGCTTCACTTCACATTGAAATGAGAGAATGTAATATGAGCCACGTTATTGGATGGTGATGAATATAAATCATCAGGAAAAAGTACAAAGTGGGAAAAAAAAGGGGGTTGTAATGTTCAGAGAATAAAACTAGAGTAATATTGGAAGAAACCTTTTTTTCGTTTGTTTTTTATATAAATACAATTATAGGGCAAAAAAGGTCTTCTGCTACACCATGCTGAGAAAGTCCAAACTTAAATTATCAGGATTTTAAAAAAAATACAATTATGACATTATTATCACGTTTAACTAGACTAAGTGCAATTTCTGGAGAAATTGCGTGGGAATGCTGAAAGCTGAATGCTAACAGCTGAATGTACGTGGAATGCTTATGAAGTAAATTGCGAGATAAATTATGAAATTATAACCTCCTGGTTACTGGACAATGCGCTTTACCAACTGTGCCACCGAGTAGTGTCAGACACCTGGCAATGATGATAAGTTATATGGATGGAAGTGGACGAGGAAAATGATACTTAGAAAAAGTTGAATGTCTGTCCCATTGAAAATGAATGGAAAAAGTTGATATTAAATGTTAAATTGTGCAAATACTATAAATAATGTGGAATCAGGCGATATATAACCCGGGAGGCGTGAATTTTTGAAGCTAGTTGAAATTTGAACAATGTATATTGGAAGTATTATGTGGGAGTTGTTACGTGGCAAAAAAGTGTGGAGAATAAAAATCACAATAACGTGGGAATGCTTCAGCATTCCCACAATTAAAATAATCATCTCTATTTAAAAAAATAAAATAAAAAAAAGTTTAGTTATGCCAAGATAAATTACAAGGGATATAAAATCATACTACTATGATATACTTTATATTGTTAAAATAGTGATACATTTTTTTAAAAGAAGTAATATTATATAAATACATTTTCAATTTGCAAGAAATACAGGTGTGTGGTTTTTTTTTTTTTTTTTAAAGAAAAATGTTATGAGAATCAATGAAGTGTGAATTTAAGATTTTCTTCTCTTTTTTTTATATGCGGTCAAATTTGGGCCACATGGAATTTATTTAAGTTCAATTATGATGGGGGAAAATGAGAATATATTTTTAATATTGCAAAAAATTAAGTAAATAAGTTAGAATATTGTGAGAAATAAAGTTGCATTTTGCAGATGGGTTAATTGTGGAAATTTGTTATATTGTGGGAAAGAAAGTTTTATATTTTTTTGAGGGGGGGGGGGGGGTAATGTTTTGAGAATAAAATTTAATATTGTGAGAAATAATTTGTAATAGAAGAATTGAGTAAAACCAAAAAAATAAAAACATATACAAAAAGTTTCCATGTATATACAGTATTTATTTGTCATACATTTGCAATTTCCTTAGTCTTATATTATATCGAAAGTTTATTAAGTGGGGGGATGATAAATTGTTATATCAGAAATTAAGTTGTTTTATGTTTAAAAAAAAACAACTCATATTTTCATTTCGTCTGACATCCACTTGAAATTAATGAGCTAAGTAAAAAAACCAAAAAAAAACCTTCATTGTCAAAACTTTTGTTAAAGAACTTCCTACTTGCGCCTCGGGGACGAAGTGGTATTTCCGAGCCATGGACCCAATCGCTTGTCAACCCGTTGACTGACTGACTGACATGAAATAAAAAAATTCTGTCATCCATCATCAAGCCTCCTGAGCCTCATCGTCTCGCAGCTGGCTCACACGCCACTGCCTTCATTTGTGCTAATAAGAAATGACCTTATGGAGCAGATCAGTGAACAAACACAATCAACTTATCTAATTGTTATTCACACCCTTTGAGTCTACAATGACAATAAAAATATTGTAGAATATTTTTTTTTTAATTTTTTTTTTGCAAAACACAGGTTGCAAGAAGATACTTAGTGCAAGTAACGGGGCTTTTGTAATGTAATCCTTTTTCATTATTACATTGTTTTACAATTTCAAGATTTTATGATTTTTTTTTTGTGTGGGCAGCACATAGGTTATTCATATATATATATATATATAAATTTGCCAAATTGTGACCTGTATTATATATACACTTTTGATCATTCCACACGTATGGGTGTCGTTTTTATTAATTATTGGCCAATCTAAAGTGTTGAAAAATAGCTTGCGCTCTTTGATGACGCAACGTTACCGGTTGAATAAGCATGCCGTTTTTGGGGTCTCTTGAAAAGCGTCGATTTTGGAGGTACAAGGTTTTGGCCTGACACCAATGAAATACAAAAATGTTTGGTAATTTTCACCGAAATTATACTTGATTCTATCTTTTTCATGACATATTTGGTCTTTTTTTTTTTTTTTTTTTTTAAACAATGCCAAGAGGCCCAACGCTGTATCTTTAATCATCAGGATACAAATTGAATGGTTTTTAAAATAATTAATTAAAAAAATTACATTTATTGATTACATTCATGTTCAGTTTATAAATAAATAAATCCATACATTAAGAAAGAAAGGGGGTTTGGGGGGGACACACAACAATTAAAACTTTTCGCCCTTGGGCAGTTTTCCACCATCTGTGCAATTAACTGAATAATCCAGATGATGCCCAGAGGGAACCACTGTGGTCATCACAAGCCCGCTTTAAAGGATGAAAGGAGAAAAGGCAAGTAAGAAAAAGATGGTTTAATAATTAATAACAATAATGAGGCAAACATAGCTCAAATCCGGCAGAATGTCGATGTCCTTTTCGGGCAACTCCATCACATTTGTTTTTTTTCCCTCCCCCTTACATCAGTCCACAAGGAGAAGGTGGGGGTTTGTGGGGGGAGTGCATTCCGTTCATAGCACATGGCGGAGCTCCTGAACCGAGGAGGTGCTGATGGCGTTGGTGGTGCTGGCGGGGGTCTGTCGGAAGGATCTGGCCAGCTGCAGGCTGGCTTTGCCCACCGAGTGGCGCAGCTGCTTGATGAGCATCCACAGCAGCAGCATGATGAGCCCCAGTAGCCCCAGCAGCATGGCCAGGTACACGCTCACGTTCCAGCCCCAGTCCAGCTGCAGGGGCAACGACGTGGACGCCAGCAGGAATTTGCGGGGGGCCGGCATACCGGAGCACCCTCGAAAAGAGCCACAAAAAAATAAATAAAAAACTTCAAGGATGGCGTGCGGAGGCCATTCCGACAGGTAGCCGAGCGCTAGGTGATGAAATTCCCGTCCGTCTCCATGATTGAAACAGACATTCCCTTTCTCTTCCCGCGGCTGTGTCCCTTTCCTTGCGCTCCCGTCTCATGCTCTGCCCGACAGGGGAAGAAAAAGGAAAGAAGGAAGGAAAAAAAGGGGAGGAGGAGGAGGAGGGGGGACTGGCATGTCACTGGCTGCACGCACGGCGGTGTACTTGAGAATAAAAGTAACAAAACGCGTAATTTTCAGGTTATGGTCGAAGATCAGGTTTTGTTTTACTCACTTTTTTTTTTTTTTTTAACTTAATAAAATAAAAAGTGAAAACCATTATTTTTCATGTACAATTAATACCTTTAACACATTCACTGCCAGCCCAGCAAAAATGCATTATTTGACGTCTTTTTCCGTCAATGAGTTAAAAACATCTTACCACTTGCTGTCAATTCAAAATGACATCACAGGTGCTGAGAGCTCAACGACCAATCACAGCTCGCTGGTTTTCCGGGATTGGTTCATGTGATGTTTACAAACTGAGCCATGATTGGTCGTTACCCAAGCCCTTAGCACACGTGATGTCATTTTCAGTCGACAGCAAGGGGCGAAATTTTTTAAACGGTATTAATAAGCGATGTGCGCATCCCAATATCAAGGTGCATTATGGGTAGATTTTGGATAGGCAAAACTACCAAACTGTCATTGAAAATGAATTGGATCCAATGGAATCAGCTCTGATAGAAACGTTTCAACCGCTGGAAAGTTGCTGTTCTTTTTGTTAACATGCATAACATGGTTTACTGACATCAGGAGAGTTGACTTGCAAGCTTTAAAGTGTACAGTTACACAAAAAATTTGTCACCACTCTAATCTTCGCCTTTCAAATGAATAGTAGTGATGTGTCAGTCACGAAAGAATCGAGTCTTTTGAACGGCTCTTCAACGTGAACGTTGGGTACCGAGTCTATCGAGAGCCGTTCTTTTACGTGAACGACTCCCGAATGAACGGCTCCCCTGTAAGAGCCAAAAGTCCCATCATTAATTAATAGGGTAGTTGGTAGCCTCGTTTACCCCCCAGCATGAGCGAACTTAACGCACACTTCGCTTATTGTACTTGAGACATAATGAAGTTACCAAATTATAGACAACTTATGAACTTCTTACTGCTAATGGTAAATGACTCAAATATTCCTTTAACTCATTGTATGTGATTTGTTGGTCTAACTAGCAAAAATATTCAGAACAAATAAAACAAAAAAACATACTCTTGCCTTATTCTTGAATCTTGATAGGCGTGAACGTCGCGTTAGCAGAACCTACAATGAGTGAGACATTCAGGTTATTGCACATAAAAGTAATATATTCGTAATGGAACGGTTGGTTGCATTAGTCATGGCCTTTAATATATTAAAATAAAATCAAGAAAATGCAGTTTGGTACGCAGGCATTCACTACTGAGCACTTCCTGTGCATGTGCAAGGTTCTCTGCCTTTACATTTGTCCTTATTGATCTCAACAGTTTCAACCGATTACAATGACAGGTCGTTTTCAAATGTACATTTCACCAACACTGATTTTTAATTGCTAGGTAACAAGTGCACTAGTGCAGACCTCCGCCAATGATGAAGTGTCTATACAAACGTATTGCTAGCTCTCAATGTGCAATATAAAATAATTTTCTATGTAGACCTGAGCAAAGTGCAACAGGAAGACATACAGCAGTTATAGCCTTACTTTAGCTGCCTCAAACACGTTAGCATTTTGGCTAGGGAGCTGAAAGCAGTTTAGCATGAATTAAATTACAGCTTTTGTCTTACCTTGACGCCAAAACATGCAACTCTTGATTGATGGATTCAGCAGAGTTCCAATGATGATTCAGTATTTTTTTCAATCTTCATTTGGGTTTTTTGAGGGATCCATTCAGGATGACTAGAAGCTAATCACTTAGCTTCATTCAAAGCCTACATTTGACCTGAGGGCTTCATTCCACTTTGTGCGGCATCATGCATAGCCACAAGTTTACATTTTATGTATTAGTTGACACGGGAACGTTTGATTTTTGAGGGTTGCTCAAGTGAAAAATGGTCTGCAGTCTTAGCAACGCTGCATTAGATTTAACTTTTATCCCAGTCAAATGACTGCAAAGCTATTTTTAATCCAGAGGCAGCACTTAAATGGGTTTTGTTTGTGATTCAGGTGACAGACTGCATTACCTGTGGTTTGTTTTAAGGCCTTTGCAGGAGTGACTAAATTTGAACAATTAAACCCAGTTTCCTGGTAGATATAAAGTGAACCACTGCTGCCCCCTGTGGTCAGCCAGAATAAAATAGGCAGGAAGCAGGCCAAGTGATCTTTAAGTGAATTTTATTTACAAGAGCGTTACTTTACAGTGCTGCAAGACGACCCGACAAGTCATGCCAGTCACCCAAATGTAATGACACAGACAACGCCATGACTGACAAACACGTTTAATGTGTAAAACTCACCTGCTTTAACAAGACTAGGTTGACTTAGAAAAACAACCCAGCAATTACAACTGCTTGGGCATAAAACCCTCAACCCTTGGCAGCAGGGCAAATCAGCTTGTATTTACACATAGATCTGATTTTAAAACCAGATTAAAACACTATGAACATCAGGAATTTATCAAAAACAATGAATGTACTTCGGGAACAGGCCACAAGGGGAAAAAAAAAAAAAAAAAAAAAAAAGACAAGTGACAGGAAGTACAACTCTTAAAAAGGGGGGGATTGAAGGGGTTCAGTCAAACTGCAGAGTAGTTGGAGGTTCGATAGTGGAAACTTCATGATGCCTGGGGAGAAAATTTCCATGAGTCACTTCAATTATTAAACTTAAATCATGTGTGGCATCAATTCTTACTTGGAAGTCTTGTACTTCTCCCTGACTGACTGCTGAGCATGCTGTGGTGCGTTCAGGTACATCTGGTGAAGCTCATCTACGCATGGCCTCAGCTCCTCCAGGGTGTAGCCCGTCCTCTCCACCAGAGACTTGGGCTGCACACGAGCCCGTCATGTCAAAGCTCACAAAATTAACTAAAACAAAAATCTGGAAAACATACCCATGATGCACCAGCGATTGTGTTGTTGGCCAGGATGTAGGCAGCGGCAGCAGTTTGGGAAGGAAGGTACTTCAGGAATGGGTCGCAATCCACCAAGCTGAGCTCGCTGAGGTACTGTTAGCACATTTGTACACATTTCCATAATTAAAAAATTAATAACACAGCCATTAACACTTGGGTTCCTCCAAAGAAATTTACCTAAATTTTGTAAGGCGTACATAAACATTCAGAAAATCCTAGAGGCTAGGCCACAAATTAACGGCATAGCTAATTCAAACAATTGTTGACTGAAGTCTTGTCAGCAAAAGAGAGGAAATTGTAACTAACTAGGGCTTCCTCCATCAAAGTCATGATGTACTCTAATAAATAAAATTGCATTAACAAGTCCAACCAAATGTGCGGTTATCTTACCTTCGACACTGTAGTATCTGTGACCGCGTGTGTATCTGCGAGGAGTTGCTGTTAACTCAGGTTAGTTGGTCTGCGTCTTGAGCGGCTGAGAACTCGTTTATGAATCTGACTACCAACAGTTTATCGTTGTTCAATAAATAATCAAAATGTGCTAAACCAGTTCTGCAAACTGGTCTGGATTGCACAGCTACTTTGTGGCTCACTAGCATCTCAACTTATTTCTACACTGAGTAAGTGTGCATCTACAATAAGACTTAAAATAAAAATGCTGTTATGTTATACTTTAAGGCAGAGATTTGACACTGGTCTTTTGTCAAATGACTCAATTTTTCAGTCGCCATCCAGTGCTCACCATGGAGAGGCTCTCCACCTGCTTGCTGGCAGGGTGATGCAGGAAGTACTGCGTGAGGAACTGGTTGATGGTGGGCGCCGCCAGGTCAAAGGAGAGCACCTTGAGCACCAGCTGCTCCATCCTCAGCACCTGCTTTTTGGTGTAGGTGTCGTCCGTGATGTAGACAAACTCCGACACCTCCGGGGGGTAGATCTCCTCAAATTTGCTACACATGCGCACAAGTTAATTTAGATTTAAAAAAGCAGCAACAACCGAAGCAAATCGAAAGTCAACTTACGAGGCCAGCAGCATGGCGGCGGTGCCCACCAGCTGCAACTTGCCGCGCAGCACCGACATGGACGACAGGAAGCGGTCGATGTAGTTGACGGCCAGGTAGAGCGTCTCGCTCTGGAGCTTGTACTCCTCGCCGACCTCCACCAGCCAGTCCACCAGGATAGCGCGCATGCTGTTGGTGATGTCGGGCTGCTTCCTCATGTAGCCCAAGCGGGGGCGACACTTCACCTGTGGGATGATTCAGCCATATTTAAACGAGGGGCTCCAAAACCTTTCAAGAGGCTGTCTGCCGGTTTCACTCAGGAAAATGCACTTTTTAAATACAGGATTTAAACAAACAAATACTTCTAAATTTATAAATATGGGCTTTTCATAACATGTGGGTGTGATTTTGTCCTAAACCCCCAGCCTATATTTTTCCATTTTGTGTTTTATAAACAGCGGAACATTTCTGTGGAAAGACAGTGTTTACACCCCTCCAGCCAATCGCAGAGCGGGGTGGGTGGGGTGTGTGTGTGTGTGTGGGGGGGGGGGGGGGGGGGGGGGGGGTCAACCGTGTCAGCAGTCACTCCCGCAGCAATTTGAAAGCACGCACAAATCCAACCCCCCCAATTCACACATGTAAGCTTCTGTGAGCGAGTGGGGGGGAATAATACGTGCTTGATTTCAAATTGCCGCGGGAGTGACGTCACGCAGCTGACACGTTTGCGACACGCCACCCACCCCACCGCTCTGAGATTGGCTGGAGGGGTGTAAAGCCTGTCTTTCCACAGAAATGGCCCGCTGTTTACAAAAACACAAAATGGCAAAATACAGGCTGGGGGTGTAGGATAAAAATCACCCCCACACGTTATGAAAATCCCATAGCTACAAATTGAGAAGTAGTTTGTTTAAATCCTGTATTTAAACAGTGCATTTTTCTGAGTGAATCCGGCAGACAGCCCCTTTAAGATTTTAGCAACCCTTCCATTACTCACAAATTTATTTCCTGGGTGAAATCTCAGCATTTAGTTCATTAGTATTATGTTGAAAGACCATTTCATTGTTCTGCTTGCCACTCAGTCAAACCTAGCTAACACAGCTAAGCATCAATATCAGGCTTCATGCAGAGCTTTCTGATTAGCTAATAGTTTGAAACAGTTGGCTGTGGGAGACATGGGAAAACAAGCTGGATAGGGGTATTTGAGTACCACTCCAATATTGTACACTAAATCTGAGTTTAAAGTGGAAGTCAACCTTAAAAAGATACTTCACTTATTTAGCCCATTATAGCAATAAAAAGTTGATATTTTGTCTACGATTTGATGCTTTCATTATTTTTCCACATACAATTAGTACCTTTAAAAACATTTTACAACTTTGTTGACTTATCATGACATCACAAGGGCTCAGGTAACCAATCACAGCTCACCTGTTTCCTAGGTTTGGTCATGTGACATTCACAAGCTGAGCTGTGATTGGCTACCCGAGCCCTTGTGATGTCATTTTCAGTCGACATCAAGTTGGTTTTTTTATTTCACACTTGCAAAATGTGTTTTTATAGGTACTCATTTTACATGAAAAATAATGAATTTTAAATTATAGGCAAAATGTTTGACTGCCAAAAAATGGCTAAATTAGTAAAGTATCCCTTAAACATCTCTTGACAAAGTTATGTAACCTAACTAGTCTAAATGACATTCTGATAAACATTTCTTTTGGAATACAAGTTACGAAGCAAAATGCAGCCATTTTTAATCCATCTCAGGAGCGGCCATTTTGTCACTTGCTGTCGACTGACAGTGACATCACAATTAATCAGGGCAACGACCAATCACAGATGACCCGTTTTCTGAAGCCGAGCTGTGACCATAACCAGAAGACCATAGACTAGTGGGGCTGCATAGAACACAAGTGCATGGACTGATTTTACCCTTTAAATAAGTTAAAAGAATTCCAAAGAGGCCCTTTACAACCTCCTACTTTTCTACATGCAGCACTCAGAGGAAAGACTCCAGACAAACCGGCAGGAAGTGTAACATCTCACCTCCAGTTTCCTCAAATACGCATGAATCTCTTCAGCATATTCAGGCACCTCCTTGACGTCGATAGTCTTCTCCTCGATCACAGACATGTCCATTGGAGAGTCTAGGAAGAAAAATTACATAGTCATTAGTCAAAGTTTAAAAACCATAATTTTGAACATTTTCAGTCAAGTCACCAACCAAAACTGATGTCCATGGCCGGTGCAGGGATGTCAAGCGTGGCCAGAGGTTGGCGCAGACGGGCAACGGCATGGTCGATCTTCAGTGGCGAATCCTCCTCGGAGAGCTCTTCGACCTTTGCGGTGGCGGCACCGTGCTGCTTCTTGACACAGACGTTGGAGGGCTGTGGGTCCACATGGATTTGGAAGGGGGGCGGCTTGGAGGAGGCTTTGCAGGGTTCTTCATTTTTACATGACGGCTGCTGTGAGGATTCCTGGCAAACAATGTAGAACAAGTGCAGAGTATTATTCATTTGTGTTATATGTATAAGCATGTAAAATTAAGAATGGTCTTAAAAGAAGAACATTCTCAAAATTACCTCATTGTGGAACCCCCATCTAAATAGAGCCAGGTTGTTTTAAAATCCACTCATAATCATTTAACCATTAATTTTAAAGTGCTCAAAAGAAGTGATTCAATCAATTCTGTTGTGCTTCCATTTGGTTAGAAATTACAGGTTTCAGCCAGGCATTGTATTTTTATGACAATTGTGCACCACCTGCTTGGCCAGACCACATTTGAATTGGATCTCTGATCCAAAAGGATTTGATTTTCTAGTTCAATAAAAGCTTTGACTTAAGTTAAAATTAGACTCAGAAGGTGATAGTTGGTCTGCCTATATAATCACAATGTGGGCCTCATGTTATTAAAAGGAGGGAGTGTCAAAGTGATAGTATGCTTCTAACATCCATCAATTTCCATTTTCTTTTTAAATTAACCATTGGTTACATTGACTTTTTTTAAGCACGTTAAATTTTATTTTTAAGATGACAAAGCAAACGCAACGCATCGAAGCCATAAAATGGCGGACTAAAAGTTAATTCATTCATCTTGGGCAACAATTAAATGCATATCAACACATAAGCAAGACAAACAGTCAATCTGAATATATTGGTGTAAGAGTGACTCTCCAATTTTTAATTTTATTTTTCCTCATTAATGCTACATACAGCATACTTTGCCTAGCTTGCAAGCTAACTAGCTGATGAGGCTACAAGAACTTAGAAGTGGGTAGCGAGCCCAACTGACCTGCTTGTAAGCGCGCTGGATCTGGCCTTTGCTCCTCTGGTTGTTCTGCAGGGGGGCCAACACGGTCCTGGTGGCCGCAGACTTAGGCGGCACGTTCTCCTGGTTCTCCAAGCCGGCCGCCCGGGGCTTCAGCGAGTCTCGCAGTCTTGTCTGCATGTTTTCTTGATCGTGGAGGTCGCTTGTTGTTTGGCTACCGTTTGCGCCCGACATGTTTCGAGTTGGCCTCTACTTAAATTAGTAGTTAAGTGCAACCGTTGCTTTTCTTTTGTTGCAAAAATATATCAGACAATACAGACTAATGTTAGCTGCGATCGTGTGGGAGATGACGGCGCAGTCGCAACAGAAAACCAAACCAACACTTGAAAGAGCAACGGAACTCCGCAAAAACGAGCACACTTTTGGAACAGCCGCAATACTTTCAGGGTGCCATAACTTTAAATTCCACCAACCTGCAAGGTGACTCGCTACCCCGGTGCTGCTTTTAGTTTCCACACACTGACTGACTCGCTTGAATTTTGCAGTTGCTTTTCTCTCATTCAAGCAGCCCGCGTGGATTGAAACGGACCAATCACCAGCCGCGGCGGTGGTGACGTCACAAATCGACGGCAAACAAGAGGGGACTAGCGACTGTGATTGCAAATTCAAAACCGGCGTGCAGTTGGAAAGCGAGCGCTTTTTCACGAAAAGCAACTTGACTCACCTGTAATTTATAGGTTAAAATTATTGTGTATTTATTATCATAATGAAATAAATCAGGAATGTCCGAACATTTGTTAAGTAGTATGTACATATAAATTGTAAAAACATTTGCGCCAAAATAGAATTTACTAGTTATTTTAACACTTGCCTTACTATTGTGCTTTTTTTGTCTATTGATGCAACCTTGAACAGGTTTTTTATGTGTAGTATAAATTATACTACTTGAATTATACTGTATAATTCAACAAGCGGTTGGAATAAAAGTTTAAAATACTAACAAAACAAGTCAGTTAATTCCTATATTGAAAGCCTAAAAAGGTTTGAACGCTAACGTACTATCAGATGCTGATTTTTTGTATTTTTTTTAAAGAAAAAAAAACAGTTTTGTAGTGGCTGCAATGCATAAACAACAAATTGTGTCTTATTTGTATTTTAAAATGCAGGCAAAAAAAAAGTACAATCATCAATATAGTGATTTATTCATCACCACACTAGTATGAAAATAATATACTGTATTACAACATACTTGAACATGACATGATCTACAGTCAAAGCAGAAAACTTCTATAAAAAGAAAAAAAATATATAGACAAAAATACAAAATATCTCACATGGGCGGCATGATTAAGCCTCATTGAAAAAGTCTAATAATGAATTCAAATCGTAACTATCCAGGATCTCCAAGAGCGACGACACTTTGGCTTTCACATTCTGTCCTTTGAACTTGAACTTATCGATGAAGAGGTCCGTGATCATGCCTGCGGGGGAGCAAGAGAAAACAGTCAGTGTACAATAATGAAAAATAACAATAATGTCAAATATGAATGATGACGTATCACCGTAAAGCCTCTCCAGGTGCGCCGGCTGCCTCTTGTACTCCTCCAGCAGACTGGCCGACTCGTCCAGGATGCTGCGATACTCGGAGATCAGGAAGTCGGCGTTGCCCTCGTGAAGCTGCAACTCCTAAACCATCAAACCGGGAATAATTAATTTTAATTCAAATTTGCTCATTTGTCTCAGATAGTGTGGCCTCTGTTTGGGGCTCATAGTAGGAGCCTTTAATTCCACTAAACCAAAAGGCCGACTTCCTGTTCAATTTCGAGCATTTTATCATTGAGACTTTTTTGCTGAAACTTTCCTAGCTTTCCATAGGGCGCTACTGAGCGAGTTTTGGAGAGTCATGTTCAGCAGCCATAAATGTTCCCTAGGAAAAAAAAATGGACAAAACATTTTAATCAGACATACCTTCAGTGCATCAATGAGCTGAACTTTCCTCGCCAGCACCAGCTGGTACTCCAGTTTAGGGTGGATCATCTTGAGCGTGTGGCTCACGGAGTCGTCGTTGATATCTGCAGAAGAACACAAGCACCTTTATATTGTAATGTGCATAAATCCCCAAAACCACACCAGGAGAATAATCATCCACCCGCAGCCCACCGTAGGAAATGTTCAGGTTGACTTTGCGTTTGGTGGCCTCTTTGGATAGGACGTCGCTCAGGATGGAGATGGTAGAGATGTTGTCTGACTTGAAGTGGCCCTCTCCTTTACTAGAATAGAGATACAATGCTATGAATCTTGATGTTGTTTTATAATAGGCGCCATAAACCTCTTACGAGAGCATTTGAAGTCCATTTCATTCGTGCTGTTGTCTAATACAGGAGCTGACCTGTAGGTGGCGTGCAACTGCGTGCCCAAGAAGGTGTTGAGGAAGTAGAAGGTGACACTCTCTCCCGCTGGCGTCTTCTCCGGCACCTCTGGCAGGCAGAAGACCACCCAGGAGTGGATCTCTGCAAAACTGAACTGTCCAACCAGACTCAGCCTGTTCATGGGCCTGGATCCACAATACACAACGAATACTATCATTATGTTAGCTCATTATTAAAAAAAATAAAAATAAAAAGTGTAGGGTGGAAAATCACCTGTCCTGGTCGATGCTGTGCGTGCGCTGGTGAAGAGAAAGAGGTTTGATGTGATACTGGCGAACCTGACACGTCTTGGGCTGCAGCCTGTGGGTGACGTAAGCCTGCAAGGTGCCGTATTGCCCTTCGATGGACCTCACCTGCAACACGCATGAACAGAGCTTGTCAACATGAATGTATGTGAACATGAATTGCGTTGATTACTGGGACGCTACTTACCTTGAGCTCCAATCTAGTGGTGTTGGCTTGACACCTGTAAGTGGCCAACAGAAAGTTGCCGTTTGGCTGCTGGAGAGGGAGAGGGAGAGAGAGAGAGTATTTCAAAATGGCAGTCAACTAAGAAGATGTTCGTTTTGAGGACTTTGAGGTCTTGGCTCACCTCAGAGTCGCACTCGCTGAAGCTGACGACTGCCGAGTTGTTGTCCACGTCCAGAAGGTCGATGGGGACGTCGCTCTACAAGTTAGACAAGTTAGACGACAAGATATTTTGAATGGCATATTTCTTTCACTGGATAATTGCACTTCATTTTTATTTAAAATTTTATCAATTTAATTTTTTTTTTAAATATTTTTTTATACATAAAAGACTAGAGAAATTTAATTAATAATAATAATAAATACAATTTCAAGGAAAAATACTATCATAGTTTTACTGTATATTAGGATACTGTAATCCATATCACTCAGTACTATTGCAGAAAATATTTTGCATTATCACATCATGGAATATAATTAATAACAATTAAATAGAAAAAAAAAAAAAAAAAGAAAGTTTGTGCACCATGATTTCACGTTTTAATACAGTACTGCATTGACTGTGCAGTGCTTTCTGGTATGCACACCATGGCCACCGGGGGCAGTATAATACAGACATAACATGACAGACACAAGTGAGTCAGTAAGCAGCAGTAATAGTGGAAGAAAAAATGCTTTTTAGTAGAGCAGCACAACATATCGAAAAAATATCGATATCGCGACATTGGTCCATGCAATATGCATATCTCAAAACATGGAATTTTATGGTTTTATTTAAATTTGAATTACAATTAAATGACTAAAAATATATTGAGTTTGTTTTGCTGCATGAAAAAAAAATGTAATTCTTTAATTAGATCACAAAAATGTCATTTCTGCAGGTACATGATAAATATCGCAATAATATCGATATCGCTATATTCAGCAACTACAAAGCACATCGCATGATTTTCTAATTTCGTGCAGCCCTACTTTTTAGTATTGTTATATTGTCTTTGGACAGTTGTTGTTGGTGGACTTTTGCAAATCCAAATTTGGTGAAATACCCAATGTGTAATTTTTTCTTTTTCTGTGTTAGATTTACAGAAAACTAAGTGGCAATTGCTGCCACCATCTCACGTAAGTAAAATATTTGCCCCAATTTCAAAACCCAAAAAAAAAAATCGTACAGCAAACAACATTATATTGAGAGGACTAATAAGTCGAAGTATCACTGTACTTGTGTTTGAGAAAAGAAAAGCCCAAACATGTTGTACGAAGGCAGCACATACCTGGAGCAGCAAATTGTCGATGGCCGTCTGCACCTCCAGCGTGAGGCTGTAGCTGGCGTCGTCCTGGCACAGCGTGAACTTGTCGTTGATGTTGAAGGCGGGCGCCACCGAAATGGCCGTCTTGGACTGCGACGTCTGCTGGTACTGCTCGCGGCCCAGCTGAACTTTGACCTGGAGCTGCTCCAGCTCCGCTCTGCGGCGAAAGAACGGCTTGCGGTTTCCACACTTCAGGCTCGGAAGTCGTCATGACGGCGCCGGTTACCTGAGGGCTTCCACTTTGGATTGAACCTCTTTACTCATCCTCACCTCGTTTCCAGCACCCACCTCGGCCTTTTGAGGCTCCGTAGTCAAACCCGTCACCCAACCTGGAAACACACAAGACATAAAAAGATATTGATTAGTCTGCTACAATACACTTGATCCATTGAAATGTCACCTGTATAGGTGGCAGTCAAGATCTCGTCATAGGACTCCTTCCCCACGCAGCCTCCCTGGATGGAGGTCACGCTTTCTGACAAGGCCTGTGCCAAAGCAAAGGAAGCTAATCACAAGCCGTTACACTTAACGCTGACTCATCACATCGAGATTTAAAGACCCTCCCTCACATGCTCAAAGCGTAGCGCGGGCTCGTTGGCGCTGTCGAAACCGTAAACAGCCACCGTCCCGTCGTCGCGGCCCACCAGGATGTCGCTCACGCCGTCGCCGGTGATGTCGTAGGCGTCGAGGCAGAGAATTCCTGGACATAGCACAGTATCGCAGGCCACTTCATTAGGTACAGCCGCATGTGCGATCCATTACGGCAACCGCGCACTACAGTACAGCACCTCCTTTCTTTTTGTCGTTGTCAATCTCCCACTTGGTCGCTGCTGATTCTTCGGCGATCTGAATCAGGCCGATTTTGCCGTCCGTTGTCCCAAACAGGATGTCCTCGCCTAACAGTGAGAGGCAAAATTCCCACAATTCACTTGGGCCCCAAATGAAATACAATGCAGTTTTCAAATGTTTTATAATGTTTATGTATTACATTCACATTTGATCACTTGTTTTTTTTTTAATAAACAATACGTCAGCTCAAGGATTAAAAAGATTATTTGCATTTTTGATAAAATGTTAAATTTTAAAATAAAATAAAATAAAATAAGCACATTTGCTTTGAAAAATAATTAACTTGCCTCCATCTTTGCTGTAACGTTCTAGCACAGAAGGCGGTCCGGGCACCTCCACCTCGTAGGCCAGCTCGGATCCCTGATGAATTTAAATAAACAAGAAAAATCTTTATTGACATCATTTGAACAATCAGGACTTGCAAGGAGCATTGCCTACCTGCAGCACCCTAAGAACTCGATCTTGACACGCCAGCACAGGGACGGGGCGAGCCAGGTTCTCCGAGGACAAACAGACAATGTCGTTGATCTTGTCCCCCGACAGGAAGTAATCCTGGTCCTTGCAGTCGCAGTAGTGGTTGTAGATGTAGCTGGCGCACACAAAGAGGTCGGCGCCAGACACGTGCCTGGCACAATATACAATTTTCTATAACTTGTTGAATGAGGGCAATGAGGATCAACCAAATCGGTCTTTTATGTTTCCCACGAGTTAGGGTCCCCGAGAACATTCATGGTGTTACTCCCTACATGGCATTGATGCTCTCAGTGAGATTGGCTTCAAAGGTGAGGAACTGTTTGCCCTTCTTGGTAAATCCTCGCACTTGAGACCCAGAGCAGACAAAGATCTTCTCCTGTGGCGTTCCAGCTGCGCCGCCCAGGTCCATTCGGCATATTTTCTGCCCCGGGAGTGTTTTGAAGACCGGCTGCGATACATGGGCTTATGTTAGCAACAAAATATGTAAAATATACAGCATTGACTGAATTGGTTGGGGGTAATCACTCACTACTGCCTCGCCCTTCTTCATCCCAAAACATGTCAAGACGCCATCATGGTCTGCAACAGCCACCTGCAACAACAATGACATTAAATCACACCACTTGAATGTTTATTTCACTGAAATATACCCAAAACGATCCGTTTAACTGATGATACCTTCTGGGTGGCTTTTTTTCCAAGTGTTGGCAGCAGCCTCATTGTTTTTTGGGATGTTACTCCAACCTGTCAGTGACAAGAAAATCATGTAAAACAACCAGTGTGACAGAGTATAATACTCAAACATTCTTAAAGATCAAAATAAGGCCAACAACCCAGATAGAGACAGAGAGGACTTACCTGAATATAGTCAACTCGATTTAGATTTATCTCCATCTTTATTTGCGGCAAGTCCTGATTTCGGAGGAAAATAACGATACAAGCCGCTAAACTAGATGTCTATCCGGCCACAGAAGCGGCAACCAATCGGTCCATTCGTCAGTCACAAGTCACTGCTAACATTTGAGGTAAATCATCATAAGAGACAGGAGATAGAAGAGATAAGGATTATCCACTCAAGAAGATTAGCTCGACGTGCTAACATTGGCTAGAAAGCTAGTTAGCATTCGCGACGTGTTTACACTAGTGGGGCGGGTTAAGTACTTTAACGACGACCCAGTCGTGTTTAAAGTAAAAAACACAGGTGAAAGTAGGTGATGAATGGAAAAGCAAACAGGTTTCAGGTCGACACAGAGACTAATTTAGGGCGAAAACGAAGCATTACGCTTAAAATAGCTTCCATGGCAACGTTGTATCCGCAGTAACTTGCGCGGTCATTGGACAACGTTTGAACATTGCATATTCAAGACACCTCCTGATTGGATATTTTGCTTCCGGGAAAAGGAGGCGTAGCCACAACAGAGCTATCGTGTAATGTGTAGTAACCACAGAATCAGTACAAAAAAAGGTTACTATCCTTAATATTTTATTCTGTAATCTTTAAGAGCTCATATCGCCATAAAAACGTGGTTCATCTGAAGGCAAATGTAGACAAACATTAACAAAATAAATTGGGGTATACATGTAAGCAACTCGTATTAGGACATGGGTATTAATGCACACAAAAAGAACTGAATCATTAATTATACATTGAAAGCAATGCAGCTTCCACTTAATGGGTGACATGCATCATTAAGTTCATTTTCAAAAGGAATCCAACAACATTATGTCCCATTATTCATGCGTATTCTCTAATGTACAGCAGATGTGACATTCGTACAACAAAAAGGAGTGAAGGTAGGCTTTTGAAGAGCATATACAAAAAAAAAATAAATATAAACTAAATATAAACTGCATACAAATCATCACCACTGCCTCCTTCCCCTTCTGACACAATGTCTTCATTTGTAATTATATAGATCATTTTGCAACTAATCTCATAACATTAGTGAATAAATTACGTCATATGCTGACATTAAGATGTCCGAAGTGCTCTGGCGTAACAAAAGAGCGGCACCATCCACTTTTTTGAGGAGGTCACATTAAGATAGGAGAAGAAAAGGACCAAAAAAAAAAAAAAAAAAACTTCAGTGCATTACTGGCTGGTCTGGTCAAGTTGTCATTGCATCGATAAAAACAAAATGTCCTCCACTGATGCCACCATTGTGTCCTCATCCAAAATGGAAGTCACGTCCTCAGTGGCGGCCAAACGGGGTGGAAAAAAAAAAGAAAGAAAAAAAAAAAAAAGGAGTATGATGGTGGGATGGCACGGCCTTCAGACGCCGGTAGGGGCCAAGCGGCTGACAAAGGCGATGCTGCTGAGGCACATCCTCCGGAAGAAGGCGGGGCACGCTGGCTTCATGATGAAGTGCTCCAGCAGGATTCGCAGCTCGGTGAACAGTGCGCTGACAAAACAAAAAAAATAATTAAATAAATATATAGTTCAATAGATTCAAGTGTAGAACAATGATGTATGCTCACCGGCAGTACGGGTTTCTTCTGGACGTGTAGCGCAGGCTGAGGAAGCGATAGTAGATGAAAGGCAGCAGCAAGCTTCCCTGGCCACTGGTGACAAAATAACAAGGAAAGAAAATGTGAGCGCACAAGTTCACAACATTTTACAGAAGACATTCAACTCATTCACTGCCATTTTTACTGGGCTGGCAGTGAATGTGTTCATGTCTCACATACATGCCCACCCATCAAGATTGTTAAAAATCAATATTTTTGTTTCCCCATTTCTGAAATTGTGTCTAGAATTGAGGCCTTTTGAAAGTAGCCACAAGAGGGCGCCACAGCCCAAGCAAGTATGTAAAAGTGACACTGAGTTTACCGCAACGGTAGGCGCAGTTGTTTTGGTCATCATGTGCCAATATATATATTATTATTTTTAAATAGGTATGTTAGGTTTTCATGTGCACTACCTGAAGAGCATGAAGATGGTGGCGGGCATCAAGAAGATCTCGTTACAGGCGATGAACTTGAGGATGTTCTGCTGATTGGCCGACATTTTGTCCAGGAGGTTTCTGATGAACATCAGGCTGCTGGGGCCCACTGCCTGTCCGGACGATGACAACACTTTGGAATCAATCCTCAGCTACTTCCTGAAAAACTCACTGACGATGACGACAACTACCAGTATATAAATTGCCAATTACATAATTTACTTGTATACAAACCAGCAGCTGCAAACAGATTTTTTTGTTTGTTTCAGCAACATGATAATAGGTTATTTAAACTCAATTTTCATAATTTCCATGTTGTAATTTAGGGACAGATCTAATATCGGGCTGGGCCGATTATCAGTTGACAAATATTGGCATCAGTCTTTTTGCGAATCTGAAGGGCAATAAAGCTGGTATCTGACTGAGTGGTGAATGCTTGCGAACGTAGCGAATTTAGGATTTTCATCAGGATTTGCAAGATGTTTACAGTTTTTACTTGTCGTAAACACATTTCTAACATTCATACAATTTTTCACTGCAAAGATCTTTTGAACCCTTTTACGAAACTTGACATAAACCCCAAATTAGCTATAGAAAAAGAAGGAAATTATGTTGACATTTTGGAAAACTAGAGTAGAAAAATTCAGGCAACTATTTACTTACTTTTTGATTAGCTTAACACATGCTCATGACTGTGGAAGCTACCTGAATTTTTTGTTATAATTTTTAAGCAAATCGGTTAATTCTTTATGTGTTTAAAATTAAAAGAAAAAGTTATTTATTTTTATTTTTACATCAATATTTTCTCTTTTACTGCAAACAAATATTGGCTTGAAATATCGGTTATCAGCTTCCTTGACTACTAATAATCGGTATCTGCCTTAAAAAAAAAAAAAAAACATATTGGTGTATCATTACTGTAAATCCATTCGCTCCCTTCTGCAGCAACACTCCTCGCTACCCTTACAAGAAAGCAGTAACAGTCCTAGCCAGTGGCGGCAGTTGTGGTGTAGGGATGCAACGGTTCTCGGTCTTGGACCGGACTATTCGGTCCACCCTGCGCGGGACAATACGCTCTTATGGACCACGGGTTTTCGGTCCATAACAAATGTTGTATTTATTGATGCTTACTACGCCACTGTCTGCGCGCGTGCAAGCCGAGGCAGCCGCGCCGGCTGGAGAAAAGCCCTCCCGCGAGCTAATGTCCAATCAGTGTTGCGGTTCTGCCCACTCGCCCCCTCACACAGAAGCGGGAAAAACAAGCGCGAGCTGCGGAGTTGACAAACCAAAGTTTGAAGAAGTGGTGTGGAATAATTTTGGCTTCCTTATCGAATACGACGACGAGGGAGTTCTCTTTATGTACAAATTACGTACCGAAACCGAACCAAAACCGTGGCCCAAAAACCGAGGTACAGACCGTACCGTGGGTTACCTGTACCGTTACGCCCCTATTGTGGTGTACTCACATCTAGGACCTTTTTAGTGTAGGTGGTTGCGTGGAGAAGGGAGAAGAGGAAGACTGGGAAGATGCTCACTAGAGACAATGGATTAAGGAAAAAAAAAAAAAAACACAAAAGGGGGAAAAACAACATTTTAACTACGTAGCTCATTGGTGGTAAATGTGAATCTGAGAACATAATCAAATTGGAGGCTAAATGATGATGCTTATCAAAATCCTAATTAAAATGATCAGGTCTTCTTCTCTTGGTTTAAAAAAATAAAAATAAAAAGGAAAGAAAAAAATGTTTCTCTGAATTGTGGTTACACATGTGGTTCTCCATTATCGCACCTCTGCCTTAATTAAGCAATACTTAACCCATGACAGCCCATAGCGCAGGCAAGCACACTGAAGTCAAGGATACTAGTGATGGGGTAGGAGTTGACCAGGATGAGCGAGTAGAGCAGGTAGTGGCAACTGTCCTCCTGCAGCGCTTGGGCCACAAACGCCCGACTCAGTTGGAACCTGGGAAGTCGCTGGTGCAGGCGCAAGGCGCTGGTGAGCGCATTGGCCAGCAGCGCTCGCTGGTAGAAGTTGGATGCCGCGTTAGGCCTAAAGCAAAAGGGGTTCCGCACAATAAGAGGTTTAGGTTAGTTACGCCAACTGGATGATCGTGTTAGTGCATACTTACCCTAAGATTGGTAATATGAACATGATTGCGCAGTAGACGGTGAAGAGGCGCGACAGCCACATGGCCGTTTCCAGCTTGTTGCTCATTAAAAATTGCTACAGGAGGGGGGAAAAAAAAGTGATGTGAAGTTTACAATAACATTAAGCGGAAAAAAAAACTGCACTTCACATGCACACTATTGTGTTTATTAATGCAAAATCATATGTTACCAAATGAATCGATTGGATAATCTGACCCCCCCCCTAAGCTTCAGTGTCACCTGCAATCTATTTGTGAATTCTGCCACGTGTTCATGTAGTGTACTAAGTAAACTTGTGCAGGAATGATTATGGACTGAAGAGTTACAAAAAAAAACAAAAAAAAAAAAACTTTGTTTTTCCATTTGTAATTTTGGCTGTTTCAACAGAAAAGCATGAAACAAACATCGGTCTGGTGTTGAGCGACTGGCTTACCATAGGGCCCAGTCTTTGGGGTGGTTGCTGGCTGTTGTCTGCCATTTTCAGTGCTTGATTGTGTCACTCTGTTTAGGAAAGAAGTAAATGGAGGGTAATGTAAATTTGTTTAAAAAAAACAAAACTGTTGTCATTTGAGTGATACAAACAAATGATACAAGAATAAGAAAAGGAAGGAAAGGATGGTGAGGAAAAAAAGCAAGTCTGAGTAGGAGGAAGACAGCAACGGGTCAGAAAGAGCCAACGAATGAAGAAGGGGAAAAAAATAAGAAGCTGAATAAAGGCAGCACGTTTGGCTCACTACGCTATAATAAAGCATGCGCAAAAATCACATGACCAATTTGTGGAATGACGAGGTAGTTGATCGCTAACCCATTGTGTATTCTATCCATCCTGTTCGTACGTAGAATATTAGTTTTGATGGTAGAAAGTTGGTAAACATTTTGATATTGCGATTATTACTATTACAAGAACTCAACGGTTTCCAATCCTGGCTGCAGTCTTTATTGCAGCTCAATAGCTTAGCATATCTGCCAAAGGAGCTACTGTACTTTCAAATGAGCTTTAAAATTAATACAAATAGAAATAGAAAATTTCCACAACCGACACAGCCACAGTGAACTCTTTAAGGCCGCCGTGTGAATGTTATTCAGCTTACGACTGTTTGACGTCACATCAAAAGCAGCTAGTGGCAGGTGAATCTAGAACGTTCTCTTTCGGCTAGCATGGTGGGCTAAGCTAACGGCGTCATTTCCCCCGGTTCGAGACAACTAAGCTGGCACATATCCGCTTAAAAAGGCTCCCCTTTTTAAGCGGATATGTGCCAGCTTAGTTGTCTGTTTCTGTTTGTCTGTCAGTATAGAAAGTTTTAAATACAAGACACAACTTGCCGGTGTTGTAGCGTGGAACCACTCTGCTAAGATGTGCTGTTTGTCTGTGTCAACCTCTGCAGCCCGCATACACGTGATCGTAGTGAATGATCAGCCGACCTTCTTGGTTGGACGATTGTAATCTCGCAAGCTATCGCGGTGATTGAAAAAAAAAAAGAGTACTTCCGGGAGAGAAGAAATACTTCCAGCTGTCTGTAGGAGAGTGCGATAACTACAATACAACATTTATTATTTGTTAAGTAAAATTGAAAACAAAAAAACAAAAAACTACACTGCAGCAAAGATCAAAGAAATAAATAATTTACGTCGATTTTTGTTTTTTACACATGATATCTTACAAATATCACTTTATTATTGCCATCCAGCTGTTGTATTTTCTCATTTTAATTTACTGTTATGATATGTTATTAGCCACATATGTATACCTCACTGCCCTCTCTGCTTAAATGTGATTGAAGAGTGTGTGATATTGCTATAATGCTTGAAAAATTCAGGCGATTTAACCTCTACAGTTGTCCACTTTCTGCGTATTTTGTTTATGCATTCATTCATTCATTCATTCATTCATTCATTCATTCATTCATTCATGTATTCACCACAGTGACCTTACGAGGGCAACAAAGCAGACGCCATAGCTCGACCATGTGCATGTAAAAAAAATAACATCTCCCGTCTATTAGGATAGATAGATAGATAGATAGATAGATAGATAGATAGATAGATAGATAGATAGATAGATAGATAGATAGATAGATAGATAGATAAACAAATAAATAAATAAATAAATAGATAATGTTTGAAATGCGGTTAATATTTTCTTTTATTCTAATCAAATATTTTGAAATCAAACACGGACTAAAAAAAATAAAAAAATAAAAAAATTATAAGTGAGCGCGCTGACCTCGCGAGGGCGACAAAGCTGCACGTACTTTTACACAGCTGCAAGTGGCTTTGAGCATGCGCATTCGACAGCACCCGCCTTCCAACCGCGTCTCGCTTCTCTTTATAACTTAAAAAATGTCTCACTAAAGTCGACTACACTCTCTTTAAATGTGTTCTTGTGAGTTTGCGGGTAGAGAATGGTTTAGGTTGTCATTTGATGTCATTTGAGCAGGTCGACACCAGATGGCGCTCTCGGATAGAAAAATGAACCCAAGCGAGCGCGTCGCAAAAAACTATTTGGCTTTAAGTCCACTTTATTCCCTTCCAACATGTTTTTTAAACGTTACACTTGACTCTTTGCTGCAACTGTGCGTGCTGCTTTCACTGCCAACAATGCTGTCTTTCTCTCACAGACGCCATTTGAAAATATAGGCAGCGTGTGTAAGCACTGTAGAATCTAATTATTTCTTTGCAAAACCTAATTAGGCATTAAAAAAGGTTAACGCCACCGCCTGAAACGTTTTTGTTTAATAATCCCATTACTGGCGGCTCATCATGTATAAAATGGTTCGCAGAGGACACAAAGTTTGCACTTGCTAAAGGGAAAGATGTGGGGGGAAAGTGGCTTTATTTTTGTGCAATAGCTGCTAGCTGCTAGCCATGTGACACTGCGGAGGACCAGCACACACGCGCGCGCGCGCGTTGCGTTTATAGGTAAGAGCTGCAGCCATGCAATGCATGCGTTTTCCCTTTTAAAACCATCCGTGTGTGTTTTAATTAAGCATGTCAAAAATAATGAATGGTCACTAGTTTTAACTACTCACCAGGGACATCAACTAGACAGACAACATGCGTTGTGATAGAAAAGGGGATCAATAACATACAGTGTTTGGTTTCTAGACACGAAACAAACAAACAAAAAGAGTAGATTTTACTTGAATTACTAGTTGTTGCAATGTAAAAAATGTAATTTAAACTGAATATTTATTGATTTTCTTATGTGACGTAAGATTAACGTATATTGGGGAGTATAAATGAAGGATCAGGGAAAACGTTTATTTTACCAATATTTATAATAATAAAACTAAAGTTAATCTTTTTTTTTCAATTAGACACCTTTACAAGCGTAAGCAGAATATCAAATAAGGAAAATATTGATTATTTTACGAAATTCAGGCAAACGTCGGCCTCATTCATGTCGATAGCCTAACAAAATAATTGTTGTTTTTCTGTGTAACACTTTCCTAACATTTAATATTCTGTAAAGAAAAATATTTTCTTTTAAATCCCTTAGAAACAAATATTATTTCTTATTACAATATAACAAAAGTTAAAAAGAAAAAGTCATTATTGTAAATTAAAAAAACAAAATTTTCAAAACGTGATGTGAAGAAAACAAATATTTAGAAACAATAATATAGCCTATATATCATCATTTGTGTGTTTGTTACGAATGAAAAAATAATAATAGAGAATCTTCTTAACCTAAAGAAAACATGTAAACATGTATGCAATTAATTTGAGAAATACAGCCGGCCTAAATTGTATCAAACGTATTTTTGCTTATGTTTTTGTGTGTTTATTTATTAAATAAATATAGAATTACTGTTTTGGTGAATACGGTAAAATGACTTTCACTCTGAGTAATAATAATAATAATAATAATAATAATAATAATAATAATATTTTATATTGGCTTTTCCCCCCACAGCTGCTTCGTTGTTGCGTCATGAAATCCCTCCATTAGCTGCGTGATAAAAGAATGAAAGAAAAAGAGAAATCAAAGTGTGTGACCGGTGTAAGGCGTTTGGAGAGAAAGGAGGTAAAGAAGTGTTTTTTGTTTTTTCTAGTTCGCTTTGTGGCTCCATTGAAGTCAAAGCAAATCGAATTCATGCACGGTCAAGTGAGGAAAAAAAGGGGACACGCTGAATGTTCCCTATAAGAGGATCACGACGCAATGAATGCAATTATCAACACTTTTTTTTTTTTTTGCATCTTTGTTAGCTTGGGTCCGACTCCGAAGTGTTTATTGTTGTTGCTGCCATAAAACAGCGCGCTTGGATGAAGAAATGCATGGTTAACAAAAAGCTATGCGTCTTAAATTAAGAGCCGATTCAGTGACATTTTTGTCACCTTTTTCCACTCAAGAAGAAAACAATCTTTTTTTTCATCTGATTTAAACAACCCAATGTCAATAGATATTTTCATTTTATTTAAAATGATCGAATATGTGCATGATTATCAGGGAAAACAGATTTATTTAAATAGAAACGATAAAACTTCGTTATACATCCAGATAATTCTCCTGTTTTTTTGCTTGTTTGTATTTTTGTTTTGACACACTTGACAGCAGTCCTCCATTTTAGGGAAATACTTTTAATTGATCTTTTTACAATATTTTAAATAACCAAATTTCATATAGCTAAATCTTCGGTTTCCTTGTAAAAGTGATTCATTTGTGGTTTTTGGTCGATAAAGATGGATAATTTCCTAAAACCTCACATTTTTAAAATGTTCCCTCAATTTTAGGGAAATATAGGCCTTATCTTCGCATTTAATTGGTTGACATTTTCATTGATTTAAAACAATCCAAACCTCGTAGAAATAGTCGTTTTCTTGGTTGGGGAAAACAGTCAGGATATTTTATTTAAAAAAAAAAAAAAAAAAACGCACGTTTTTTGCCCGAAACCCTATTGAAGAAACATCTGTTGATTATGCATATATTTCTATTTAGAGACTATAGGTCGAAATATTAGAAACGTCTGATTTCACTATTATAGACAATAGCCTTTCTTCTTTGATAAACGAAAAACGAAAAATAACACACATTTCAATAATATCGGAAAATCAAACTTCTATTATGTTTTATAGGAAAATCAAATGTGAGTAGCCTATATGTGCCTATATGTGTGATCACTGATATTTCCCATTTCTGCATACATGGGCTATACAGACACCCCCCCCCCCCCCCCAAAAAAAAAAAAAAAAAAAAAAAAAAAACAACCCTGCACTGCCAATATTCCTTAGAGATTCATTATGTACATAAAAAAGATGGCAATCCCTGTTTTTGATTGAATCTTGATAGGGTTGTTAAAAAGTGTTTCAAATAATTAGTAAATGTTTATCATCTTGGAGCCCCACCACAAATAAAAACAACCAAAATGAATTTCATTTAACAAACGTCAGTCTACATCTCAATTCAACTGAAAGAGCACTTTAAAGTGAACAGGGAGTAATTAAAGAGAGGCGAATCTGAGTTATATGCTCCCTCCTACGAGCTCCAGTTAGTAGATAAGAGACCCGCACCTGCATTTTAGACCAACTTGAGATGCTTGAGGGGAGCTGATTCCAAAATGAAAAGCATCACAGTAATTCAGCCGAGATGTAACAAAGGCATGGATTGCTGTTTCTAAGTGCAGCGAAAGGAGCGACTTTACCTCAGTCAGCTGCCTAAGATGAAAATAAAAGTTGGATTTAACAAGAATTCTATTCTATTCTATTCTGAAAACCAATTTCGAGACTGTTGGCTTTAGATAAGACACAAGGACACCATAACTTCTATTTTCTTTTAATTGAAATTCAAGAAGTTCTGTGCCATCATTGATTGTCTTTCAGACAGGATATAGATCTGAATGTCATTTGCATAGTAATTAAAGGAACTACCATGCTTAAGATGGAACCCATGAGAACAACAAGGGCCACAAAATTGAACCCTGAGGAACACCACATGATAGTTGGGCAGAGTGGGACTCAGAGGATACATGATTTTTCATTGACAAAAGTAATATGTAGTAATGTCATTTACAAGTAGGTGGGCAAAAATAATCATGGATCTATATTTTATTTATAGATTAGAAAAAAAAATGTGGAGGTACATACAGGTAAAAATGCTGAATTTGTACCGTTATTGAAAATAAACTAATCAATAACATTTAAGAGGTTTTTGCAGAATTCTGAAGGGAAAGCAAATATGTTTAAAAAAATAAATAAAGAAATACAGGTATCCTCCAAAATCATAAACATACATGTTTTTTTTGGACAATAGCAGAATGTAATTGTGATAATACTTTTCTCACATTGATGCAACCATTTCAAAAGTGAAATGCATATTATTGCAACAGTTCATCCACCGCAGGGCTGCTGCATGGTGACACCACAAATAAGACGTCATTCATAATTTGCGTGATTTGTATGGAAATGTCCAAGTCCCATCTGTGGAGCAAAACAAAAGACCTGGAACGGTCTTGAAACAAAATGATGCAAACATATTTGCCCCCGCCAGTAAAGCGGTCAAAAGTGCTGCAAAGTCAAGCGGCTTTGATTGCATCCTCCAACACAATCAAAAGGCAAATTAATCACACGCACACACACATATGCACATTGTTTGCGCGTAATGGATGTGCTGTGAAATGTGCCGTTATTATTTGCCGTCCTTCCCGGGGAAACAAATTGAACATTTATTGCATATATATTAAAAATTATACGCAGTGCTTGATGTCTCTGTTATTGAGGCCCACTAAGAGGTGAGGTCCCAGCAGATCAATTTCGCTTGTTGGTGGATGTTTGGGGAAAATGCCTGCACGGCTAAATTGATTCAGAAACAAATTCATAACTTGGGGGGTGGGGACGTTTAAACTTCCCTACCCACCTTCCCCCTTCTCTTTGTATTGCCATTGCTGCAAACCATTGGGCTATTATACATTCAAGTTTATTTATTAGGATTTTTCTTAAAAATAGAGTTCATTTTCAAAGGTGGCCTTTGCATTTAGTACTTTACTTTTTATATCAAAATTCTACTCACTAACAGTACTTTACAGAAATGGCACAAAACGGCACACAACTGTGCTACATACATCATCTGGAGTAGGTCAGAATAATCAATATTTGTTTCATAACCTGACAAAAGCATAAAACAAATAAAATATATAATTTTTTACCAGAGATGCTGATTAATTATGTGCAGATTGCTATAGAAGTGTTTTGCTCGTCAAAATTGGCTTGCTCTGGCCAACCAATCAGAGGACGGGAAAAAATGCTGATGTCATTGTTGGGCAGCGCTGAGGCAAATTTGAACTCTGATTGGTCCAAGAAAGAAAGTGGAAAAATAGAGTCGAAAGGCTCACCTGCTTTCTGAGTTTGGTCAAGTGACACACGCAAGCTTTGCCGTGATTGGTTGTTACCGGAGTCCTGAGAAACTGTGATGTAACAGGTGACAAGTGAGGGTGCATACAGTAGTAGAACATATTATTGTCAAGAAAGTTTTGGGCTTTCCTTTCCTTTTAAAGAGAAAGACAACCTTAAATATTTATTGATAATGATATGTCAAATGAGACCTCACTAGTCTAAACATGACATTCTGATGAATATTGCATTTGTGGAATATGAGTTATGCAGCAAAATCCATCCGTTTTCATCCATCTCAGGCGACGGCCATTTTGCCACTTGCTGTTGACTAAAGATGACATCACCGTTGCTCAGGGCTCAGGCAATGACCAATCACAGCTCACCTGTTTTCGGAACCTGAGCTGTGATTGGTTGTTACCTGAAACCTGAGCAACTGTGATGTCATTTTCATGCGACAAGATGTGTCAAAATGGCTGCCATCTAATATTGATATAAACTGCAGGAAAATTCCACTAAAGCAATATTAACCAAAATACCGTACTTAGAGGGGCAGCACAGACCATACTAGTGAAAACACTCCAGCAAGAGAACTTTATTTATAATGTAATTAAAAAAATAGGGATGGACGAGTACCGATACCAGGTATCGGTATCGGGCCGATACCAACCTTTTTTCAAGTACTCGAGTACTCGTGACGCAGACGAGTACAAGCGACCGATGGCAGAGGGGGAAGACGTTAAGTGAGTCCTCCTTGCCTGTAACTGGTGCTAGTTTGCAGCAGTTTTTCACCAAAACTTCACCGGTTTGGAAATACTTCAAAATTGTGAATCTTAAACTAAAAGAGCATTTTTGTGTTTTATTTTGAGCGTTAAGACTATTCAAGAGTGACTCTGCTGTTTTTTTGGTGTCAAAATTAAAGGAAATATATTTGTTTAAAAATATCTTTTAGTGATTTTTTTTATTTGTCAAAATGTACTACTGGTATCGGCAGTTGGTATCGGTATTGGTGAATACTGAGGGTCTGAGTATCGGTATCGGTATCAGTCTGAAAAAAGTGGTATCGAACATCCCTATAAAAAACAACCACAGCTGAAATAAATTCAACATAATATGAATAAAAACATTAAAAACAAAACGCTAAACAAGGTTAGAGTCTCATTATACTGCAGTGTCATGTTGATTTCACCTCAATTCATTGTTCAGCACTAAAAGAGTAATATCACTGTCAGTAAAATGGGAAACAAATTATTATTCTTATTTTAACCAGAGATTGAATTTTAAGGCCATATATCGCTCGGCCCTACTGCAGCCCTATTTTTCATTCCAAGGCAAGATGCATGTGTTTGATACTCTGGTTTTTGGGTGGCTTGGCAAACATAACCATTAAGCGCTCACAATGCTTTTATTGTGCACTCCATGTGGAAACGGAGGCCCGTCCCCAACCGCCGCGTCCACCGCAAAACTGCGGCCGCGCTCTTTGTGAGCCCGCCACCAGATGAATGGCCCGTGTCAGCCGCGTGATTAGTTTGCACTATTAAATTGTCAAAAAAAGAAGTTTTTTCCCTCCCCAAAAGAGTTATGGAATTCAGACTTGTGTGCGACTGGCGACAAGGGGTAAGGGGACGGCGGGGGGCCGGGTTGAAGGTCACACAGAGTTCTCAGCGTCTTGTGAGGACGCTCTCAGGACACTACATTAGGTACATCTCCGGAATCCATAAAAAATGTTTCCTTCAGAAAAATGCTTATTTGTTTACTTACGCATATTCGGGGTTTGGGATTTTCAGACTTTTACAATGAAATAATGAAAGTTTTGCTCTGGCGCCATCTGGTGGCATCTTGGTGCTAAGGAAACAATTTCAAGTCAAGTCAAGTCAAGTCATCCGAGTTGGGGAGTCTGAGTTGAGGAGTCTTTACTACCATCTTGTGGCACCTACAGGCAATTACAAATCATTTTATGGAAGTATCAGTTACTGTTGTTAATTTAGCAGGGTCTCTATATGAAAGAGGCTGCAATTTACCGGTTTGCAGGATTTTTGTGTGAAAGTGTCTATGTAATTGTTTTGCAGGATCTCTGTGCAAAATTGGCTTAAACTACCAATGTCACTGTAGGTTTCAAGTCATGAATTAAATTGGGCAGGATCTCTGTGTGAACCTTATAGTTTGTAGGCTCTCTGTGCAAAAGTGACTACATTTGATAATTAGATTTCTGTGTGAAAAACAGCACATTTTGTAGTCTTGCGGGGAATCTGTATGAAAGCAATGTTGCAGAATCTCAGCGTGATGGTAGGCCTACGGCTTTTACAATTTTGCAGGATTGTTGTGTGAAAGGGTACATTTAGTAGTTTTCAGAGTATCTGTGTAATGAGTTGAGAGTTTTATATCTTTGCAGGGTCTCTGTGTGAAAAATAGCATATTTTCTAATCAGCCTTTAATTTCCCATTAGGCACACTCTCTGTGAGAAAGGCCTTGTTTTCTATTTTTGCAGCATCTGTATGAAAGTGTATACATTTTATAATCTTGCAGGTTCTCTGTGTAAAAGAGACTGTATTTAAAAGTTTTTAATAAATAAATGTGACGGGGCTCGTCTTTATTTTGCAGCGTCTCTGTGCTATATTTGACAATTTTAGGAACGCTACATGAAAGTAGCAATATTTGCTAATTTTACAGGATGTGAAGCGGCAGCAAAGGGGAAATAAAAGGCATTAAAAGGAATCATTTAGTGAGCGCTACAATTGGGAGGCGTGTGTGACTCGGCCGATTAGCGCCAGCGTGTCACGGCCGCCACGCCCACCCCATCTTGGAACCCCCTTTTTCTTTCTTCCCCTTTCAGGCCTTTCTCACCGCACCAACGTTTTGTGTTAAATGTTAACAAGTCAACGCGGTGCATTTAATGGCCCACAACAAATGTGTGTTGACTCCAACACTCGCCTCCATTGTGGCCATTGTGCGCCTGCCCCGGCCAGCGAGATTTATCTATTTTTGATATCAAATTCCTTCTGTCATCAAGACTGCTCTCCTGTTGACTTTTCTTGACCCCTTTCACCCAGTTGCTTCAACGTTCCCATATTTAACGCGGGACCTTAAACGCCCTGCCCCGCCCACTGCTACAAAGCCTTCAATACTTTGGGCGTCCTTTTGTTGGCATGTGCTGTTTGCTCTGTTCTTGAACTTCAGTGTCCCCGAACGCTACTTTGAACCCTGAGCAGCGTCCCTGAACGCGTCATCACATCTTCTGCCTTGCTGGGTTCTGTATAAAAGGCACTGGGAGATAAGTCCCGACTCTTCTGTTTGTATTAGTTTTGTATTTTGAGTATAAAGGACGTGACTAAATCTTGCTATAAATATACAGTACCACTTCACTGGGTTCTGTGTAAAAGGTACAGTTAGATAAGATTCCTTCTCTTATAGGTGGGATGCCGGCTATAACTCGCTTTCCTGGGTTCTGTGTAAAAAGCAAAGGCGGACAAAAGTCTTCTGTGACAGGTCGGATAGCGAATGTACATGGGTTTGCTGTGTTCCGTATAAAAGACACAGGGTCGGTTGTATTCCCTTTGACTGAATTCTGTCTAAAAGTCATGGACAAATAAGAGATTGGTTGGTTGCCACTTACACTGGATTCTGCCTCACTGGGTTCTGCGTAAAAGGTACTGTCAGATAAAAATCTTCTGTTACATGTCAGATCCCAGCTCTACACTATTTTGCTGTTTTCTGTGTCAAAGGCAGAGGTGAAGACGTCTCCCGTTACGGCGTCGATGCCGGCTGCATCTTGTTTTGCTGAGTTCTGTGTGTGAGGCACGTACAGACAAATGTCTTCTGTCATGAGTCAGATGCCACCTATAGCTTGCTTCACTGGTTTCTGTGTAAAAAGCACAGGTACAATTACTTTCACATTCTTCTGTTATGGCCTGGATGCTGCTTGTACTCTATTTCACTGGGTTCTGTGTAAAAGTCAAAAGCAGATAAAAGTCTTCTGTTAAGTTTGAGATGCCACCGTTTTGCAGGATCTCTGTGTATAATTGTATTGCCCAACCTTGACTGAGATAAGACCCCAATTTACATTTCAATTTACCTCACAAAAAATGTCACAAAAAGTATACATATCTAGTGAAATAATGACAACTTCCTCTTAATGTACTCACAAATGCACTTGGTGTGAAATCTGAGCCTTTTTATTGAGCAGAAATCTATCGTTCTGTTGTATGGATGCTACAGGTGGATATGTAGGTTAATCGGACCTTCTGTAATCTAGTCACAGAGCATTTTATTGTTCTGCCTGTCACTACATGTCACCGGCATAGATACAGAAAATAAATAAATAAAGAAAACAACCATATGGAAGTGTTTGTGACGATTCCAAGCTGTCTGGAATGCATTTCAACGTTTTATACCTTGAATTTGACTGGCAGTGCATCAAAATTCAATGGAACTGAGACCACCGTTGCTTTTTTTTTCTTTCACGGAGGGATGTCCGCATCTTCCTGTATGACGCCCGTGTTGTCCATACAAGCCTCCCCGGGCCTGCCCAGCTTGCTAATTAGTTAAACAAACGCTCCAACTAATGATCCCACTGGCATGGTTAGCTTTTGGGGCTTTTTGTTCGCCTTTTTCCTTGCTGGAAACTTGGCCCCCGCTGACCCGAGCTATCACAGCGCTGTGGCGACGGCCGGACCGCCCTGTCCGGAGAGAGGCCAACCCCCTCCCACCCTTCGCAAGGGTCAAAGGGCGGCGTCCAAGGGCCGGGAATGCCACCACCAGCTGCTAGCGGTGACACGGCGTACAAAAGGGGCTCAGTGAGCGATCTGTCTGCGGGCTGTCAGAGTTGTGACAGCGCTGGAGAAACTTTTTGACTTATTCACTCGCAGGCTCCAACATACTCTTGGAGCAAAGTGATGGGTCCCTGTAGCTGCTAAAATTAGCCTAAATTGGCCGCTAAAATGGCCGCTTTGCAAATGGCTGACTTTCCAGGTATGAGTGCGTAAGACTTTTTCGTGGGTTTACCCATGATAGACACGTATACCAAATTTTATGTTGCTAAGGGAAAGTGACTTTGACGTTGTGGGGCTGAGTTTCACGTTTTAATGGCAAGTATCATACGTTTACCACGTTACGGCAAAAATTAAAATTTTGGCCGATTGTCATCACTCATGTTTTTGTGCACAAAGTTCAAATTTAGTAGAAATCAGACAAAGTTTCTCTTCAAAGACAAAAATTAGCCTAAAATGACAACTACAAAACCAAAATGGCAGAATTTCTGTGTATTTTTCAGCCATGGCTTTTTAAACCTTTTTTTGGGGGGTCTGTTTATGATTTGACATGACATTTTTTTTTTTTAAATCAAATTTCATGGTGTTAAGTAAAACTGGTTTTGGGAGTTGATTTTTCTAAACTGTGGAGTAACTGCATTAGTCTTTTGGTTCATGGGGAGTCATCAAATTTCGCTGGCATGCTCTGCCCACATACCACAATAAAAATAAAACATCTTGCAATTTAGTGTCCAAAATCTGTCCAGTGTATCTGGTCCAAATTTGGTAGCAAAATCAAAACAAAATCGCTTGGATAAATTCAACTTTGAAGACAGTTAATGGCCAAATGAGCATAAAATGGCCACTTTAAACCAATATGGCAGACCTCCCGTTTGTTTTTGGGCATGGCTTCTTGAGAGTTTTTTTTTTTTTTTTTTTTTAAATGGAATACCCATGATCAGGGCTGCACTGGCACAAAACAATCAGCCCAGCCAGTCTTGCCTAACATGAAGTTCTGCCACTGGTGTTAATTGATGATGTTTAAGTTTGCTATCTTTATTTGAAATTGATTAATGGATTGGCCCTTCCAAATTGTGGGCCAGTCTTTTGTGGTAAAATGTAGGAAAATAATCATGAAAAAGCACAACATAGGCCCCAAAACAGCTGGCCCACCAGGCATCTGCCCTGTATGCCAGATGGCCAGTCCAGCCCTGCCCATGATAGATTTTCCTACCAAATTTAATGGTGCGAAATGAAGCAAGAAAATTATGGTGTTAGTAGAGATTTGCAAGTCATCAAACTGAAGAAATTAACATGTAATGAAAAAATCTAGATTTTTTTTTTGCGATCCAACGTCACCCATCTGTCTTGTAAAGTGGTTCAAATTTGGTAGCAATTGGACAAACTTCCAAGAAGGAACTTGTCTTTGAAGGTAAATGGCCAATAATGACCCTAAAAGGATACTTCGAACCAAAATGGCAGACTACTTTTGGCATGGCTTCTTGAGACTTTTCTGTGAGGCAAATCATGTTTATGATTCATACCTACCAAATTACCAAGGTTGCCATGTGACTTTTGCATCTATTTATGTATTTATTTATGTATTTATTTATTTTGTAGCACTTGTCTAGGACCCCTGTAAACAAATAACCCTAAAATGGTCACTTGGAACCAAAATGGCAGACTTCCTGCACCTTTTCAGGCTTGGCTTCCTGAGACTGTTGGTCTACTCATGACAGACCCAATGGCAGAGACCTGACAACAGCAACACAGCATGGATGCTTGCTGGTGCCCACCATTAGCTGCGGCCTGCTCCGTGGAGGTCCCGGCCAGGGCTGACATGGCTCCTAATTGCAGGCCCCGCAGGCGGCGGGCTGCCGGCTGTGGCCGACGCGGAGCGCCTGCAGGCAGCTGGAGGAGCAGCTTGTCAGCCCCTAATTTGACAAGGCCTTGTCTGTGGTGGCGGCAGCTGCTCCTAAGCACCGTGCCACGCACAATCAGCGCCGTGACACGGTCCCGACGTCGCCCTCAGGACACTTTTGCGAGGGGTGGGCGGGAAAAAAAAACACAGTGGTTAAAGGGAGATTTATTGAAGCTCCCTTTGGGCGAGGTGGTATTAACTAGGCAATATAAGGCCTTATTGGGTGCAAAGGGGAGGCACGCTGCTGGTATTAATAAAAGAGGCCAATTAGAGCGGACAGGTGATATGAATCACTGCACAAACAAGACAAGCAAATAAAAGCAACCTGCATCACTTTGTCACACGTGAGATAGAAAAAGGCACATTATTTGTTTGGAGCAAATCCCACAAATGTGCATTGTGCCTGCAATTCCAGCAGCCATTTAATGTGACACATTTTTAGAGGTGATGTAGTCAATGTTGCATTTAGGGTCAGATGGGAAAAACAAAAAAAATAAGTTACAAATGCACCATTTCTACAACTATACATTAAAGTGTTAGTTTTCAAGTTAAAGCTACCATGCCGTGCTCCAGTGACATGCAATGACAAAACCAACAATTGTTAGTGTTAGTTATCTGTTAAATATACATGCTCAAATTTGGTCGCAGTCAGACAAAATTGATAGGACAAACCCGCAAAGGACAATTGAAAATTGTCAAAATGATGCATGAAATATTTGCTTTCAACTAAAAATCTTTTCAAGCATGGTTTCATGTTGATGTCTACCATGAAAGACATGAGTATTCATTTTCATGTTGCTAAGAACAAGTACGTCTAAAAGATCCCAGGAAAAGCCCAAAATGAGCTTAAAATGACCATTTCGAACCTCAATGGTAGGCTTCCTGTGTATTTTTGGGCATGGCTTCTTGAGCTTCTTTTTTTTTTTTTTTTTTTTTTTTATCCGGTCCCTCGGATAAAGATAGTTCTGAATACCAAATTTCATTTTGCTGTGTAAAACTGACTCGTCTTAATTTGGTTGCAACCAAACAATTTATGTAGAAGGAATTTGTCTGACCCGTGGAAATGGACAAAACTACCATGAACTTGCTACTTTGAATCAAAATGGCTGCCTTCCCATGCGTTTTCGAGCATGGGTTCTTGAGACTTTTTTTTGTGGGACTACCCACAATAAATATTGCAATTACATTTCTTGTTGCTAAGTGAAACTGACTCTGACAAGTACTTAATAGACCCTTGGAAGCCTAAAATGACCGCTTTGAACTTTAATGGCTTCCTGTATATTTTCAAGCATGGCTTCTTGAGACATTTTGATGAGTCTACTCTTGATAGACAATGCTATTACATGTCATGTTGCTAAGGGAAACTAAGGAAAAGTTTGTCTTTAATGGACCTCTGGAAATGTCCAAAATGGCCACTTTGAAGCGGCCTTCCAGTATATTTTCAGGCATGGCTTCCACAGACTTTTGGGTGCGTCTACTCATGATAGACATTGCCATTAAATTTCATTTGCTAAGTGAAACTAGGGAAAAGTTAATCTTCAATGGGAATTCTAGAAATGGCCAATATGACCCCATGTTTACTCAATATAGACAATGTTTTTGTCAAAAAGTAAGACTTAGTAAAATCTACATATCTGAACTAATATTTAAATCTATGAGAAATTGATGGGGTTTAACCCCTTATATATGCATCTATAAGGATCTGCACCAACAATCAATTCATTATTCTGAGGTTGTTCTATGAACCCAATCCTTGTCTCTAAAGCTGAATGCAGAAAGAACAAGTACATTGTTTCTGTTGATGCAAGAGGAAAAAGTTTTCCTGCACTTTCCCACTGCCTGTAAAAGAAAACTTTTGCCTTTTTTTTTTTAAAAAAAAAAAGTCCCTTTTGAGGCTAAAATGGTGATTTCTACCCTCCCGGGACGTCGCTCCCCTTTTCTTTGCGCGGGACAATGGCAACAGTGCAGCACCCCGCCGGTGCGCCACAGTTGGGGATCCCCCGGATTGCTTTGGACATCTTTGGATTTCATCAATCAAAATGACTGCGGTTTTCCATAAAAATGCAGAATTCGGGCTGGAAGCGAGCGGCGCAAGGTAGCGACATAAGAAAGCTGTCTGGGCGCCATGATAAATGGGCATCCTTTGATTTAGGGGGAAAAAAGCCAAAGAAATAATCACACAACAGTATATAAAACACAACATTGTTGTAGCCAGACACTTCATAAGGTACACCTGCACCATGTAATCACAGCCAATGCAGACCATGTCATCAACAATTGTGCCTTTACAATGACAATAATGCTTATTTTTGACGTATTCATTGGCTGAAATGTGGATTATTGCGGTTGTAGCCGCAGTGGGAAAAATACCTTTGGACGCAGACGCCTCTAAAGATGTTCTCATTATCCCGCAGTGACATTTTGTCCTACCTCGGGTCACGGGGGTGAACACTCTGTGATGAATGGCACCTGAAGGAAGAGGCACACACACAGGAGATTAATTGTTTAATTGTGCTAATGCTAAGCTAATGTGCGCTATTAGCCTCAGTTTAGTTTAGATAAACTATATAGTATGCAAAGGCAGTGATTTCCTAAAACAAAGGGTTCATTAGGGTACTTCAGTTTTTGAGCGGCCCAACTTACAAGTCTTTGAAGCAGCGGTCTGTCGCTCGCGAGACGGTGGTAGCAAACTTCACAAGCGTCAGCAGCCCAGCTGATTGCGATAATTCATCAGAAAGAAGCTTCCAGGTGTTTATTGCTACTCCCAGTTGAGGTTTATTGAAAAACAAGAACATAAAAAAGAGAATTACACAAACCACATAACTTTCTGCTAGCTTAATGCTAACACAAAGTGCAAAACCCCATGGACTGGCTAACGAAGCTAGCTTGGATGTCACAAAAGTTATAGCCCTTTAAGATATTTAAAACTGTGTAGCACCACATGTAGCCATAATTTCATATTGTTAGACAACATAACAATATGGTGGGCAGTAAAATAATTGTGTGCACCAATTTAATGAACAAAATGCACAAAAAAAAACAAAAAAACAGGTACTACCTTTCTTCCTTTGTATCAATTTAGAGCACTGATATGATTGCGTCAATCATCATATAAATAACGTCGCTACATTAAAAAAAAAAAATTATAACGAAAGGCATAATATTTTGAGCATAGCTTTTTGAGATTAATTAAATAATTAATTTAAAATTATTTTTTTTAAATTTGTCTTTCAAACGTGTTAAGGACTTTTCTAAGTTACCCCAAACTTTTGAAGGCTATAGTGCAAGTGTCACAGAAAATCCAAAGAAAAAACTAAATACTGAATTGAAAGGATTTTGGAAAAGGAAAAACAAACAAACAAACGTGAGAACTCACTGACTTAGGTTTTTTCGCATTCATGATGACTTCTGTATATTTTCCAGTGGATTATTTTAGCACCTCTCCCCAGTAGAAACAGCAGCAGCGAGGTTCACTTGTCGAGCTTGAAGAATTGTTTCATTTCTGTGCGGGCGGTGTCGGCCTTTACTGAGGTGAGGTTTGCACTGGCTGCTAATAGACATCTAATTGATGGGCACCCGCTCCCGTTTCCGTGCTCTCCGCCTTTATTGCGCCCCCGCCTGCGTCTGCTGTAAAAAAAAAAAAAAAAGCTCTGTAATCACATTCGACATCTTCCTCTTCTTCTTCTTCCCGCAGCACTTGATGGGGGAGGCAGCGGGGAGATGATACCACTAGTGGTGGGAGCTTAGAGAACTTGTTATTAAAAAAAAAAAAAAAGAAAAAGAAAAAAAAAGTTAAGGTTAAGGAGAAAATGGACTTTCACAGTACAACTTTCAAGTGAGTTATACCAGTAATTTCATGTGTTTGCCATGAAATATCGTCAGCTGTACTGTTGAAAATTATAGAAAAAATGATTGTCCAAAGACTACAAATGATGTATCGTTGTTCATCTATCCATGTCAGCTCATTTCAAGGTTATGCTGGCTGTTGCTGCACCGGCAAAGCGCGATGACAATGATCCGGTCACACACAGATCGCTGCTTTGATCAGCTGCAAAATAAGTCGGCTATGTTCACACACAGACAGCAGCAAAAATTGCCCGTTTATAAATATGCACATTTGTGATTACCAACACATGGTCTAAGCTGCCTCTGCATAGATTTGACTGTGTCATGCCGGATTTGTGTGATTTGAAATTTTTGCATTCAACTAAACACACCCAAATTTGACACTGCATAAGTAAGTGTGTGAGTAAATTGAGACGAGATCATCACTATTTTGGTACAGTGCTGCCTTAGTGACCCGCTTTATAAGTTTGTACAAGATACTTGTCGTTCAATTATTTTTTTTTCATTGACTTTTAATCAAAAATTTGAGATTTGAATTTCATGTGAATATATAATGGATAATGCTGTCGTTTTAAAGGTAACCTTAACTTTTTGGGATATCATTTTTGTGACATTTTTGGCTCAATGAAGGTTAAGAAAGACTACTTTTGAAGTTTTAACAAGGGTCCTGCCTGCCACATCCAGCCAGAGTCCCGAACCCCAATCTAGCTTGGCTGTCATTCAAACGTGTGACAGGCAGCAGCATCAACACACTAATGTTCTATTTGTCTCCTTTAGAGCTTCCTGGAGGGCCGCGATTGGCCAGGGCGTCCGGACGGCGGGATGATTGATGACGGCGAGGGCAAGGCCGAACACTGGCAGCATAAAGCCCCATAGATGCCTCAATAAAGAGCCCTGGATAGTGGAGAGCCGGCCCCCCACCACCACCCGCTCAATAGAGCACCCCACCACCACCACCACCACCATCCACCATCCACCTCCAAGGAGGATGTTGGCGGGTAATCCGTTTATCCCGTCTGCGGCAGGATGAGAGCGATGGTGACGCCGGTGGATGTGACGGGGGGTGAAAATGGCTGCTGCTTGAGAGCCGCCGGTGCTGCTCGAGTTCCAGATTGGAGAGTGGGAACTTGATGATCCCGACTCGGGAAAAAAAGTGATTGATGGCGACGACAGCGTCAGCAACTCTGTTGGCCGTGGCGCAGCCAACAACAAGAACGCTGACCTCTGCCGGGACGCGTCAATGACAGCTCGCTAGCTGGGATTCCGGCAGTAACCCCCCCCCAACGACACCCCCATTTACCCTCGCCCCTCCATCGGTGCACAGCAGCACTGAAAAGCACAATTAGGCGGCAATCTGCTCTGAGCGGCGGACTACATGACGTCCTGCAGACTGACAGGAAGTTGAGATGATGGCCAACGTTTCCAATGCGGGATCCGTGGCTTTGTTCACTCACTCCCTTGTCCGTAACTATTATACAATGGGCGTATTGGTGGTTTATCCCTGTTTTTGAAAGACTTTTGGGGGATTTAGAAAAAAAATGGTCGGGGTCCATTGTAGGGAGGGATTCTGAACACAGTGGTTCGGACCAATCACATAGCAAAAAAATTGTGTTTGGGGCGGGACATGCAGCTGTGACGAAACCAGGAAGTCAGCACCAACGCCAAGGAAAACAAACAACATGGGTGAATAGACACTGCAATTAATGTATTTCTCGCAGAATTACTCACTGTTTCTTTGTTGAATGTTGAACAGCATTCTTCATGCATTCTTAGCTGGTAAAGATGTTCGTCCCCCCTTCCCCTTCGACGGGAACGAATACCACATTTTCATCCGTGGCCGTGATTGGTCAAAACAACCATGTACAATGCTGCATCGTCTAATCAGCTCGAAGAATTGTAGATAATGTCCCACATTTCCCGAGCAAATCACCGTGGAGCAGTCCCAGAATGATATTGTGGAGAACCCCTTTGGCTGAATCACAATGTCAATCTGGCTATTGCCAGGTTAAGTCTAGCTCAAAACGTGGTGAAAATATACGTTTTCTTTCTTTTGGTATTTTCGTAGATATAAACTGCATAGAAAAAAAAACAGCATTTGTGCCGTTGTGGGAGTGAACACAACCAACTTGCATACCACTTAATGAAAGCGACTCCTCTCGTTCCCTTTGAATCAAATTTCTATGATGATCCGGAGGGTTAATGCACACTGTTGTCATATGTTTGACTGAAATAAGATAACATCAGCCACTCACGTCTGAATTTGTCTGCTTGCAACCTCCATCAAATCCACCAAAATTGTGCTACAACCCCTGTGCCACAACTTAGATCTGCTTTTATCTGGTCTAAAGAGGAGTCTACTTTCTGCCATCAAATTGTCAGGTGCGCCGGAAGCATTTAAAAGAAAATGCCCTTCGGTTCATCGGAACGCCCTAGCATAGTGCAGTGCACTCTGCCAGATTCCCAAATGTGCCAAAGGAGGTGAACAATCAATCAAAATGTGCCATTTCTTTGACGTACGTTGTCTACAAAAATTAAGCCCCCATGTTGTTTTGTTGTTTTAGTTCCATTTGTGTGTATTTCCTATATAGACATTCTCTCACTGGCATATTTTTCTATTTTTACCTGGTACTACTAGGGCTGAAAAAATTTAACAATTAATTGAATTCAAATGAATATTGTGGTGTCGTATAATAAAATATTCTAATCACAAGGAGCTGCAAGGTGGGGGAAAAAAATTGTTTTTGAATAGCTAAGTTCCATCATTGTTTCATGAAACATGCAAAGTTGAAATGATAAAGGAACAGATTTGTTTTTATGATTGTTGTAATCTGATTCATGACTTATGTTTACAGCACATTTGCTTGGTAGAATTTTGTAATGTTGTCTACGTGAACACTTAAAAGAGTGCAAGGCAAAATACTTAGAAAGTTAACGACTCAAAATAAATTCCTTTCATATTAATTTCTGGTTTATTTGCATTTATTTTGGAGTAAGCCCAAACTGTGACTTAAAAAAAATCTAACAGACTTCAGATTTTTCACTATTATTACTATATTTTACAGAGTTCTGTGATTCTTTCCACCAATATATGACAGATTTTTGTAACAAATCAGGTTACAGGTCTGTACCATCTTTACTGGTCCTACAAAATACATGAAAAAAAAAGCCAACTAAAAACCAAAATACCCTTGAGGACTTTTATTAGAAATACTTTATTGTCCATTTAATTGACACCAAATGGAAATTTCAAATGTGCTGTTTATTTAAATTCACATCAAACACTTCATTTAACGCAATTACCGTGCAGCGGTGTCGCTGTTGTTGTACGCGGCTGGCGGGTCAACACAAGGCCGAGATGCGCGCTGGGGGAAATTATTGGCAAGCGGAGAATCATCGCAGCCTAATCCGATTTCCCAACTCCGATAATGGATGCCTAGATAAATAAGAAGCAGAAAAAAAAATCTCCAGGCAGATTTGTGCAAATGAAAAAGGATTCCTCCTGACATAATGGACGCCTCTAATGAGCAATAATAATCTGTCTAAGAGCTTCTCACACACACAAGTACACACACGCATACATTCATGACCAAGAAAGTAGATCAAAAGAAAGGTATAGATAGATAGATAGATAGATAGATAGATAGACAATGTTACATACATACTTTTATATACTGCACACATATACAGTAACAACAGTGTGTGAATGTTTATATAATTAGAGTCAAAATTCACACAAAAGGCAGCTAGAAAAACAAACCCCAATGCCCGACAGCCCCCTCCTCCTGCCTCCAGCAGCATCCTGACACCGTCCATAAATTATAGCAGATTTTCATATTTCAAATTTCATCTGCATTCATGTGGTCCTAGTGGAGGCGAGAACGCACCCCCCCCCATCCTTGTCCTCCCCAGTAAGCGGCACCGGCTGCTGCCTGGCTGGCTGCTTGGCCCCAGAGACCCTCCGCCCTAATTGAATTGCATCCTGTGATTAGATTATCCTTGCAGCAGCTTGCTGCCAATCTGAAGTATGGCCGCCTTCTATCCTACTTAACCCCTCGGTTCCCCCCCACCCGGCCCCGCCGCTCCAGCCGCGCACACATAAACACACACATACGCATACGCACACTCGAGGCAGAGTGCCCGATATATTCAGCGGCCATCAGAGTTGGCCTGTTTGGTTATTTTTCTTTGGCCGCGTCCGGCCTCGTAAAAGCGGCCATCTTTCACCGCCGGGCAGGCCCCGCCCACCTGCATCGAGTTCGGCCATGTTGAGCATCAGATACGCCAGATTGTGGGGTAAAAATGGAGCAATTAAGATACTGTAATGCCACGGTTGCTGATAAACTTCCAGGTGGGACAAAGACTCAAACACACAAATAGGAAATAAACACACTCGCAAGGAGCAGACGTTAACACTGGTGGTCAGAAGCTAACGCTGAAATTATATATTTATTCCTAAGTCTATTCTCTGCATTTCATCTCATTTCTCTTGGCTACATTGCTTTCAGTACATGTATGAAGAGGTTAGATTATTTTCGGCCAATCGGGCCTTCAGAATCAACAACGCTGCCCTATGGAACTTGAACTTTATTGGCAATGGGACTCTTTTTTTCTTTTTTTTCTCTCTCTCACTCACTCACTCACTCACACAAACCAACATGGTCTCCCAGGTAGGGAAGCGAACCCACGTCAACCAGCATCGAAGGCAAGTGACGGTTCCACTCCTCCACCCAGAGCCCGGCAATGGGACTCTCAGAGTTGGATGACATCACAGTTTTCTGTTCTCTGATTGGATGGATGGATGGATGGATGGATGGATAGATACAATGGATGGATGGATAATGGAGAGATATGATGGATGGATGATGGATGGATGATAGATACGATTAATTGATGGATGGATGGATGGATGGATGGATGGATGGATACAATGGATGGATGGATAATGGAGAGATATGATGGATGGATGATGGATGGATGATAGATACGATTAATTGATGGATGGATGGATGGATGGATGGATGGATGGATGGATACAATGGATGGATGGATAATGGAGAGATATGATGGATGGATGATGGATGGATGATAGATACGATTAATTGATGGATGGATGGATGGATGGATGGATGGATGGATGGATGGATGGATGGATGGATGGATGGATGGATGGATGTGATTAATTGATGGATGGATGTATGGATGGATGGATGCATGGATGGATGGATGGATGGATGGATGGATGGATGGATGGATGGAGGGATGGATGATGGAAGGATGGATGGATGGATAGATACGATGATGGATGGATTGATGGATGGATGGATGGATGGATGGATACAATGGATGGATGGATAATGGAGATATGATGGATGGATGATGGATGGATGATAGATGCGATTAATTGATGGATGGATGGATGGATGGATACAATGGATGGATGGATAATGGAGAGATATGATGGATGGATGATGGATGGATGATAGATATGATTAATTGATGGATGGATGGATGGATGGATGGATGGATGGATGGATGAATGATGGATGTATGATAGATATGATTAATTGATGGATGGATGGATGGATGGATGGATGCATGGATGGATGGATGGAGGGATGGATGATGGAAGGATGGATGGATGGATAGATACGATGATGGATGGATGGATAATGGACAGATATGATGGATGGATGGATGGATGATAGATACGATGGATGGATGGACGGACGGACGGACGGACGATAGATAGAAAAATTCTATCTATCTATCTATTAGATAGATAGATAGAATTTTTTAAAAAATACACAATTTAAAAAATTAAATAAATGTTGAGGTTTAGTGTCCATTTTGTTTGCGTGACACATGTGGATCGATTGCAGCCTGCGGAGTTGATTGTCCAAACAAACAAAGCGACGTAAAGCGGAATGGGCTCAAGTTGGATGCGATTGTGTTTTACTGGAGTGCGGAACAATAAACAGAAGAGGAGGAGGAGGTCATGTGATGTGATTACAGGAAGCAATAGAGCGTAATCACATCACAACACGACTTCTGTCGCACGTGCGTGAGCGCATGCACACCCACACACATTGTTGTTTTGGTATTGGGACGAGCATGAAATGAAAAGCCGCCTGAGGTAATGTTTTCACTTGTCATCAAGTGGGAGGGGCCTCTTTCTGTTTCTATAGATATCTGTTTATCCATCTATCGATCATCCATCAATACATTTATCGGTCCATCATGTGTCCATCCATCTAGCAATTCATCTTAAAATCTAGCAACCTGTCATCCATCCATCCATCCATCCATCCATCCATCATGGGAAAATTCTATCAATCTACTGATCAATTTATCCATCTATCTAGTCATCTTTTTTCCATCCATCCATCCATCCATCCATCCATCCATCCATCCATGGCTTCCTTGTGTGTGCCCGTGTGTCTTTGTGAAGTCACTTTTCATAATTATTGAATTAGAAGCATTAAGTGAGTTGTCGTCTTCTTAGCCACCTGCTTCCCCCACCCCATCTCCACAACACCCTCTTCCCTCCTCATTTGCCGCCATCCATCTTTGGGTGTTAGCGTAGCCCCTAAAAGCTTTCTGACTGCTCCATAATGGGGGACAGCGCGGGGTCAGGAGGGGCTGCCGGACTGTGTGCTCAACATATCCGCAGTGGACGCCGCTGGTGTTGAGGGGCCGCAGTGGAGGTCACGCGATTGTGCTTTTTTTTTTTTTTTTTTCACCCGCGATTGTGCTTTTTAGTTCACCCTCGTGTCTATTTCCCAGAATGCACTGCAGCACGTTCCAGATGAAAAATTAAGACCATAGTGCAAGTTTCGATTGTTTGGAATTGCTTTTGAACTGAAGACTGTAAATATGAGAACATATTTTGTTACATTTATTATTAGGGTTGGACCAGGTGTCAGTATTGGGCCAACATGTGGCTTTATTTCAAGATACCGATACTCGTAACGACTTGACTTGACTTGTGTCTTATGTTCGTTCAGGAACTATAAATTAAAAGAAAAGATAATTAATTTCATGAAATTTTGAGGGAAAAAAATTCCTATATTGGGATAGATAGGTATTTCTTTAAAATTATTGCGCATTTTTTCTTGGAGGAAATTTGATGTATCAAAAGTAGTATCGGTACCTGGTATTGGTAACTACTAAAGAGTCATACGTACCTATTTATTATTATTTTACTTCATATATTTGGAAATTGAAGTAGAAGAAAACTAATTCTGACTGAAAAAAAAAATATCTTTAGAATATCCATCCAGCCGTCCATTTTCTTGACCGCTTATTCCTCAAAAGGTTCGCGTGGGGTGCTGGAGCCTATCTCAGCTGGCTTTGGGCAGTAGGCGGGGTACACCCTGGACTGGTTGCCAACCAATCGCTCTTTGGCTATACAGTATTTTATTATTTTTAAAGCATGTATATAAAATTATATATTTTTTAAAAGAATATATATATTTTTTTATTTAATTTAAATGTAAAAGAGGGCGACACGGTGGGTGACTGGTTAGCACGTCTGCTTGCCAGTTCTGAGGACTCGGGTTCGAGTCCAGCCTCCGGCCTTCCTGGGTGGAGTTTGCATGTTCTCCCCGTGCCCGCGTGGGTCTTCTCCGGGTACTCCGGTCTCCTCCCACATTCCAAAGACATGCATGGCAGGTTAATTGGGCGCTCCGAATTGTCCCTAGGTGTGCTTGTGCGTGTGGCTGGTTGTTCGTCTCTATGTGCCCTGCGATTGGTTGGCAACCAGTCCAGGGTGTCCCCCGCCTACTGCCCAAAGCCAGCTGAGATAGGCGCCAGCACCCCCTGCGACCCTTGTGAGGAATAAGCGGTCAAGAAAATGGATGGATGGATGGATATTCTAAAGAGCTACTGTGTTCTATACAATTCTAATGAACCTATTGAGGGTTGTTGGGGCCATCATAGAACTGCTGCTGTTTTGGTTAGCAACAGAGTTGTTTATTGTTTAATTGTTTAATGTACACGTTCCACTAATCCCCATTAGCAGCCCCTACTGGTGTCCCCCCACTCCTCCCACTTTTTTTTGGTTGGTTATTTTTTTATTTTTCAGGCAGGCGTTTATTGGTCAGCAGTATCTACCTGGAGATAGAGGCCGCAAGTGGCTTCTCCACCTCACAGCACGGCGCTCATTTACCTAATGCTTGCATGCGCAACGCCCATTTGTCATCGGTGACGTGAGGTTGGCTCACAATCACAAACACGCATACACGCGCACTGCAAAGTAAGTAACGTCAAGTCAAGTTGTGGGTGCTGATGTGCTGCAAACGGCACACGATGCCAACCACGTATGGAGGCGGTGCATTATTTATTTATTTATTTATTTTTTAAGTGACCTTGTAGATGACACGCACACGCACACACGAGTTTCAAACCACCTTAAAAACAACTTTTAAACCCCCGCGACCGCCCCCTCCCCTCCCTTTCCATCTTGTCTCTGCTGCTGGCTGTTTAAACTCACATCCCCCCTTTAACGTCTCACTAATGTGATTAGAGGCCAGCTAATGGCTCTCCTTCTGCTCTGCCCACGCGCACACGCACCCGCGCACGCGCACACACACTGCAGAGAGGCAACATCTGCAAAGTAAGACGGAGAGAAAAGATCAGAGTGGAAGATGAGAACTTTGTGTTGATGTGCATGTAAGTGAGGTTTTTTGAAGTGGGGGTGGAGCGATGGGGGGGTTGGCTGCTGGTCCACTGACCCCCCCCCTTCCCTCCCCACTCGGGAGTCAATCTATACGGGGCGGGTTGGGGGGTAGGCGAGGCAGAGACAGGTGCATTTGTGGGCAAATCGAGTTAGCCGAGACATGCCACATCCAATTGTGCCAAATTGATGTGAGAGTTTGCGATGTCTGCCGCGGCCATTACAGCAAAGGTCAGCGTGACGAGACAATGACATCAATCCGCTCCACGTGGACCGGCCTGGCCCAGTCCTGCCCCAAAACCGCCTCTACTGATTCTCATGCAAAGCTGCAAAAAAGGAGGAGGGCGGATAGAAAGCTTGTTTTTCTACGTGTGGGACGGCCTTTGTTGTTGTTTTGCTCTTACGTAACTGCAGCTTCTTAAAATGAGCTTAATGCTCGTTGATGAGCTGTGTGACAGTGCATGGTTTGTCGTATACAATACAGGGAAAAATTGTAATGGCAATTTGGTCTTGAAAGTCAAGTCAATTCAAGTCAAGTCAAGTCAAGTCATCTTTATTTATATAGCGCTTTCAAATAGCCTTAGCTGTTACGAAGCTCTTTACAGTGTTTTACAGGTGATCATTTGCTTTCAGACTGGTTGATTGAAGTTAAAGGCTTTAATACAGCAATAAAGTGTTTTTGTGAATATTGGATTCTGAACAATTAAAGCTCAGGACTTCTTTTTAGAAAAAGTAACAAAAAAACAAAAACAAATGTTTGTTTGTTGGATTTTCTTCTTTTTCACCTTCCCCACAAAAATACACAATTACTTTCTTTATTACACTTATTTTCTGATATTTTCTTCTATTTTATCCTATTTATTGTGACTTCTAGATTTATTTTCTTCTGGCTTGTTTTTATTTTTGCACAGAAAATTAAATAACATTTCTCTCTTCACTGCCCTTCTCCAGATTAAATGTATTTCCCCCAGAAAATGAAATACAATATTATTAATTGTTGCATTTTTTCTGGATAAAACAAAACAAAACAAAAAAAATTCTCAAAAAAAAAAAAGTCTTCCCTTTGCTGTACTTATTTTCTGGATTTATTTGTATTTTTTTAAATATTTTACAAAAAATGTTTATAAGTATATAACTATGTTATGTCTTTTTGATGTGGTTCTTAAATTATTCTACATAAAATTAAAATTCATGTTTTTGTTGTTAGAAAAAAAAATGTAAATAAAATATTTCCCTTTATTTGCACTTGTTTTATTATTTTGGTTTCTGCATTTTTTTTTTTTTACATTATTTTCCCCCTCAAAATATTAAAGAAATGGTATCCCCTTAATTTACCTCTTTTTTGGATACTACCCCATTTCCCCAGTTAAAAAATAAAAATACAGTAAACTGTACAAAACGTTTCTAGCATGAAAATTAATTCTTTGTTTGTTGACTACAATACAATAACTAACAAAATCTACCTTCAGTTCACTTCAAAAAATTTAAAATATGATAAATAAAACGTGATTAGGAAAAATTGTTCCTACTATTTCCAACTTGTCTGTAATAAAAAGTGACAAATACCAAACTTTGCGTGTAGTTTGCAAATAGTGGCGACATTGCATCAAGTAGACGCATTGAATAAAGAAGACGAGATGATAAGGAGCTACGTTGTGACCACAACTAAATTGTTGCCAACTCCATGGAATAACGTGTGCAAAATAATGGAAATAAGCCACATGCTGCTTCACCAGGACATTATTATACGATGAGAATTGTGTAGCCGGTACCACACGTTTTAATTATAAACGAGAACTACAGATGCATTTCGCTGCTATGTAAGAATACCACTAACAGTAAAACCCTTATTAACTTTTTATGATGATATTTTTCACCTCCTCTCCAATTACGATATTACAAATCAAATGAGATGTGCTTTTTGCTCGGAATGAACACACTGCGAGTATTGGCACAATAAAGTTCTCATATGACGCATCAATTGAGGCATTTTCAGCTTTTTTTTTTTTTCTTAGCGCCCGCGTTGCAATCTGGCGCATCTCTGCCAATGTAATTGTTCTTATGAACACATATTGCCTATCAATTTCATCTCCAGCGTGCCGGCGCAGCCGCTTTGGGGTGCTTCGACGCCCGGCTCCCCTCTCGGCAAATCCAATCGAAACTTCATCATGCTGTCACCTCGCGGGTTTGGGGAGCTCGCCTCCATTTTGAGAGCCGTCTCCCATGATCACATTAAGCTTTATTGCTCCTCTTGCGCTTCCACACCGACGCCAAAACAGCCCCGAGGCCGTCGGGATTTCTTACCGAGGCTTCGGCCTGCACTCGGACGACCTTTGACCCCCTCCCCACCCTGATTTTTTTCCGTCAGGAACATTTGGGCTGCGAAGAAGCACGGCATCCATTTTGGAACCTCAACACGATGCATAAACATGAGCCCTAATGCGACGATTCATCATTAGGCGACCGGGGGCCTTTGGGGTCCCCTCGGTGGGTTCTGATCAAATTTGCAGCCGGCGATGATGAGGCGGTGCGCACTCGCTCGCAAAAGTGCACACGTGGCGATTTGTCACGTCAAGATGGAACAGCGGGGAGGATGGAGGAGGAAGAGGAAGACGTGTGGTGCACAATATCGATGGAGGGAGTAGTCAAGCGTGCAAAAGTGGACAAAATCCATGTTTTTTATGTCATAAAAGAGTCCCAATACTTTTGGCTATGCCACGCACACAATCCATTTTTTTGCTCCCATTTTTCAGGAGCTGAACTGCAAATAGTGTTCAGAAAGCTAAATTGAAATTGTTTTTCTGAGCACTTCTCCTCTACCAAAATAATCCAGCAACTCCCATAGTTTGGTATTTTATGATGCTAATTAGTCAGTAGGATTATTGCACAGGTGTGCAAAATGTCACATCAGATACTGACTACCTTTTTGCTCCCTCCCCCAAAGTGGCCTTTGATTGTGGTCAGCCAAAGGCAAACCTTTGCAATAATCATATTTAATCAACATCTGGATTTTGGCACACCTGTGCGGTGGATGAAACACATTTTTTTGTTGTTGTTGTCAAAGTACAGCTAAAACTAACTCACGAAAAGATTTAGATTAGTAAACAATGTTTGAAAGGCAAACGGCTTTTGTGTACATGGAAAATAAGTCTTCAATCTATTTTTTTCCATTTTATTGTACTACTTTTGTACAAAAACAAAGAAATAAACGAAACGATTTATTGCACATTTTGGTAGATTTGTTTAGCTTTAAAACTTTTTTTAATCACAAAACAATTTTAATGTTTTTTATAATTTATTATAATTTTAATAAATTATTATTTTTGAAATTATGCCATCATTGCAGTTCTTTTCTGGATTTTTCCCTCTATTTTTACAATATTTTCTAGTACAAAAAAAATGTCAATGTAAGTCTTCCTCTGATTTGTTCCTAAATTAGAAAAAAGGATTAAAAGTTCTCCCTTTTTTCAGTATTTTTTTTAAAGGGGAAGTCACCCTTAAACATTTCTTGACAATAAAATTTTATATGTGACCTTACTAGTCTACACATAACATTCTGATGAATATTACATTTTAGGAATATGAATTATGAAGCAAAATTCAGCCGTTTTTATCCATCTCAGGGGGCGACAATTTTGACAATTACTGTTGACTAAAGTTGACATCATAGTTGCTCAGGGCTCAGGCAATGACCAATTACAGCTCACCTGTCTTCTTAAGCTGAGCTATGATTGGTTGTTACCTGAGATCTGAACAACTGTGATGTCATCTTCAGTCGACAGCAAGTGGCAAAATGGCCGCAGTATTAACCAGGATACCATATTTAGACTAGTGAGGCTGCATAGAACATATTATTGTCGAGAATTTTTTGGAGTATTGACTTCCCCTTTAACTATACCAACATTCTATCCCAGCCAACCCAAGTAGCAACCAGACAGGAGCCATCAATTTGATCTGGAGTTCCTCAGGGATTTCTTTTAGGTCCCATTACTTTTGTCAAACACTAATCCTAAACTTCACCATATTTGTGTCCCAAATACACTGTCCATATACTCCCCTGTGTATGTCACATAATGTACATGCCAGCCGCCGTTTGAAGCGGAGTTCCTCTGGGAAATGTTTGCAGTCCCACCATTTTCTTTTAAAATCCTACTGCTTATTAGCCATGTGCCGATTTCACGTCTTAATTATCCTCACGCAAATGAGCAGCGTGACGCCTTGTTGCTGCAGGTGGAGGCCGCGGGCCGAATCAAGTGGTCATAACCAAATATGAAATTAACGCGGCGGTTGGGGTGCGCAGGTGTTTGCATATGATAAAGTGGCGCGCACGGAGGGAGGGCGTTAATAAAAACATCACAAAGCGGCGAATAACACTGGACGACCTTGACGTTTTATGATGGATGGCGAGGAACGGGGGGCTACTGTAATTGCGGCCTGCCCGGCCGCGCTTCCTCTCGGCGAGACCACCCCCCGCCCACTCGCCCGCCCGCACAGCACCATTAAAAAGCGCTCCATCATTCGCCGCGCCGCCTTGTCGCCTGCCGCTCGGATGACCATTAATCGCCTCATTCCAGTAAAGCCGAGCGCGCGCACAAAAGGCCGCTGTCTGCCGCTTAATGCATGTGTGATTAAGCTTTTAGGCATTATTAGCCAGCAGGTCCTTGTATAGAGGGGCCACATGCCTTCAGGGGGCCCACGGGTAGGGCGGGAGCGAGCGGGAGGTGGGGGGGTTGGTTGAGCGCGGCGTGGAGTGGGAGGGAGCCAGTTAATGACACTGACCCTCACTTCCCCAACAGCTATTGAATTCAACAATAATAACGGGTCACGCAGCTGATTTATGAGGCCTAATCGCTGTCGATTGCTCGCACGGGGGTGGGAAGGCGGGTGCGCGGCCGGCGATAAAATATGCCTTGACCTCCCAACGTAAAACTGATGATGCTTCAAGACGCTTTCAAAAACATTTTGTAGGGAATGTGCGGCAGCAAGGAGGCAAACAAGACCCGCCGCCCCTCACCATGTATCAGCCCATTCAAGAGGCGCACCCCTTTCAGCATCCGCACGCAACGCTTACAACATCACAACGCGTTAATTTTAATAGAGATATACAAAATAAATATTATGATCACTACATCCATCTTAGTTTTATAATACATTTACTGTAGTTGGCGCACCCCCAGTTTTCTTGTTCTAAGGTAAAATATTTTAGGCTGCACACCACCTTTGGCATACTACTTCAAAAACAGCAATACAAATAAAAACAAAAACTGTTATATATTGTATAATTATTGGTATTAGAGTTTGCGCACCCCCAGTGGCGTGTAAACCAGTTTTAGAATCCCTGTTGCGCAACACAGTTCTTTAAAAACAACATTAAAAAAAACAACAACATTAACACCCATTTTTTCAAATGGGTGTTTTATTACGAATAATACAGTTAGCACACCCCCAGTGGTGCATGCACCAGTTTTGGAATCTCCATTACAACAAAATGTTTAAAGCCGTGCACCGCCTTTGACATTCTGACACAACTATTCAAAAACAGCAATACATTTTTTTTTTTTTAAAGTTGTATACTTTATTAACATTGATATTACAGCTTGCATACCACCTGTGGTGTGTCGCGTGTGCACCAGTTTGGGAATCCCTGTTACAAAGGGAAATGTTTAAAACTCATTCACTGCAATTGACGACTATAGACGTCAAAGATTCGATTTTACTGGGCTGGCAGTAAATGATTTAAAAGTGGTCACCGCCTTCGACATCCTGATATGGTTCTCAAAAAACAAAATACAAAAACAAAAATTTACAGGTGTGTGCACTAGTAGCAAAGCAGCCTTTCCAAAATGTTTGGAGCTGCGCACCACCTTATGAAATGCTACTTTTAAAACAGCGACACAAATCAAATGTCTTTTTTTCTTATTTTCATTATGACCGTTTCATATTTTTATCATTTTCAACTGGGCGCACCACCAGTGGTGCGCACACCAAAATTTCAGGCTTTAACATCGTAGCTAAAATCATTTGGCGCACTCCTAAAGAGCCATGCAAACATAATAAAAAGATGTTCAAATTTAACCTGCTGATTTTGTGAATGAAATCACCATTAATTCTACATGTTTACTACGCACCCCCAGGTGTGCACATAGCACACAGCCTCAACCTACCCGCATGCTAGCACTAAGAAGAAAACAATGCGCGGCAGCGGCAGAGCGGCCGAGATTAAATTACGAGTTTATTTACAGGCCGAAATCTCATGAAGGCCATCGAGCAGCCGCGTTAAGCAGCCGCCCGACCAAAACGATGACAAGCGCTCCCGATAAGATTTTCATCCCGACGATTTTATGAATCAAATTCCTGAGCGCCGGGCAAAGAGATTTAATGATCACATCTTTTTTCTCCCCGTCCAAATCGGATTTGGACGTCGGGTCGATGGGCATTTGCCTGCGTTAATGTCCACGTGGAGGTTGCAGTCATTTAGGGATTGATCCCCCTCGGCCGTGCCAAGGCCACGTTGGAGCCTCGTACGTTTCCTGATCTCATCCGCCGCAATGAGATTTTTATGCTAATGCCGCCGCCCCGGGTCTCCCGCCTGGTCACTTACAGGCTGATAGAGGCAGAGATGCGCTGCAGATTCTTGGCCTCGTTTTCATGAACGATCCTCCGTTTGGTCATCACAGTTTGATGCCGGCAAGTGGTTGTGGCAAAACAAAATGGCTGACTTCCTGTTCAGTTTTGATTGTAGGTCCTTGAGACTTTTTGATGCATCCTGTTATCCTAAACATGCCCACGAAATTTCATGTTGATGGATGAAACTGCGGATTTTTTTTTTAAACTTACCCCAAGCACGAGAATTGTCCCAAAATAGCTGCTTAAAACCAAAACATCTTGTTCAATTTCTGACCTGGGTCCTAGAGACTTTTTTTGTGCATCATGTTATGATGGCTATGTTTACCAAATTCCATGTTAAATCACTAAAAACTAGTGTTGGGGAGCTAATTTTTTACATATGAAGTCTTGGAATTTTCCTGAAATGGCTGCTTCAAACCAAAATGGCCGACTTCCTGTTCAATTGCATTTGTGGGTCCTTGAGACTTTTTCATGCATCCTGTTATGCTAAACATGCCCACCCAATTTCATCTTGATGGGTGAAACCTGTATCAAGGATTTTTTTTTTAAAATGTACCCAAAGCACTAGAATTGTCCCAAAATGGCTGTTTCAAACCAAAATGGCCGACATCTTTTTCAATTTCTGACCTGAGTTCTAGAGACTTTTTGTGCATCACGTTATGTTGGCCATGTTTACCAAATTTCATGTCAATCGGTAAAACTAGTGTTGGGGGGTATTTTTTTTTTTATGTATGAAGCCTTGGAATTTTCCAGAAATGGGTGCTTCAAACCAAAATGGCCGACTTCCTGTTCAACTACTGACATGGAAGACATTTTGATCCTTTTATGCTACAGATGTCCAACCATTCTTGTAGTGTAATTGGTGTCAGGGGCTAAATTTGTTTATAACTACGAAGCACTGGAATTCGCCCAAGATGGCCGACTTCCTTTTCAATTTTGTTCACGGCTCCTTGAGACTTTTTCGTGCGTCCTGTTGCGATAGACATGTTGACCTAATATCATGTGGAGAGGTAAAACTTGTCAAGTGCTAATTTGTTGTGAACTAATTCAATTGTTGACGTCATGCACAAAGCACCAGAATATGCGCAAAAAATGGCTGCTTCAACCTAAAATGGCAGACTTCCTGTTTATTTTTTTTCCAAGGCTCTTTGAGAGTTTTGAACGAATCCTGTTATGATAGATCATGTTGACCGATGAAACTGGGGTTAAGTTTTTTCCGAACTTTCCAGGGTGCGCTACTGAGTGAGGTTTTAGGTGTTTATGTTGGGGATCCCTAAAATTTTCACCAAGATACGTAGCCTACGACTCCAAGAGGCTCTTTGCACTACCTGCCGCTAATAAACAGCCAACCTCACAATAACAAGTCGTCTGTGACATGCTTTTGTGTGGGTGTGTACTTCCTGTAGACACACACACACACAAACTAATTGAATTATCGTCTTCTCCAGATGTCACGTTCCATCTGCGTACTTGGAAACGCGACGCTTCTCGAACCCGGCTCGCTCACTTTGAAGTCACATTTGCCACCGAGTCCAAAACAGGACATTTTGTATATCAGTATCGCACACAAACTGATAAAGAAGATTGTTAATAATTTTTTAAAGCACATTTTTAATTGTGGGAATGCTGAAAGCATCCCACTTATGTTATTCGGATTTTTATTCTCCTCACTTTTTTGCCAAAAAACAACTTCCACATAATGCTTGAGATTTACACCGTTCAAATTTCAACTTGCTTCAAAATTTCATGCATTCCGGTGTATATATCGACTAAGTCCACGTTACTTACAGTACTCGCACAATTTTGGGTTAAAAATCAATTTTCCCCATTCATTTTCAATGGGACTGACATTGAACTTTTTCCAAGTCCCACTTTCCATACGTATCATCATTACCAGCTCTGTGATACTGCTCAGTTCTTTGTATTCTTTTACCTTTCACCTTCAATTAAAACTGTAATTTTCACATAATTTATCTTTCAATTTACTTCATAAGCATTAATTTTAGCATTCAGCTATTGGCATTCAGCTTTCAGCATTCCCACGCAATTTCTCCAGAAATTGCACAAAGTCTAGTTTAATATGTGAGATTTTATCGTGTGCGTGATACTACGATAAATTCAGTAATTGTGCATGCTAAGCAGATCCAATTTAAGATTTCAGCCTTGCTCTGTATGTGCATGATCAGGAGTTGGAATGCTTAATCCAGATTTGGTCCACATTTAGCAGCAATGTAAACACCAACATGGATGAATGCACTTGAACACATTTTGTTTTATATACAGTCTACAAAATGTAACATTTTTCAATGGACATTTTGCTTTAAGAATTAAGGTAAATTTATGTGGTTGTTTTAAAGACGTATATTCTTTGTTTTATATGTTTGATTGTATATAAATAAAAAGAAAATTGTTGTTTGTTGTTGTGGCTGCATAAGAAAAAAATAATAAAATGATTAATCATGTTGGACACAAAATTTTTAATGTACTTATTTTATTTATTTATTTATTTTAATTGATTTTTATCATATAAATACTTAGCTTTTTTTTTTCCAAGGTTTTTTTTCCTTTTTGGCAACTTTAGCTTGATTGAGACATCAAGTGAAAAGGTTGCTAAAAAAACAAAAAAACAAAAACACCCACACCCACATAGAAAGTGAATGGGAAGTCTTATTAATGATGACAATAAGGAGTGACAGGGCAAACCCTCCCATCAGTCTTTCCCCCCTCCACCAAACACGCGCACGCACATACACACACTGGCATTCCTGGTCGGGGGTGGGGTGGGGGGTAGGGGGTGCGCGGGGGGTGCATGCAAGCGGCCTCGGTTAAATGGAGGGGAGGCTCCGATCATTGTGCGTTGATTTATTGAAGTGAGGAATGAATTCACGTGGGGGCGGAGCTCGACCTTTTGACAAGGACTTTAACGTGCAACTTTAATGGCCACTACATGGACTCACTTCCTTGAGAGCCTCCTAATTTATGAGAGACGGACGGAGTCGTAAACATGTCGATTAGGCCTACATGTTTTCATATAGGCCTAATCAGATATTGTTTAATGTACATGTAGGGTATACTTGTTATGTATATGGAAGTGAAGTCACTTGGGGAAAAAATAAAAAATAAAAATCTCCGCTTTGTTTTGTTTTTTTGTGGTGTTGGGTGGGTGCTTTGTTTGTGAGAAAACTTTATTTTAGTTCTTGTTATTTTTTGTATGGTTTCATTTTTTCCCAAAATATTTATTTTCCCTTTTTTCAGATTTTTTTTTTCATTTTTTTTGTCTTTTTTATTTATTTTTTTTTTTTATTTTCGGTCTTTTTTAAAAGATTTTTTTTTTATTCTAGAAATATATAATTATTTTAAAAAGTCAGGTAGAAAAATAAATCTGAAAATCAGAAAACAATAAGCCTAATCTGGAAAAGTCGACGAAAAAAAAATACTCGAAAAAAATATATAAAGAAATATATATTTTTTAATATATATTATATATATTACATATATATTTTTATGACTTCAAGCAAATTCCATAGTTTCCATCCAATACGCTTTCGTATACTGTAATTATAATTATTTTAGATGTATATGTTATTCATATTATTCTTAAATGTTAAATAAATATTTGTCATATAAATAGTTTATTTTTATTTGATCGTTCTTACGCCATATTTCTTTTTTACAATGTCTTATTGGCGTTGTTTAAAAGTATTTTCCTTTTTGATTGTACGTATGAGAATGTAGATTAATTCATATTGAATGTCTCCCTCCCCACCCCCTACATAAAGGCCTACATATAATTTTTCAATGTATTATTTGTGATGGGTGCATTTTTATGAACTCTTGCATTTTGGATTATTGCAACGTTAAATATTTGTTCATTGAAATATCAAAAGTTAATTTACAATATATTGTGCATCTATATTTAACATATTCTAACATACAGTATAGCTTTTAACTAATTGAAACAATGATGCTTGTATTTTATTGATCAATTTTTCCAGTTTATTTTTAAACGTATTCTCTATTTTATTTTATTTTTTATGTAAAATGTTTTTCCATATCCTACTATTTTCGTTGCTTATGTGATTTGTGCTGGTGTCCCGAATGCTCCTTGCAGCAGGTGTAAACATGGGGGGGGGGGCTTTTTTTTCAAAAAGAGCAAAGAAAAGGGAGCTGGTGGACTGAGAAAGAATAAAAGAGAAAGAGAGAGCCAAAGAAAAGCAAGCTTTTAATTGCGTTTGGCCTTGTGCTTCCTTTTGAGCCTGATTCGATTAGTTTGCTGCTGCTGCCTTTTTTTTTTTTTTTTTCCCCTTTTGCTGGCCGCCAGACGCGTGGAGGGGAGTTGTGAGGGCGGCCGGTGTGCGCCATTTGGCCCTTTTGGCTCGCCGTAATCGAATTAGCTCACTTCTTCTTCTTCTTTCTGGCTATCTAGCACCAGCTTGTGTGCAGAAAAGCCCCCAAAAAGGACGACATTTCCATAATATGTTGTGCAAAGAAGAAAGAAAAAAAAAAAACGCACTATGGGGAGCTTAGGTGACAAATGACTTTCGGTTTGAAAAGTGAGCAGTTTTTGCACTTAAATGAAACAAATGTTTGACAGCAGCGTATTTTCATATATTTTTCAATGATGCCATTGTAATTAAATAGCACCTTTAAATCAAAGATACACATGTGCACGCACTTTTTATTTATTTATTTATTTGCTCGAGTGGCTTTCATGGAACAGAAATTTTAAATCAAAAGCGCTCAATTGAATTGATGACGCAATTCAAGTGCAAATGGAATGGAAACGTTGCTGAAACGTGTGATTGTCGTTAGATGAGAAATATTGAGTTTGTTGACTGCAGCACGGGTACCAATAAAAGCAAATGATGGAAGCAATTCGTACAATTTGGAGTAGATTGAATGACAGTAGAGACATTTGACCACATTGCTGCTTATTTTAATGGCATTTAAATGGGATCAAGTTGACTTTATGTTCATTTTATGCCTACTGCTACTCATTCTAATTAACTCATGGTTGAAAAAAAAAAATGATGATCATTTAAGGAAAATACAATAAAAATCAGACACGCTTTAGTGCTAGGAATTTGTTTTTATGATGATTATTGGGGAGCAAATGAGTCACGAAAATAACTAATAACTGATATTAATATTATCCGGATTCCTTATATTGAATGATTTGAAAATAATATTTTTGTGACGTAAAAATATCTTTCAGAAGTACAAATAATTAAAACAAAATTCCATTTATCTACGTATTTGTATACAAATATGCAATTTATTTGCTGTCATGTAAAAAAAAAAAAGGAATTTTTTTTTATCATCTCACGCATTACAATAAGTGGACCCCAACCCACCTGCTAATTGAGAAATTATGCACATCTCAATATAATTTCCTTAGACTTAGACTTAGACTTGACTTTATTTCCCTCTGGGAAATTTACATTTCCAGCAGCAATAAGAACAGATAATAAAATTAAAAAAATAATTAAATCAATCAATAAATAAGGTTATTACACCAGAGATTGAATTAATAATAATAATAATAATAATAATAATAATAAGAGTTGATGATAATTTAACGGGGTTTTTTTTGTTTGTTTTTTAACCGCAGGCCTAGGAAAACATTACATAAGCTTCCAGTCACATTTAATTCATTATGGAAAAAAATGTAGTTGTTGTATTGCACTATTAATAGACAACAACGAATGAAAGCCATATTTACAAGTTTGAAAATTATTATTACTCGCTGACAGTAAACATTATTGAATGAAAACAGAAAACTGTACTTAAAAAAAAAGTTACAAATAATTTACTTCACTGTAATGGTGGTGGTGGGGCGGGGAGTAAGTGACTATAATACTCTTGCATTCATATTTCATTTACTGGAGATGAGGTGCAAATATCTTATTGGATAAATAGAGAAGAAATTGAAGATTGGAAATAGGGAGGTTTGTACGGTCAAGAAAAAAAAGCACATTGATAACTACTAATTATTATTTCATGTTTTATTATTATTATTATTATTATTATTATTATTATTATTATCTGCGTTTGGCTGGTAACCAGTCCAGGATGTCCCCTGCCTTCTGTCCAAAGCCAGCTGGGATAGGCTCCAGCGCCCCCCCCGCGACCCTTGTGAGGAATAAGCGGCCAAGAAAATGGATGGATGGATATTATTAATATTATTATTATTATTATTATTAATATTATTATTAGTCTTATTATTATTATTATTATTATTGCTTAAGGGTGACTAATGAGGTTCTATTGCTATTCCTTCATTCATGAAATCGACGCTATATCGGTTGATGAAATCAATAACAGGAATAAAACAATACAAATAAATTCCGGATAGTGGAAATGTGCGGCTCATGATCAACTTGACCATCATGACTTGCGGTCAAAAACAACATCGTGTGCATTTGAAATGAAAAGCACAGATAAATGTCACGAAATATTTTATTTTTTTTTATACACGACAAAGGCCACTAATAATAATAATAATAATAATAATAATAAACAATAATAATAACAATAATAATAATAATAATAATAATAATGAATGGTAATCGTGCTTAATGAATATAATAATTTATATTAATGACGGCTGATTTGGATGCAATTTGTTTATTATAGGCAAAGAAAAACTCAATTGTGAAAATAGGATTTGACGTTTTTGACGACAGCATGAAAAGAAAAACGCGCAAAACGCGATATTGTTTTCCCATTTTGACATACATTTTTACCCCCAAAAAAGTGCAGTTGTACATTTGTAGCTGCATGTAAATCTGGATTGGCTAAGCATTAGGTAATCCACATTTGAGGCTGAATGGATAAGAAAATATAAGCATGCAGGCGTGCATGCATGCATGCGTGCAGGCTTGGCGGTTCTCCCTTTTAAAGGCTCTTCAAAGCTTGCTGGGAAGCAAATTTCATCAGGGAGAATCGTCACCCAACTTTCATTCTTTCCAAGTGCTGAGATTGAATTAAAGGGCAAAAGGAGGGATGCTCTCCTTCGCTGCTTCGACTGCGGCGCTATTAAATTCTAATTAGAGATACGAAGGGGGGGGGGGGGTAGCGAGGGAGGGGTGGCGGTGGCGGTGGTGTGGGGTGGGGGGGGATCAATGATGCTGCAGCCCGGCCGGACGACGGGCCCAATGGACTGATGACTTATTGTCATGTAAAGCAGGGAGGCGGCAGTGGCAGGTTGGAGGAGGACGAAGGAGGAAGGAGGCAGTGCGGCTTTTTTGTCCGCGCGACTTTCTGATGAGCTCGATATGCTCTGGAGACCTCCGGCAAGGCGGCTCTTAGGGGGCTTTTCACAAAACGCGCCTGGGCTGCTATAAAGGAGGCCACTTCTGGAGCGGCCGCCGAGCAGTCAACATCGAAAAAAAAAAAAAGCAAAACAAAAACAACAACAAGTCACACGTCCTCCTCCTCATCTCCCGCCACCATAAACCGACTTCGGGATTCTTCATCTTTTGGGTCCCTTCCCAAATGTATAAAATGGAGTATTCTTACCTCAACTCGTCCGCCTACGAGTCGTGCATGGCCGGCATGGACACGTCGAGCCTGGCGTCGGCCTACGCGGACTTCAGCTCGTGCAGCCAAGCCAGCGGCTTCCAGTACAACCCCATCCGGACCACCTTCGGAGCCGGCGGCGGCTGCCCGTCGCTGGCGCCCGGATCCTGCAGCCTGGGCACGCTCAGGGACCACCAGAGCAGCCCCTACGCGGCAGGTAAGGCGCCTTTTCCACTTTTGCCTACACAAATGAAGGCATTTGTGGCGGCGGCACGGCTGCGTGCGTGCGTGCGCGCCTGCATGCGCCTAATTCGGTTAGGCGCGTGTCACAGCCGAAAGCCTCCAACAGAATTAGCCTACAAGCCGCCGTAATGTGTTTACTTTGCGATGAGACGAATAATTAGATAAGCAAAGAGCAAAACTCATTATTGGCGCCCAAATTGGGAGTTACAGTACGCGCGTAAGGCGACGACTTGTGACAACTTGAGACGACTTGCGCACGCTTTTGCGGCCTCATTTTGGGACAGGGTTCGAGTACTTTTTACGATTAAAAGATCACGTGCGATTATACGCACGGCAACAAGACTCATTTTAGACCACATTAACATTAACATAAAAAAAACTGACAGACACGATTACGCACGTTTTTACGCATTTTTAAACGAATTTGGAACAGAATAAAAGTACATTCAGGATGAAAACTGACCTTGATGACGGGACAGGCTTTAACAAAATCCAAATTGTCTTGCAGGTACTCTGCAATTTAACAACACTTGAGACGATTACGCATGATTTTTACGCACGTTACGCAAATGGTCTAATCTCGGAGGGATACATTTACGACTAAAAACTTACATTGATGACCAGCGAATACAGATTGGAACAGAATCCAAGTTGTGCAGCACAATTACAACACCATTTGGGACTACGCAAACCAAATGAAAACGCATTTGCGATTCAAAGATAACTGACAATCACATATTTATGAATTTACGCACGTTTTTTTTACGTACATTTGTAACAAAATTAAACTTTCGACACAAAACTGAACATAATCCTCTACCCCAATTGTGCTGCCATTAAATACCGATGAGATTATTACTCAACGATAAACAAGTGGTTGCCCATTTAGCGGAAAGAATTGTGTTTGATGACGTCATTCGTACGCCCATGCAGTGCCCTACAAGCTGTTCACGGACCACGGCGGGTTGAACGAGAAGCGCAAGCAGAGGCGCATCCGGACCACCTTCACCAGCGCGCAACTGAAGGAGCTGGAGAGGGTCTTCGCAGAGACCCACTACCCGGACATCTACACGCGCGAGGAGCTGGCGCTCAAGATCGACCTGACCGAAGCCAGAGTGCAGGTATAGACGTCACAAAAAAAAAAAAAAAATGTCAAAAGTAGCGATTTGAGATATATGATTCAATACGTTTACGCATATGATTATTGGTGGGAGAGAGATGGTGAGATTAGTACGTAATCTGAGATTATACGCGCAACAATAAGACACATTTCGACACGAACTCATAAATCACCATTAAAAGCTTATGTTTGTTCATTTCCCCAAATTTTTAAGATCAGACTTGAGTTTGGTTTAATAATGCACATGCTGATATAATATCGCCACAAATGAAAAATGTTTTTTCTTTCCGCTAAAGTCACAAAATGGAATGTTGTCATGGGGTGATGTAATGTGCAAATTGGTTGTTTACTTGCCTGCCCCATGCAGGCGATTTTTTAAGTCGTAAAACATACAGAGAAGATTGTCATTTGATATGTTATTTAAAAATTGTTTAACAAATATAAACAGCCATTTAAAATGTTATAAAAATGAATAGAGTCCAAATCCAATAAAAAGCATGCTTACAGGTGCATTCCATTAAATTAGAATATCGTGGATAATGATCGTCAATATTATTATTATTATTATTATTATTATTATTATTTTTACTTTATATCTAAAAACAAGAACAAAAAGGCTTATTGCCAATTTTGTTTTTCAGAAATTATGGACGTCAAACACTATTATTACTATAAATATTAAAATGGATTTACATTAGATAGCCTGGTGATACTTAACTGCAGAATATTATTAGTTTTGGGGAGATTATTTCGAACATATATAAAATAAGAGGGGTGGGTCGTTAAGTATAGGCTACACTTGTTCATTTCGTTTTCAACAAATGCATTTTCAATATTGTTATTGTAACAATTTAAACAGATGTACACACTAAAACTATTATTAATAATTAAATTACAAAAACAATTAAAAGAAACAATTAAGGTCACATGTCTGCAGAGCAGGAATGTTGGCACTAAGGTGTCCATTGGAGAGAAGGCCTTAAAAATGTTATATATTAATTTCACATTACAAATGAATTAAATTTCACACAAATTCTGACATGATTATATATTTTTTCTTTTTACGAGCGCAGGTTTTCACACAAATGCTATCGATATTTTTCAGTGACAATCGAAACAAATTAGCCTATTTAAAAAAAATTCTGGATAAATTCAGTTGTTTACTTTAACTGCATGGTGGGTTAATAGCGGCCAATTAACAAACGGAAAAAAAAACAAACAAAAAAAACATTCAGGCAATCAGTTATTTTTTTTTGCCAAAAACTGGTCCTGGTACTGTAATCGACTAATGACGGATTTGTCCTCTTATGAAGGTTTGGTTCCAGAACCGACGTGCCAAGTTCCGCAAGCAGGAGCGCGCCGCCTCAGCAGCAGCGGCCGCCGCCAAGTCCAATTCGGGCAAGAAGTCGGACCCGCGGGACGACGACAGCAAAGACGCCAAATCCACCGACCCGGACAGCACGGGGGGCCCCAACCCGCTGCCCACCTCCAACTGCGGCGGGCCCAGCCCCACCGGCGTGCAGGTGAACGGCGGCGGTGGCGGCGGCAACGGCGGACAGTCGGAGGCCGGCAAGGGCGCCGTGTCGTCCGGCATGGGGGTGGGCGTGGGGGTGACGGCGTCGAGCCAAGGCTGGGCCTCCGCCCCGGGGACCATCACCTCCATCCCGGACTCGCTGGGCGGCCCGTTCGCCAGCGTGCTGTCGTCCTTGCAGAGACAGAACGGAGCCAAGGCCGCCTTAGTAAAAAGCGGCATGTTCTAATTGACCTGCACACAGCAGAGATGACACTCATGGTGGCGGACATTTGACAGTCAAACCTGCTTTTGTTTTGTCTCCCTCTTGTGTGGCCAAAAAAAAAAATAAGAAAGAAAGAAAATAAGACATTTTTATGGCACAGTCGGCAGTTTTCAGCAACGGAAAAAACAACTATGTGTCAAAAATAACTTTCACCATGTTGTTTGAGTGTTGGCGAGCTAGTATCATTGCATTACTTGACAGATTACAGTGTTTACCCATAAATGTGTGTCTGATTATGTGGCACACAGCATAGTTTCATCAATGTTTCGGCAATGGCAATTATTGAGGGATTCGACTATAGCTATGCGGCAAAGCACATCTTGTTTTATCAAAACCCATTTGGACTAGAGTTTTTATTTGTCTGGTATTTGAACAACGGCATAGTTGATCAAGAGCTTGAATTTTAGCTGGGGTTGGTTTGTGAAAGCTGTGGACTGCCGCATAGCCTGAGCATTTATTTTGAATTTATTTATTTATTTTAGAGCAACATCTGGGCTAGTTTTGATATTAGTTGATTTTTGGGGATTCAATAAACTATGCAGCCAATCCTGTAGGTCGCTTTTTATCTTGGGTTGATTTTTGAGGAATTGAGTCAACTATGTGGTCAACCACATAGTGTAAAATGCATTATTCTCTGTAACAGGAGGGCCTGGTTAAGATTTTTGCTGGATTAAACCGACTATGCAGGCAACTAGTTTCGATTTGAATGCATCTTTGAGATTATACTATAGCTGCATAGTCATTCCCCATTTTGGATAACCCAAGTTTGTTTAAAGCTGGATTAACCCAATTACACAAAAAAACTGCATACAGCTTTATCCACAGTTTGCATTCATCTTGGAAAGTTTTGATGGCAGTAGAATTTTTTTTTTTTGAGGGATTGGACCAACTATGTGGTCAACCATATATATTTAACAAAAGCCTGCATTTCGTTGGTCATTTTGATTTTAGCGGATTTCTGATGCTGAAAGCCACATAGCTTTAGTTTGCATTAATTTGGGCGAGGTTTAGACTTTTTTTTTGCTGATGACTACATGGTTTAATCCAGTTTTCAGATTTTAGTTTTTTTGCTCGTTTGTTTCTTTACATTTCCCACTCTAATAAGGAAAAAAAAAGAAGGCACAATTACAGAAACCCCCATCCCCCCCCATCCAATGGACATTAATCTATGTTTCGTGCGTCTTTCTACTACAGTGTGTTTGTGGCTCCAATTGTAAAGTGTTAATATGTATTCTCGTCTCCTAATAGTTGAATCATAGACTCGTACTAGTCTTCATTTTCATTCCCGAAGAATTTATTTTTGGTAAAAAGGGAATGTATGCAAATGTTGTATTTATTTGGATATAATTTGCATGTCGTCTCTTTGTTTTTGTTTTAAATCTCCCACTTTGTTGTGAGCGTTGTTGTCTGGAAGGTTATTTATACGTTCTGTTAGGTACTGGATGCTTATATTTAAGAAGGGAATATTTCTACGTGTGCACATAGTTTTCCAAGGCATTGAGATGGTTGTTGATGATACAAAAAAAAAAAAAAATAATAATTATAAAACAAAAGAGATTGGTCATGTTTTTGTTGTCAGCTTCAGTGAGTAAACAACGCACACGATAACAACAGTGGAAAACGGTAAATTTTCTGTTTCATATGCAAGAAATGCAATATTAACAGGTGGCAATTATTCATGTGAAGTGAATGATTTTCAATAATAAAAAGTTTTACCTTAATTTCAGGTGGAAATTAAAAATGTTGGCAGCAGCTGTTGCATCACAAGAACCTAAAATGGACGCAAATCTGCAAATTCACAAAATAAACATTCCATGTTTTCTTACGATTTCACAGCTAATTGACATGTCCAACGTTCTGATATTTTATGAATGTCTCAATTTAAATGAGAACGAAAAAAAAATCCTGATCACGTTTCAACAATATGTAAACAGCATTTCATTTATTTTTTCTATAGTTGAGAATTTGGTTCAACTGTACAAGGGAAGGTAGATGGCAAAATATAACTAAATATCAAACTGTCTCACTAAAAAAATATTGTAACACAAAGGTAAAGTATTAACTGGCATAACTAAAACTGTAATAATGTTAAATAAATACTTCCAAAACTATAATACAATAATGTAAATTTTTAAGTGTTTTTTTTTTTTTTTTTTTAGGAATTAGCAACTATATCAAATATAATACAATCTGATGTGGTCTGATACAATAACAATTTAAAAATAACTGCCAAAAAGAATTAAAAAAAATAATAAACTGTCAAAAACTAATCCATACTTACCTGAAAAATGGCATGCGCTACTTTCCATAACATGAAAGTGAATCCTCCCTTTTAACATATGTAGATCTGTTTGCAATATTTCGACTCATCCACCAAATGATGAGAAACAGCTCCAATGCTGACTTTGGATGATTTTTATTTATAAACGTCGAGTCATTGCATTGACACAGCGAATGAAAGGATACATGGAAATGTGTTGATAGTGTTCAGGTGACTGTTACAATAAATACACAAGAAAACCTCCTCGCTAAAAGAAGAAGAGAAGCGGAGGAATACTGAGAAAGGAAAATTCTCAACGACAGCGGAAAGCACAGCAGCTATTGCTTTATTTTTTACACTTTTTTTTGGTTTTAGGCTTAAACGTGCATTTTTTTTTATTTTACATCCGCAGCACACTGCCCAGCTCTCAAAATGCAAACGAAGCAGAAAAAAAAGTTTGCATACGTTTCAATTGACCTTTCGCTCAGACCTGCTTAGTTACTAAGACAAAAAAAAAAAAAAAAAGCTTTACAGACAGCGCTTGACTGTCTGCGATGGTGGACGACCGCATAGCTTTATCCACATTTTGCATTTTCTGGGCTAGTTTGGATTTTTGCACAATTCACCTGAATACGCGGTCAACCGCATATTTTACCGAGCACTTACATTTCATTTTCATTCGGGCTAGTCTGGTCTACAAACGACTATGCGGTCAGCCTCATAGCTTCATCCACTTTTATAGTTTGAGTTTTGGATTTCTACGGTTGAGCTATGCGACCAAATGCATAGCATAATCAAAGGTTTGCATTCATCTGGGCTGGTTTTAATTTAACTAAAAATTTTCAGGGATACAACTAGCTATGCAGATGACTGCATAGCTTTTAATAGAGCCTAAAAAAAGGAGATAAAAAAAAAAATCAGTCTTTGAGTTACTCACATAAAAGAACAAACATGCAAAATTTGCACCAGGAACGTGTCGGCCGTCCGTGCTGCACTGTGATTGACCGCTCTATACGTTTCCGGGAGGCGTGGTTTATGCGAAAGGTCAATTGTCCGGTCCTGCATATAATTTCACAAAATGGACGACAAGTGCATTCAATCACTGCAAAAATCACTGAGGCGGCAAAGTGGACGACGACAACAATGAAGGAGTTTGGAGGGCGATGAGATGACAGTTTGGCCACTTTTCTCCTTCCCACACACAAAAATAATCATAATAATAATAATAAAAAAATGTTTCTTTGCTGCGTCGTCATCCTTTTGTTCCTAAGGCACGTTAAAGTAGCGAGTCCAGTTATTGCCCTCGTGAATTACATTCAAAGCGTGTGTGTCAGTGGAAGCCTTGTGGATTATTTGGATTATACGAAAATTTGTTTTTAACGTCATTACAATTCAGTGATGATCCAAAACCAATATTTGCCTTGGTGGAGGTCCAGTATTGCACATAGCGAAGGTTTAATTTGCATATCTCATTTTGTATGGTTTCGGCAGTGACATAAAATGGACGCCGTTTGGTGAAAAACAGAAAAAAAAGAAGACGCTTGAATCAGATGAAAAGCAATTAAAGTACATGTGAATGAACTTCATTTGCTTGATGCGGAACTGAATGATGATTCAAATAGATTGTGCTTCATTCAATTGCAAATATGAGTGAGTGATTATTAATGACTGCTGCATATTGTATATGGATGAAAAATCTTGACTTGGCCCACATGATGAATGACGGTTGCACGGGAGGGCGGGGCTTGGCAGGTGATCGGGTTCAACTTGACCGCAGGCGTCACAAGTTGGTCGGCTGTCCGGCCGCTTGAGGAGAAACGAGAGAGACGTAAATCGCTCAGCAAGCAGCAACAGACCGCAGGTGAACATGACAACATGGAAGGAAAATGAGCAGGACAGACGCTTGCCGTTCTCAAAATGTGGAGTGTGATGTGGGCTCCCTCTTGTGGTAAGCAGGAAAAAATACTGAACTAAATGTTCAAATTATGCATAATGTTATACTGCTGAACTTTCTTTTCTTTCTTTCTTTTTTTTTTTTAATCCAATACAATACTCTTATTGAAAATTACACTTTAGTTGTATTAAACTTTTAAATACAATACATCTCCATAAAATTTGTATTTTTATAAAAATGTTTATTTATCAGTGTTTATTTCCTATTTTGGTATGTAAATTTGAAGTTGATTTTAATAGCATTATTATGGTGGTATTTGGAGAGCTCTTTTTTTTTTTTTTTTTTTTTTTAAGGTGTTAATTGGTTCAAAAAGAGCAAAAGGCCTATAGAAGCCGACTAACTAGGCCTCAATTTACTAGCATACGTTAGCATTTTCGTGTAGTTATTCAATTGATTGCACAAGCTATATCCATAACCTGCATTTATCTGCAGTAGTATTTACTATTGTTATTATTTTAGGAATTCTATTAACTATGCAGATGGCCACATAGCTTTTTTATCAACAACATGCATGTATTTGGATTATTTTAGATTTAAGGCAATTTTTGCGAACAGCTTTCCAAGCACTGTTACACGCATACAAAATCAGTATGTGATGCCAATAAAGCTGTGACAGAGTTTCGAAGGTAATTGCACACAAAAAAAAAAAGTCATGAACAGAGTACTTGAAAAAAAAAACATTTTGCCATGTGATTCATTTATTTTCATCATCACAGGGTGCAAGTATACTTCCTTCCCTAACATTTTAACGCTTTGAAGCCTAAAGCACAATTTATTATTATACTACATTTTGATCAGAATCCTTACTGAACTCCAAATCACACCTTACGAGTGTTGTTTCATCACAAGGCGATAGGATGAGTATGCTGGATGTCAATGTGTCGAAAACGGTCACGTGTGATGTGGGGTAGCGATGTCGGGTGGGGGTCAACTCACAGCGGGAGCGAATGTAGCACTGGTGGCAGTTGAGGAGGCCGCTCCGGATCCGCACGTCGGTGCCCGTGGACGTGTCTCCTAATTGGCCCTTGCAAACGCCGCACTGACCACAACAATGACAGTGAACCCCCCAAAAAAAAGTTTTACCCCTCCCCCATAATGCTATCCCTGGGTGAAATGGCTTCTTCTTCACTCACCTTAAAGCAGTCGATGTGGAAGTAGAGGCTGAGGGTCTCGATGATCATGGCGGCCCCCTTGCCGAGCGGATGCCCGCAGCTGGAGCACAGCTTCTTGCCGCTCACAGACCTGCACCGCGATAACGTTGGTGACGGTGAGCCACATGCCGCTTCACAAAGTCGAACGACAAAAAGGCAGCTGTACAGTTTCCGTGAGGAGGACGAAAGCATCGGGACACTCTTCAGTGAACATGGATGATCAAGCGTCCCAATACTTTTGTCCCTTTAACTCATTCAATCCCAAAAACGTGTAAAAACGTTTTTAAATATTTTGTCCTTACCCCCAAAAATGTGTTTAGACTTCAGCAGAGTATAAGAGATCAGCCATGGCCATGTTGCAACAAGCTCTTTTTGTCAGTGTTTTCACCAGGAATGTAAATATTGACGAAACTTGCCGATATCCTAATGCTAATTGCTGCCAAACGGAAACACAAACAAATATAATTTTTTTTTTTTTCCTGATGAAAGAAGAGACTTTAATCTTTCTTTTGGTAGGTTCCATGTTTTTATAGAAATGAAACACAATATTCTATGGGCCTTGCAAAAGTCAAAATCCAGTACAAAAAAAAAATGGCTGGGAGTGAATGAGTTAAGAAGCTAATTGTGAGCATGACACAGAGACATGGACGCAAGGCACAAAATGGTGGCGATGAGGATACCTGTTGGGTGGTGCGTCGATGGAAGGCGAAGAGGGCTTGGGGGGGCTGCGGCCCGTGTTAATAATGGTGGGCGTGCTCCTGGAAAACGGACAGATTGTTGTGGGATTCAGCTGACCATGTGGAGCCCGCATTTATCTGGGTGACTTTGGATTTTGGAGGGATTGGAACAACCATGCAGACGACTGCATGTCTTTATCAGCAGGCTGCTTGGAAAATCAACTGCGACATGATGGCGACGAAACATGAATGAGATGATGCAGCTACAATAAAAGCTTGGCGCCATCTGCTGGCTTCACGAAGCAACTGAAAGCCTGCAGGTCTTCACAATGAAGGACTCAAACGTGGCTATCATTCCACAGCGCAGGCGCACTACTGTTGCCATGGTTACACTTCTCTCTCACCAATATGTCAGACATGCAGTGAAGAGGCGGGACGCTTCTTGAAACGACCACAAGCAAACACATTTACAGACCGTTTACAGTCCAGGGGTGGCAAACTGCAGTCCTCGAGGGCCGGAGTCCTGCAGGTTTTTATAGATTTCCCTACTCGAAGTGCAGCTGATTCCAATTAACAGGCTCGTTACCAGGCTTCTGCAGAGCTTGCTGATGAGCTGATCATGAATCAGCTGTGTTGAAGAAGTGAAATAACCAAAACCTGAAGGACTGCGGCCCTCGAGGACCGGATCTCGCCACCCCTGGTACACGCACACACGTTCATCACCCACCTGCGTTCTCCCGCAGTCCGAGCGGGCTTGTCGGCCTCTTGCCGCTTCTTGGCCGGCGCGGAGGTCTTGGCGGCCATTTCGTGAAGCTTCTGGCCATTCTGCAGGCAGCTGTTCTGACTCTCCGAGCTGAAGGTGGTCAACGTAAAAAGACGTCACAGCTCTAGTTTTAGGGGATGATGTAACGACGTAGCACTAACGTAGCTGACTTTAAGCGAGAGGAGTGGGTTACAGCCTGGACTGGTCAACACGTATAGACAAACAAGTATTCAGACTCACATTCCCACTCATGAACAATCTAGACCAGGATTGTCCTAACTTTTTCATTTGAGGGCCACATACAGAAAATCAGGACAACGCAAGGGCCACATAATGTTATGAAGAGAAATTGTGTTTAGTCCTAAACATTGTACAAATAATTTATTTGTGCTTTTGCATATTTAGAAAAATGCTACAGTATATAAACCAATTTATTTGTAATATGGCAGTAGGGTTATTATAGTTTTGGAATTTTTCATTTTAGTTAGTTTTTAGTTTTCAGGGTAGTTCTGTTAGTTTTTATTAGTTTAGTTCTTTAAAAAAATGCTTAGTTTTAGTTTAGTTTGTTAGTTTCAGTATTAGTTAAAAAAAAAAAGTGTATTACTTGTGTGCAATATTTAAAAAAACACCATGGGAGTAATGTCATCTGAAGGTGCTTTTCTATTGCCTGCTGCTAGATGACGTCACTTCTGTGTGACATACTTTCAAATGTCATTATTCCGGTTTATAGCAAAATAAATCTACTAAAAATCACATTTAAAAGCATCCCCAAAGGCTCATGCATTAAATTTATTACCAAAGACTAAAACAAACGATGTTTGCTATAATTATAATTAGGTTTAGTTAGTTTTGTAAACATAAAATGTAGTTTCCGTTAGTTTTTCTTTTTTAGAAAGCATTTTCGTTTTTTTTATTTTATCTCGGTAACAATATTGTTTTTTGAATTTTAGTTTTAGTTTTTTCATTAGTTTTAGTTAACTAAAATGGCCTTTAATGGCACCTGTTTTTCGATACGCTCCCTTCTTACTTTGACGATCTCCAAACATTTTGTTTTGTTTATTTTATTTGAACTGAGTCAAATGCCTTTTTTAGCATATGTCGCGGGCCACTGAAAAATGGACGGCAGCCGCAATTGGCCTCCGGGCCATGGTTTGGACACCACTGATCTAGACTCTTTAGAAAACATGGAGACCGTGCTGAGTTTCAAACCCAGAACCTGAGAAGCAGATGCACTAACCACTAATACACCATGTTAAATATTGTGTGTAAATATTTCTAGGAGCAGATACGGGGGGGGGTCTTGTGTTTACGATGAAATGCATTTGTATGCAAGTCAAACGTTAACACAGCAGTAAAGTTTTGCTAAAAAAACAAAAAACAAAAAAAAACATTCCTAACAAAAACAGTAAAATTCTGTATTTTTTCTTGCGCGTGTTTTGATACGTGGGACAAACCTCTTTGCCGTTCTGATGCTGTCGTCGGTGGAGCTGATGTCGCTCGTGCTGCTGTTTTCTCGCAGTCTACTCTCCACGTCCGCCGCGCTTTCAATCTGCGTTAGCCAATCGGAAGAAGAGGACTGTTAGCTGGCCGACCAATCATTTAGTTCGTCCTAACATTACAACTTTTTTGTCTTAAAAATTAGGCAAGGCAGACCCAACACGCTTGAGAACGCACAAACGACGAATAAACGAATGAGCTGTTTACCACATTTTTTTCCAGTCGCTCAAGTTTGCGCTCCCAGTCGGCAAGCGAGCGCACGATGGTGTCCTGGCCCTCAGAAGCCGGCGAGACGGACGATTGTGGCGTCAGGGGTGTGACCGTCTCTTCAAGGATTCGACGTTCCTGACGTGAGGGTAACAGTCGGAGCAGTCAACAACATGGCCGCACAGTGAAACCTCCAAGTATGGCCTCAATATAAAATAATGCACCCCACCTGCTATGTAAAAACCTCCACTAAATCATGTGACACTACCTTTTGTTTACAAGTTTACAGGAATATGGGAGCTAGCTAGCCATTGAATGACTTATCAAGTCCACCTGAACGAGATCTAGCTAGAAGCTAACGTAGCAGCCGACAACTTCACTCAGTGCTGTCTCTTGTCTAACATCACAAATAGATGGACAAACATGACACCGAGTGATCCAATTTAATGTTCTTTTTTCACAAATGTTACATTGGTAATACGAAAAAATATGCTCCCACCTCCTCATGGTAGCGCTTCTCCTCCTGGGCAACCTCCCTCTGGGCCTTCTCCCACTCCTCTTTGAGCTTCTCCTGCTCCCGTTTGTACTTCTCCTGTTACCATGGCAACATACCACATGCATGCATACATACATAAAGGCATTTGGGAATCATGTCAGAGGTCTGTAAAAAAATTGAATTATAATATCATCGAATCTTGTCTTGTCAGAGTGAAATGTAAAGGAAAAGAAGAACAGGGGAAGCATGCAATATGCAAACAGGCTTCCTTGGACAGTTCCACTTAAAAATGTCAAATTTCAGATGTTTTGGACACAGCAATACTCATTTGTGAGGCCTTCAATTTGAAAAGTCGAATTTATGACATCTTGAGGCCCCAACGCTCCATTTTGAATGACACTAAGAATTCATTCATGTGAACTGCAGAGAGCTGTTTAAGCTACTTGACTGCTTAAGTGTAGGTGGAAAAAATGAAAAGTGCCTTGTGGTTCTTTGCAATGACATTTTCAGACCTGCATTGGAAGCCTGATGACAGAATCACATAGCAGGACAAACAACTACAGGGATAAAACACAACCAGCATGGTGAGGCAACACACATCCATCCGTCCATCCATCCGTCCGTCCATCCATCCATCCATTCATCATCGGAGGTCAGAAGCCTTTTTCTCACTGAGCTGCAGAGGACAATGAGGGGCATTTATGCGGCAGCATCCCCCCCCCCCCCTTACCATAGCACAGTGTTTCTCAATTCCGGTCCCAATGCAGGTGATTCCAATGACAGCTAATTAGCCAGCTCTGGAGAAGCCTGATAACTATCCTCACCTGCGTTGCAAGTGGGAGACATAGAAAACAGGCTAGCTAGGGGGGCCTGAGGACCGAAATTGAGAAACACTGCGCATAGCACAAGCTTTGACAAAGCTCCTTGTGTTGCGCAAGACCGCCCTCAGGTGGTAGAAACGACACACCAGCGGGTGTTAACATAAAATCAATGTTCAGATCATAAAAATAGCCGCAAGCATTTCAAAGGAGCAATGAAATGCGGTTAATCAGCTTTATAACATATTGCACGTTTAAGGTCATGGTTTAAAAGCAGCAGCTTGCAAGCATAAATGAATGATAAATAAATACACATATAACTTAACCTATTTTTTTTAATTATGCAAATGAATGTTTCATAAAATTATGAAAATAAGAATAAAATGCTGATTAACAAAAACATTTTAAATACTATATGTACAATTATAAATAAAATAATATAGAAATATTATTCAAAACAATTGTTTTTAATAATATGTACAATTTTAAAATAAAATATGTAGAATAACCATAATATTTATTCATTTCTTAAAGAAATTCCCACAATTCACTCTTGGCAGAGCTTGTCTGTTGCCTCATGCGCCATGCTGGACGCGGCGACCTATCCGTGTACCTGCAGCAGGCGCTCCTGCTCTTGCTGCCATCTTTCCTGACGTTTTCGCTCCTCCTCAGGGACCCAGGACCAGTGGTCGGCCCGCCGGGCCTGAGGCGACGCCGGCACTGAAACCTGACGGGAGGCCCCCACCCCACCCCCAGCCCCATCAACAACACATGCACCCACAAAACCCAAAAGCACAGAAGTCGTCGTGCGCACACACCCACATACATACAGAGGAAACAAAATGGAGGGGAGAAGACAGATAGTTGGTCTACCACAACAGCACTAGGCCAATGCTAGCCAATCCACTCCTACTGAAGGACAAAGACAGAAAAAGGACAGAGGTGACCAGAGGTGGGAGGAAGTCACATCTGCAAAGGTCGTGAACTAAACCTTCACGTCTCAAATTACTGATACTCTTGCGCATGAACATTCGAGCTTCTAATAATGTCGAGCGAGATGAGAATCAGCATAAAGAGAAAAAACACACGATTGTACTCACATTGCTGTGAGAATCCTTCTGCCCCTTATCTGCTTAATACACAACATACGCCAATAACCAAATGTTAGTCAAGATTATGGTGTTGAATCTTTTGCAATGAAAAAGTACATTTACCTGCAAAGAACTCCGAGCGTAAATTTGGGTTGCTGCTTGTCAGCGTTGAGCGGGTGCTGTTTTTAAAACCTAAGTGGGAAAAATAAGTGGTTTAACGAGTCACATGGACAAAACTTGGTGACAGAAGCTTGTTTAGTGTGTTTCAAGTCACTTTCTGTTGCTGTAATTGATAGTTGATGTCCAGAACAGGGAACCTTCTGGTTTGTCTCCAGGTGACTGTCGATGCTCGTCTTCAGATTTTTACAGGATCATTAATAGGATCGCTGGATGACATGTTGAATTAGGAAGTATTTTAATGGCTTACCGATGAAGATTCAGAGTGCGAGCCAAGCCTTGATTGACACGAGACAGTCTCTTGTTTGGCTTCTGCAAAGAATACAGTAGTGCTTAATGCTATCATCTGGTCCACTAATTAAAAAAAAAAAAAAAGTGTAATGGGGGCTTTGTTACGAGTTACTTTTTGTTTTTGTTTTAATAGTTGTGAGGGACTTAATAGTCACAACATTTGCAAATATGACAAGACTGAGTAGTTGTCCCATTCCTGCAAGACACTAGCTCCACCACGGTTGTCATGGTAACAAAAGCAGTCCTGGGCATTTGCACAAGATCACAAGATGGAACTACCCCACCCAAACTATGATTTTGATAAATGTAATGTAAATAAAGTTAATCGTGCTGCATTTTATCCTTCCAGGCGATTTTGACAGAAGAATGTCAGAAGTTTTACTAACACGGAACTGTTAGAAATGTTGAAAAACAGTCTGCAATATGGCAGATCAACAACCAACCAGATGGGGGCAGTAGAGCAACATGTGACTCAGACCTGCAGATGTTTGGCGGTGCGATGTTGATTCACACTTTTTCTCAAAGGCAGCAGCTGCTGACTGCCTTCCACTTGTCCTCTTGAAGGTCTCCTCAGGCTTCTGTAATTCCTTAAAAAAAAATATATCCTATATATTTTCATATATATTATTTCACATTACATATCTTACAGCCAATCGATAAATCATTTGAATTAGCCGTGTAATAATGGTGGAGGGTACTATATTCTATCTAAATTTACACCTCATGTTAGTATTTGACAGGCATGATAATTAAATTTGAAAATGTCTGGCAGTGAACGGGTTAATAATAAAGATAACAAAATAAGCCACAGTTTTACCACTGGCAATGAAGTCGGCCTGCTGGGTGGCGTTGAACTCGGAGCGACTTCCTTGTCCACGACGTCAGTCGAAACTGTCTCAGCCTTGCTCAACGCCGGATTTCCTTCTACTGCAGAGGCATCGGGATTGAGGCCTTTCGTTTTGATTGGTGAGGACGGTAGGAAAACGGGAGCGGGATCCCTCCCTTGGCTCTCGGGCGCGCCGGGACCGTCGTCGGCTCCTGCGCTGCCGTTGACTGGCAGCAAAGCTTTGGCCTGGAACAGATGGATGCTGTGTTGAGATACGTCTGTGCTAAGCTGATATGTGGCAATGCGTAGCCTATAAAACACAGCATAAAATGAAAGGTGATCAATCCTGACAAAACACAAATACACGCATAGCTGTGCCAATTTCTCACAAGAGTAGCATTAAACAGTGGCCCTTAATGATGCCTTGGTGGAGGTAATGAGAAGTACAACTGAAACGAATCTGGTACTAAAAAATCCACTTGTGCTGGGCCAGCGCACTATTAGCTTATGCATGCAGACTTTAGCAACAAGCGGGCCTCCGAGACAAAGAGACACTCATAATATATGTGCGAGGAGGCTCCTTGTGGACTTCTCAGTATGCACCCCGCCGCCTCTCGTTCCGCGCCCTCTATATACATCCACCTTCTCATCCGTCTCCAAGCAGCTTGTGTGGGCCGTCTTTGTCCACCGGGGAGCCCACTCCACATTGAGAGGGCCCTTCTGCGGCAACTTCTTAAGTCAATAGGGAACACAAGGCTCCATTCAAAGTGGGACTGGGACGCCCAACAAGACATTCCAGAGAAGCACTTGGCTACATTTAGCCCATGTACCGACCATCATTGCCCAACCTTTTTACGAGGGTTGTAACGATATCCAAAGATCACAATACGATATTATCACGACATGAAGTCCACGATACGATAATGATCACAATATTGTGGGGAGGTTGGAGATACAAAAAAGGTTACAATTTCACAATTTCATAAAAAAAGAAAAAAGAGCTCATACTAAAAACAAAAACAAATACAAAAAAAAGCAATATTGTGCTTTCGTACATTACAGCAATGCATATTCACATATGATTCGGTTCACAAGTATATTACGTTCCCGTTCATCTGACCAATAGGGTGGATTTTGAACAGAGAAGGGCCAAAACATGCCTTATGAAAAGTAAACAGCACTAAAAAACTAGCCACCAGGGGGTGCGAGAACTGCACAAATGGAAATCAACCAGACATTTTTAAAAAGATGTGCTGCTTTTAATATCGCAGCATGACGACGATATATTGTGGCAGTTTTATACTGCATTCAAGGGTGGTCGGAACTCGGGAGTTTTCTGAGTTCAAACCAGGAAGTGTGTACGGGAACACCCCCTTGAACTCGGAAATTCCACTTGCGAAGTCGGAAGAAAAAAAGGACCCCGACTTCACCGACGGACTACAAGTGACGTCACTCTACAATGGCGATGTCCTTTGGAAACACAATTTACTTGAGTATAAAACTAGATAGCTTTCTTCATTCACAAATATTTGACATAACTTCATGTAACGCAACGTATGTGACAGTATGCCGCTATCTACCTGCATGAAATTATATGGTGAACTACTCAACTGTATGGAATGCTTATGAAATGAGATAAAAACAATAAAGGAAGCAAAATTACGAGAAGTCAAAGAGAGAGGTCAAAAATGAGTTTTAAGAACATAATAAAAAAATACCACTATCCGCCATTTTGGTTGTTTACTTTCGCCTCGAACGCTTTCAGGTTGGAACTGGGAAAAACCACCTCAGATATATCCGACTTCCGACCATCCTCAAATGCAGCATATCGCGATATTACGGTATTGCTGTTATCGTTACATCCCTAATTTTTACCCGAAAAATATGGTCATCATCAAATTATACATCTTCTTTCTGTAATACTCGAAAATGTCAGAAGATGGTAGCAAAGCCTTGGCAGATATGGAAAGTACCGGTAGTAATTTCTGTCAATGAAGTTAAAAAAAACAACCTCTAAATTTGAAAATGTATCATACTGACATTGCTCGGCCAGTGTTCCGGCGTAGCAGGCCAGGACTGGACGTAAGGCTTGGGTGTCGGCAAAGGCAGCGACTTGGGTGACAGCGGCCGGTTGGACGGCGGCTCGGACGAGTGCGAGCGGCTCGGCAGCCTTTGCGGCGCAGAGTCTCTGGGCCACTCGTCGATTTGCGCCTCCACCGTGGACGTGAACCGTGGTGCTGACTGTTGCCGCAGATACTTCAAGGGCCCGTCGGGGTCGGAGCCCCACGGCTCGGAGGTGGTCGGAGAGGGCGAGAGGGAGACGGGGAAGCCCGAGAAGGACGGGTCGGCTGAGACACTGCGGTCCAGGACCTTGGGAACCTGCAGGCGCTCCATAACCGTCTCGCTGATGGAGAAGCGCTGGGCGTAGTGCTGGAGGACGGAGGACGCCTCCTCGGGGCTTTTGGCCCTCCGGTAAGCTGCCCGCAGCTCCTCTTCGCGACGTTCTCTGTGGACACCAAGAAAGGAGGAAAGCAGTTTTTTGTCAACAAATGATTTTGGATCTTCTGTGACTGATCTTCTGTTTGTTACCAACTTTAGCTTTTTGCAAACAACAGACTTCTCTTATTTGGCTCATCTGAAGTCCTTTGGCTCTATTTTCATTCTCAGCTCAAGTCTAGTGCAGTCTAACAAGTGGAGTTTTCTTTCTGTTGGTGGTTTCGTAGACGCGTGCTGTTGTGGGAGTGAACACAGCAAACTTGGTTCCCTACCAAACAAAGTGTTTCCCCTCATTTCAGTGCAGGGGAGGAGCCTGGTCTCCATGGCGGAACCATAACGGACTCAGGGAAGTGTGAAACAAATTTTTTTAAAAAGTCTGCTTTCTGTCACCAAATCGCAGTGAGCTGAGTAGAAAATGCCCTTGGTTCACCTGAGCGTAGCATGGTCTGCGAAATTCCCAAACACACTAGACTTGGTCGTGTACAAAACTGAAGCTGCGCTGATAATGCACATGTGCCTGTCTATAAAAAATAGGGCAACGTGCTGTACGTTTGTGCTGTGTGACGAGGAGGAGCAATGAGTGAAGACGCAAACAGTTACGCTAGCTTTAGCTCGCTCAAACTTCTGGTGGTATCTGTAACAGGCACAACATTTTGTGAATAGACAACTTTATTTGGATTTCCTGTGTCATGTTATGGATGCATTTGAGTCTCTGTACTGTTTTAACAAGACCGCACATTACAAAAGATAGGCCAAAAGACTGCTACATTAGCTTGTAGCTAGCTACAATCTCTTAAACATAGGACTTTTTTGTTCCTGTATCTTCTGTGAGGTGCATTTGATATAATCTATTTGTTTAATTTGAAGAAAGGGAGCAATTGCGTAAGAAGCTAAATAGACTGCTACGTTATCCGCTAACTAGCTAGCCTGTTACTATTTATTAAATTAAATACAATGAAATTTTATGACTTGGTTGAGTTTAAAATAGCACAAATAAGACATTATGACATAAGGGGTAAAAGTATCAAAAAAACAAAAAAACAAAAACAAAAACAAATATTAAGCAAAGGTGTGTCTCTGTAAAAGGTGTTAATTTGTGGAAGAATTTTGGTACTGAGCTGAAAAGATGCAAGTCACTTGCTGAGTTTAAAAAAAAATGTTTAAAAGCAAAGTTCAAGACCGTTATTTAAATCAGACATGAATTAGTATAATTGTAGAAATTATGTTTGTTTTCTCTTTGATGTACCAATATGAGTGTAATGAAAATTGTATATGTGAGTATGTTGATGTACTATTATCGTGTATTTCTCTTAATTGTATTTACATACGCAATATGAGTAGGATTATACATTTTATTTTACTAAAATGTAACCTATTGTATTAAATATGAAATAAGTGATAAGATACAAAGAATAAGGGGTAGGACTGGATAAGTTTTCAACTTCTTCCTACTCCCTTTGAACATATAAATTGTCATTTATTGTACGTTTCTTTTTTTAATTTAACTTTTGACTTTCTTTGTTACTTATTTATGTGTTTATATAAATATGTTCAATATACTCCTCATCCATCCATCCATCCATTACTGGGAAGCTGCTACTATATGCTTGTTACTTTTGTTTTGTGTGTTATACATAAAATATACATTGTGTTAAAACATAGTAGTGGTTGATTTCCTTCCTGTTATATGCTATGTTAGTCATTTAAGAGAGTTAAGAGTGTTTTGAATGTCTGAATATTTCATTACATTTTATTAGTTTATGACAGGGAATATGCAATCAGACATAGTTACAAAACAAAGCTATTTCAATGGCTAACATATGCTTATATTGATGTTCCCCATTTGAGATGCTTTGGACCTACTTGTCCTCCACAATCTCCCTGTAGGTCTTGATGCTCCTCCTCCTCTGTGACATGACCTCCTCTCCGGTCATCACTTGCTCCAACAACTTCCTCTCTTCCTCCTTCTTAATCAGGTCCTGAGAGATGCTGCGCCGGCGACTTTTCCACCGGGCCAGTTCCTGCCGGACACAAATGACCATTTTATCATTTTCACACTTCACTCGGTTGTACAGGTAAAGGTCTGGTGTTGCCATACTCAAATGGACAATAACATGAAAATGAGAAGTGAAGCCAAGTCGCTCACATCCTGCCAATGATTTTCCTCTTCCTTCAACTGTTTGTAGCGATTGTGCATCAGCTCATGACGCAGCTGACTGTGCGGCGGCAAGATGGCGGCGGCGGCGGCGACGTCCTCCGCGCTGTTCATGTCAATCATGCTCACACTCCTGCAGAGGGCACGAGAAAGAGAGACACACTCAACAATAAATATGCTGCCATTGCTCCAGACGTGCTTTTAGTTGTTATGAAGGAATGGGAGTCATGTGGTAGTTTAAAACGCTGTAAAAAAGGATTTTCTAAAAATCTCTGACATCATGAAGTCTTTTTAACTGCAATTGTGGCATTATGTGGCGGCGGCGCTGTATCAAAAACAGATGGAAGTCGCTCCCAAAAACGTTAAAGAAATAGAAGAGTCACAAATGACAGATTTTCTTTCTTACTCCAAATGTGTCGGGCAATTTTGTGGATTTTCAAACAGATGAATAGTGGAAAAATTAACGTGATGTTAAAATCACAGTAAATTATGTTTCAAATCATCGCAAGTTATGCCACACTCATCTTTCCAGATTATAGTTATAATTATATTAATTATAACCTTAAAGTAGGTATTCCACTTTGCAAGTTTTCAAATAACAATAATAAAGATTTTCATACTTTTCTTGTTTTGTATTTACTTATCGTCGCTGCTATGTGAAAAACATGTCAATTTTTGTCTTTTCTTTTTTTTAAAAACATTTTTAGTATGTCTGCATTTAGTTTCGTCTCAAAAACATAGAAATGTAGAAAATAAAAATTGACACAAGTGTTTTTCACATAGCAGCGTTGTTATGCTAAATTTTGAAGGGGAGGCAAATGCAAATCATCATCATCATCACTGTACGAATACTGTTTTGGTAGCAATCTTCTTGCTCATGATTGACACCGGATGCATTAGTTTAATAAAAGAAAAAAAGAAAAAAGGCTGGTGGCAGATTTTCCCGCGTGGCAATTGGATGACTTACTGTGGGTCATGTGACACGCTGGCAGGACGCATGGCAGCATGGAGAGACAAACAACAGACAAACACAAATGTGGATTACTGAATGTTTGCTGATTAGACGGTGACAAAAAAATGGCTCGGCTGTCAGATTTAGGGGCTGAATGATGTTGCACCAAACCTTCCACAAGGGGGCGGTATTATCCACAAGCAGGCAAAGTAGGTCTCCAGAGTGCCTACCCAACCATCACATGCAAAACTAAACAGAAGCACTGTCATTCCAAAGCCTAAAGGTAAGCAAAGCTGCAGTGCTAGCCAAAATTAGTGAGAGCTACCCACGTTAGCTGCTGATAAGCGGCGGCCCATACACGATTGTGTGACGGAATTTATCGAAGTGTCAGTATTATGATGTAAACCCCACCATAATATGCCCGTTTCAATTGAAGCAGCAACTGTCATGTCCCGCCGGGCAGTGGTAAAATTTTATACACTCCCAAACTTATTTCTGACTATTAATGTGTCAAAAAGCTTTGCAGGGAGGCTGGAGGTCAGGTGGGAGAAAGTGCACAGCTGTCCGGTTCAGGCATCGAGTGTGATCAGGGTCAGCGAAGGAAGCAGAGCTCATTTCCGTACATCCTGAGGGAGGGTCCCGTGTTCCCATTTCTGTGTGCACAATAGTCTCGGTCCTTGCCTGTTTTACTGCGATTATCGTAGCATTACTATATACACGTAGATTTTTATCATGAGAGTACAATTAAATTTAAAGTGAAAGGACTATCATGGAGAAAAGAACCGTAACATTAACATGAATGCACACAAGGTGGAGCGATTACATGCGGAAGCCTTGTGGACATATTACTTTTAATGTCCACAAGTTTAATGCTAACAAATACTGGTAAAACTCCATCGATGGGCCAACAAAACACTGGTGTTGTGGTGGTATCATTACAATACACATAAGCATATATTCTTTATTTTTTTTCTGAAGAATGACCAATATGAGCTTTAGTGGAGAAGTTGTCCACTGTGTTGTCCGACTGGATCCATTTTTTTGCGTTTTTATGAATTGTATCCACTGCATGCACCACACATAATGATCTGAAACACTAAAATCGACATATTAACTCATTCACTGCCTTTGACAAGTATACTTGTCAATTGTATTTTTTAGAGCGGTGCTAAATGGGGGCGAATCTGAGCATGCTCCACTGTAAATATCAAACTTGGAAACAACTTTACTGATGCCCAACCACCGGTAGATGACATCATAGCTCCATTTTATAGGAAATAAACACAGTTTCAGAGTCCATGGGAGAAATGGCTGTATTTTGGCAAACCTACATTTTTCTGCTGTCAATTATAAAAGAACGGGACGGGACAAAAAGTAGGGAGTCTATTCTTTTATTTGGTAGATTCGGTTTATATATAATTATTGAATGTAATATCACGTGAGTATTGGAAATGTAAAAATTTTCTATAATCACTGGCAGTGAATGTGTAATTTGGTGCCTTGTTGATGAAGTGCTGACTCCAAGAGTGAAAACAGAAGCCACGTTTTGCTGTTAGGCTTTGCTGTTTGCACACACTTTGAAAGACTGGGGGGTTCCACTCGTAGCAGCCCTGTGGGGCTCACCTAGTCGTCATGATAACGAAAACCATACTCCGGATGGCCTCTCATAACTGGCTAGTTTCTGCCAGAGTCATAAAAGACTGCATAAACTGCATTGTAACGCTTGATCCTTTAATTAAAGTTTCCATCAAAAATATGTATATATATTGATTTGTGTAGAGGTCATTTTTCTGCCACTAGATGGCATAATTGCATTTGTAAGACGGTGACAGCTGAGTACATTTTTCTTTTCATATTAAGAGCGATCTAATCTTTAACATTAAGTAACTTGTGAAATTCTGCACATTTTTTAAATTGCAAAATACAACTTGACACCAGTTTCTACAAATATATGTTATTAAATTTATTACTGCTACATTTTGACGTGGACGTGTCTGCTGCGTTGCAACTGGAATTGCCCCAGTACAGGCTTTCCAAGTAAGCGGCGGTCATTAAACACGTGGTAAAAAGATTTGTGTAGTTAAATGAACTTTAAATTAACTCAAAATTAGTGCACTAATTTTGACACCCCCAGAAAAAACTTGTGATTTCCTCGAGACAAGGATGTAATGTTGAATTTCTCAACTGTATCTCTTGTAAAGCTACATCATTTTGTCATTTCTAATAAGCCAAGCGGGCTCCCCACGCAGCACTGCTGGAAGATGACACGGATTGGCTTGATGTGACATAACCGCATGACAAGTGTTACATCTTGGCAACGCTAACGTACACACACCGCAGCCTGCCGCCGTTAAGAATGCGAGCCGGCAGCTTGTTTCAAAGGAGACATCCAAGACTAGATATATATACAAGGCAGATCTCAGCCGCAGATTAGTTTCCAACTCCCTTGAAAATGATGACAGGCAATCCGTACCATCTGTTGTACAGACAGCGCCGGGACATCACATGGTAATTTCAATAACAAGCCGCCACCGGTCACGGCTGTCTGAAAAACATCTGAAAATGGATTCGCGTCATCGGGAGCACCCACCTCAAAGGTCTGTCGCTCCCTTCGGGCGAGGTGGCCGTGCTCCAGCTCTTGAGCTCGCCGTCGTCCTTATCACTGCTCTTCTTCTTGCGCAGCGACGTCGGCACGTAGCCGCTCTGGTTGCACTTGTTGGGTAGGTAGTGGTTGAAGGGCATGGCGGTGCGCGGCTCGCTCACCGAGGTGCGGCGGGCCAGCATGTCATCCTTGTATATGTCCGGGGCCTTCCGGTGCGACGGGCCGTCTGACTCGGAGTCGCTGCCGCGGCCTGGGAGGAGGAATGAGGAGACAGTCATGAGCAATGACGGAGAAGTAAAGTACTAATAGTTGGTTACTGAACTTGGGAAAATGATCTATACTTGACTCAAGTATGTTTTTGTTTTACTTTTATTCCCATCCATCTGTTTTTTTATGCTGTCTGTTCCTTAAAAAAACAAAAAAAACAAGTGTTACTGCTTAACACAAACTTACCAAATCAACAGATTTTTATGTGGACTTTCTAAATGCTAATGAACTAGTTTCCCCTTCAAGTTGCCCCAAAAAGCTCAAAGGGGACACACAAAAGGATAACATTGACATTTTTATTGTTTGTATACAAAATAGCTGGGTCTGGAGTGCCTGCTCATCCATCAAGTGTGAAATCACACAAGTAAATCTTTTGTTATCTCAGAAAATGTCCACTACAAATGCTAGAAAGAACGCGTAGTTCCAACTAGCTGAGCAACTTCAAATGCGTCAATCACAAATACCCTTTTGAACCCGACAAATGTGAACATGCTCCAAATAAAAGTCTCTGCAGCAGATGTGACATCATTTAATCCAACAAAACGCGATGGACAAAAAGTTTTATAGGGATATAAAATCATCACTGTGTCTGTTTGCAGAGACATAAATCACATCATTGCGACATCTCATTCCTGCCTCAAGAATATGATTAGAATCTTAGCATATCATTCTTGATCTTATTCTACAACATGAAAGAAAATAAGCAAGTCAACACCTGGATTGGCAGCAGGATTTAAAAAAAAATAAAATAAATCTCTCCTCCATGTTGTGTAATAATCTTCAGAGTAACCACGGATCAGAGGCACCATGAGGATGTGGTGTTTACCATTCCTGTGGTGTGTGCTCACGGATGCCTGGTTTAAGTAGCACAAGCCTGAATGTGCACAAGCACCAGGTAATGGATACCTGCTCTACTCAAGATCTCCAGAAATTCCTCCACAAAGATGTTCACCACATGTACTGCTGGAATAGCAAACAGCTTGGACCATAGAGCAGATTATAAACAGCGCCATAGATGAACAAGTCAGAGTCAAGAAATCAGACACTATCTTAGATAAACCTCTAACCTTGAACACAATCCTGAAATGTGGCATCAGGTGACTTCAGGACAATATTTTCGAAACGTATCATAACATCCCTCAATTGTTTCCAAAGAAAACCCTTATGAGTACAGTGCCTCATTCATAACACTGTATCAAGTGAATACACAGGAGCTAGAATGTCTTCCTTGAATTCAAGTTTTCTTCTGTGCTTGATCGCCATCAGGCTGAGTGAGGTTTCTTTACAGAGCCCAATTGTGATGGAGCTTTGATGCAAATGTCGCGACGAGCCGAGGGAGGGAAAATGTGGGTCCACCTCCTGCCTTTTATCCCGGAACCATTTTTGGACAGTTCTGATTATTAATTCTTTTTTTTAAATCAACAATTTCAGAAGCATGTTTTTTTTGTATTTCAAAATATACAATGTCAGTAATTATCTTCTATATTTCAAATTTTCAAATATTTTGTAAATATTAATTTTTACAATTTTTATAAATGTGAATATTATTTTTAGTAACTATATTTAAAAACAGTATATTATGAATCATAATTAATTTTTACAATTAGTGAAAACATTTTATAACTAATTTTATAAATGCTTATGTGTAAATATTTAAAAAAAAATATTTGTAATATGTTATATTTTTGGAAATAATTTAAAATACTACATAAGTGTTAATATTTTCGAAAATACTCTATAAATGCTGATATGTTAACTCATTTGCAAATAGTATTTTTCATTTTTTTTTTCCAGATTAATTAGACAGTAATATTATTTATAAACAGCATTTAAATGTGGATGATAGTTTGAACAGGAACGTGTATGTGTGGCATTAACTCCCTAAACCATCTATCTTCATAGATACAATTCGAATAAGATTAAATTATAAATGCATTTTCTTTTCATCATCAAGGTTGAAAGCATTCCAGGAATGACTGCATTTATCACTAAGCATCTTCAACCTGACTCCTCTTTCCGTCTCCAGGGGGTTGCCAGTTGGCTGCTTTCCATTTTAAGGTGGGCGCATGCAGGTCATCCTGTGATGCGTCGGCGGAGTGATGGAGGCAGAGCATGTACAGGAGAAGAACTCGGGGTGGGTGTGAAACAACACTTCTTTCAACTGACTTATCGTTTTAGTGATGTTAATATGATTATTATTGAAGCTTTGTTGGTAATGGATGTTAAACTGTATAAATGGCATTTTCAGTTGTACTTTATTATTGTTTGTTCTATATTCTAAATACCTGTTTATACTTGTTTAAATTTTAAATAAGCTTCTATTAAAAAAACACCTTTGTGCTGTTGACTCAAAAAGCCTTTATATTTCGCTGGGCGTTGTCCTGCAATAACACACAATGCAGAACAACGGGCCTCACAACGCTAGCGCAGCTGTGAAAGCACAATGGGCCCTCATTTATCTGCAACGAGGTACTGTATGTGTGCACCTTTCAAAAAAGTTGCTCCTCTGTTCCTAATATGCAAAAGTCTCAAGTTTTGTCCAGGCCAAGTCTTAAAATGGTCAACTTAAGTCACACAATAGCTGCCTGCGACTTGTATAAAACACGAAAGTTTGTCGGTTGTAATGGTTCCTACCGTCGCTGCTGCCGCGGGCCACCAGGACGTCCGGTGACGGGGTCTGTTGCGAGCAAGAGCCGAACGAGTCCAGGCTGTCGAAGGAATCCTCGCGGCAATGCCGGGGCGGGGAAAGCGAGTCGCTGCGCTCAGAATCCCAGCAATCGATGTAGCCGCTGTCCCGGATGCTGCGTTGAGGGCTCTCTGCCTCCTCTGCCTCCTAAAACAAAATATTAAGGGACTGGAATGATAATATTTAGCAAGATATGAACACACATGGACCCATTATGGTAATTTGGACCATTGATATGTTGAATGCTAACTTGTGAACAGTTGGAATGCTAACATACAGCTCTGGTAGATTAGTGAAGGATTTTGCATCATGCTCTGGAGTTGGGTACCAATTCCAAAAAGAGATGATAATCTATGAATATACTAACAAAACACATAGTATACATGCAGCAACCAGAATACAGAAACCACAAAAGCAGATAAATAAAGATTTTACAATTGTCGTCTTTAGTCAGGTACTATATCTACAGAAATAAGTATGCAATGTTACCTGGTCAAGCATCATTTCATGGAAGTCTATTGCTAAACGTGCCACCGTAACCATATTGTCGTTCAAATCTCTCCACCAGCACTAATTCTCTCTTCAAATACACCTTCTAAAAACTTGCTCCTCCCTGCGTCTGTCTGCATTTGAAAAAGGTCGAGCTGCTAATGGAAGGGGGAGGGAAGGCCTTTCCTGTCTCGCAAAATGAAGAAAAGTGCTTCCATTTCCTTTTTATTGTTCAACCGCAATTTGCTGTTATAATTATGTGGTGCATACATCAAAAGTGCAGTTTATGCATTGATTTAAAACCCAAGCTGATTCAACAAGCTATACGGAAGACAAATAAACCCCAAATTATCTACAGTTGGTACCACACCATTAAGGTACTCAAGGAGGCATTTATGCACAATTTACACAATTTTACATAAAAGACCTTTCGCATCTGTGATAGCAGGCCCTCGAACTCCCTCAGGTCCAACGTGGGCCCGTTGTAGAAGGTGCAGCTATTGGCAGCCCGACCCAGCCAGTAGATGGTGACTAGAACCTGCAGCAATCAAAACGGACATGACTGAATTTGTTGATGTAATTAAATGTACAGTGTTGTTTGTACAATAAAAAAAAAAAAAGCAAAAAAAAAAAGCAAAGCTTAGGATTGCCACTATACCACGATGTCAAAGACTCTCCCAGGCACAAACATTGACTGTGACGAGCCAAAACCGGTAAGCGGTACAATGTATTGAGCTCGTTGTCACGCTGCTTGTTTCTGTTTCTGCGCGTCAAAACGACGTGGACGGTCTCTGAGGCAATATGTTCTGTCAGCCGCAGAAATCATGCTGCTCCTGGCCAAGTTCCAGCGCAAGCACAGTTTTATGTGTTACAATTGCTGTGACTAGCGAGTCATCTTTGCTGATATAGATGCACAAAACTTCAAAGTGTTAGATGCCTGATTTTTAGTCGCACACCGCACAGTGAATTCACGTGAATTTAAAATATTTGTTAACGTATTTCAAAGGTATGAAGTAAAAACTAACAATAAAACAACAGTACAACCGTATACATGCAGTACAAATAATTAGGGATGTAACGATATCCAAACATCGCGATACGATATTATCACGTTATGAAGCCCACAATACGATAATTATCACGATATTGTGGGCAGGTTGATGATATAAAAAGTCACAATATTGTAAAAAATAAAAATAAAAAAACCCCACAAAAACCCATAATATTATGCTTATACAGCAATGAAAAATATTATAAAAATATTATTATATATAAAAATATTGAGGCACTTACTCCACATATTGACTCAGTTCACAAGCATATTATTTTCCCCTTCATCTGACCATTAGCGTGGTTTTTAAACATATAAGGGCCAAAACATGCCTTGTGAAAATTAAACTGCACTAAAAAAACAAAAAAAACAACCAGAGGGTGCTAGAACTGTACAAATGGAAATCAACTTGACTTTTTTTTTTTTTTTTTAACAGATGTGCTGCTTTTAATATCGTGACATGACGATGACGATATAACGTGGGAGATTGAATATTGCGATATCACAATATTGCCGGTATCGTTACATCCCTAAAAATAATCAAGACAGTCATATTCATCATAAAACATTTAAATTGACATTTTTATTGTTTTCAGAAGAAGTTTCATATTCTCGTAAATAAGAGTCATGTAGCAACAATAAGCGTACCACAGGTGAAACGGTTTACTGATAAAGCTATGGTCATATTTCAAACCGTTAGTATCATTGTTTCAAATTTATTTATTTTTTAATCTGTCATTATTACGTATTAGTTATATTTTAGCTACTTCCAACCAGATCATTTTGCGACGCAAATTGTAGAAGACGACAAAGAAAATTAAGAAGACGAAGCAGAGGACAAAAGACAACTCAGACAACTCCAAAGTTGATGACTGCAAAGAATAACTGAAGTACTGAAGTAATAATAATGATAAGTAAATGAAAAAGACAAAAATGGCAAAGAAGACTGAAGAAAAAGAGGACAAAAAATAACTGAAAAGACGACAAAGATTACGAACATGAAATAGAAGAAGATAATGAGAAAGAGGACGGCGATGACAAAGTTGAGATGATAATAAGGATATAATGTGACAAATAACACAAAAAAAGACGACAAAGGAGGACACGGCAAAGAAGTAAATCACGAAAAAAAATCAATGAAGAATTAGTTGGAAAAGACGACCAGTAAGAATATAATGACAAAGATGACGACAACCAAGAAAACAACGGGGAATGTAAGATGATGAACTAAACTGAATACGTTTTTTTATTACACAAGTTTTCACGAACGGCTTCAGATTGGCGTTTCCTGTGTTGATTGTTGTGTGTGACTAAAATAAGCACATGAAGCCACGCTGAGCTCTTATCGAAGCCGTCCTGGCGTAGCGCACTGTTGACATGCACACGTGAAATATAGCCGCGCTCAAGCTGCTGCTTTGTGTGATCGCCCGTATGGTTTTTATTGCTTCATTTTGCACGCTTAAAGATATACATAGCTGCTCACATTGCATTAGGTCTTACAATGAGTTCTATTCTGTTCTAAATCATTGCACAAACGGCTGCCAATAAGTCATTGGCGGGTCCAGGAGCTTGTCGCATTTCAAGCGGGAGCGATCCTGCCTCCCATTTCAAGGTGGGAACAATGTCTTGGCCTTGTCGTGTTTGTGCAGGCGCTGCGTGGTAAACACGGCACGGCTTTGGGAGGAAGTCGGCCTCGCTTTGTATTGACGAAAGCGAAAGGAGCAAGACCGCAAAAAAAAAAAAAAAATGTTTACCTTCCTTTAACCTCTAGAAGGCCTTCGAGTTTCCTTCTATAAATACACTTTTTTTAAAAAAACAATAATACGTTCTAAGTGACCTCACTAGTTTAAACATGACTTCTTGATTAATATTACATTTTTAGACTATGAGTTATGCAGTAAAGTCATGCATTTTTATTCATCTCATGGGCAGCCATTTTGGAACTTGCTGTCGCCTGAAGATGACATCACAGTTTCTCAGGGCTCACGCAACGGCCAATCACAGCTCACAAGTTTTCTGAAACTGAATTGTGATTGATTTTTACTTGAGACCTGCGCAACTGTGATGTCATTTTCACTCGACAGCAAGTGGCAAAATGGCCGCCTTCTGCATACTGATAATAACTGCTGAATTTTACTGCTTAACTCATATTCCACTAACACAATATTAACCAGAATACCGTATTTAGACGAGTGGGGCAGCATAAAACATATTATTGTCAAGATTGTATATATATTTTTTTAGATTGACTTCCTCTTTAAGACACGATGTGTCTTTATTTTTTACACTTGTATCACAGACAAAAACGTTAAAATGTGACTTTGTTACATTGTGCGTAAAAGTAACACGCATCTGTTAGACCTGGGAAACAGTGTTGCTATTCTTTTCAACAGTGAAAAAAAAAAATCATCTTAAAATCAAAAGAGGTCACTTACATTTTTGAGCTTTCGGCTGCAGTCGCTCCGCCTGTGGACAACCACACACAGAGGAACCGAGTGAAAAAGTGACTTCATATCTAATAAAATATTTGGCATAACAAGAATTCAAAGTTGCAGCCGCCCACGGAAATCCACAATCACTGACAAAGAGACCGCCTGTTCAGCTATTTAATTTAATATTACGCACAAAACTTGTGGAGAGAGATAGCAGGACATTTTTTCCCATCACTAATCTATCCTTGCACTATTATTACATTAAAATAATCCGCTTCCTATGATATGGGGGCTGATTGCGCGAAAATGTGCCATGATGCCATTGTCATGTTTTAATTTGAACGACATTAAAAACACCTCCTAAGGTCTTGCTTTAATGCTCCATAATGTAACAGTGGCCAAAGCAGTGGGATTTATGAACTCAATTGCTCCCCATAACGTATAAATACATTCTATTTTAAATCTTACCAGCGTCCCAAAGATGTATTTATACGGTGTTTTTTTTGTTTTTTTTATGCTAGTGAATACAGAAGGCTTTGCTGCAGCCTCTACTGAAGAGAATGGTTGAAGCAATGGTAGTTGTAACAAAAGTGGCCAGCAGGTGGCAGCAGAGTATATAAGATCAACCAGGGCCATGTTGCAACAAGCCGTTTTCCCCAGTTTTAAACAGATTTGTTAGCTATATTCTAATGCTAGTTGCTGCAAAATGGAAACAGATATTTTTTCCTGATGAAAGAAGAGACTAATCTTTCTTTTGGTAGGTTCCATGTTTTTATAGCAATAGACACAATATTCTGTGGGCCTTGCAAAATCTGTCAAAATTCAGTAAAACAGCTGGGAGCAAAGGGGTTTGCTTCAGTGAAAATGGCTGGGAGTGAATGAGTTAAAAAGAGATCAACTGTATTTGTATGGTACTGGAGGAAATGTATGGCAAAGAAATGACCAAGAAAATGTAAACACCTTCCTGTTTCCTCCAAGTTTTGTCAATTATCTTCAGAAGGTGAGTAGTTTTGCTATAAATTTCGGCTCACACTCAATGTTGAATATTGTCTGTCCGGTTAATAAAGGTTTTCTCCATGAATTCAGATGTGTGAAAAGATTGCCTTTCAATTTTCAAGCGCCACTGTAGACTTGTATTTTGGACAAAATTGTGCTTGAACGGGGATAGATTAAAAAAAGAGGAAGCTGTCACTTATCGCAAAAATCTATTTTGCCACAGTGGCCTGACATCTGCGTGTCCTTGCCTCTTCCTGGTTAAAACTGTTTCCCCGGGCAGTAAACATGCATCCGAAAAGTCTTCCTGTCATGACACTTTTTACATAACCAGTGGAAACAGCCCCATTACAATGATCACATCCTATTTTTAAGCTGGTTCTGTCCATTTAGAGACATCCTCATTATGTGTATATCTAATGAGAGTAGGCGAGGTTGTGAACAGAGACTGCCGGACCAGGACTAATCGAGCATTATCGTCACTCCCTGCAGCTTATCAGCTGATTGTATTTATTTTGCCTTTATACAATCACACAGGCAGGAGGATGCTTGGCAGAAAAGATAAAACAGCTACAACTTCCATGTGGACACAGTCCTTAAAAGGGAAGTTAAGCCAAAATAGTTGTTGATATGATGGTTAGAACCAAATTGGAGCAATTTTGTGTTCAAGTGTGCATACTGGGAAGGGGGGGGGGTTATGTTCAGATTTGACCAATCACACAGTTGTCACACTTTAAAGTGCCTCTAATTAACCTAAATAGAATAAAATAAAAATCTGATGTTCTAGAAAGCTTTTCCTGACATTTGCTTTCTAGCTGAAACCTAAAAGTTTTATGCTAATGTTAACATTGGAGCTATTCGTAATTCCCTTCTTTTCTATATGTCCCCTTTACAAGATCTGCCGACACCCAGTATTATCCTAACAAATTTAAACCAGGTGCGAAAAAAAAAAGCTCAGAGGCTGAAAACAACACCGTCAGTGTTTGTTTTGTCAACGCACCAGAATACCCTTGTTAACATGATCAGGACAAAACGGGTGACATGTTGACCGAAGAATTCCTTGTCTTGACAGAACAAGTCAGGCTGCTCTTATAGGCAACACTCAACATTGCACTGTTGTGTCAGGACGCATTTGCGGAATGACACTTTGTTAGCGAGTTGGATGACAGCACACACACATATAGCACTTTAAGAACTACAAACACAAGCTTTTTGTCTCCAGGCAACGCAGTAGCGCTCACGGCTAAGCGAGCAGCGTGAGCCGACCGAAACCGCGTGTGACAGATGCAGTCATTGTTCCATTGACTCGCATTGAGCCATCCAACTGACTGATTGCCAGGAACAAAAACAAGATCGCTTGCAGACAGATGGATGAAGATGCTATCACTCATTGAAACAATTCAAGATAACACTGTTAATTCGACCCAACTGTCAACTTACGCCATTTAAAAACTCATTTTACATTACTCTTACAAAATCATCTTTCCGCATTGAAATGAATGGAAATGCCATTAACCCATTCCAGCCTGCCAAGGAATAAAGCATAAAAGATGGTATTTACAAAAAAATGCTGCAATAATATAATTCCAAATACCGTAAAGAATACAGCGTTTGCATTATGTTTTTTCCATGTGAGTGAAATGGTGAGCAAAGTGTCCGACTTACTTGCCAGCGGTGCGTGTAGATGTGACGTGAAGGTCTCCAGGGTCAAAAAGCTGGGAACCTTTCAGTCCCAACTCCTCACATCCACGCAGAAACACACTCAGGTTGTGCTGTGTGCGGAAAACACATGTTCATTTAAGAGTTAGCTACTGTACACAACTGAACTCTGTCGCTAACCAAAACAGCAACACACAGAGTAAATAGTTAACTTAACGCTGATAAAACGGCAAACAAACAAAAACAAAACAGAGGGGCTTGTGATGTTACAACCTTTTAGACAGACAATATATCAATACTCACAAGCATAATGTATTATTTATCCTCTGCAAAGAACAACTAATCCCACTGTGGTTTACTGAGGAGGTCAGCCCATCTCCAGGTGCAGGGTGTCCATAAAGTCTCCACATATTTTTAAGATTTTATTACGAAGGCAGTTTATAAGATATCTTAACCAGATTTGTTTTACTTTATATTATAGGGTGGAATTTTACTTTACATTTTAAATACAAATAAAAAAATAATAAAAAAATGGGTGCGTATTTTTGGGAAGCTGGAATGGATAAATTACATTTCAATTCATTTCACTGGGGAAATATGACTGCTTTAAGAAGACTGGTCATGGAACAACTTTTAAAAATATGTCAAAATAATTTACTTTAGATCTACTGTATCACCCACAAAAGGCACGTCCCCCTCATCTACATTTGCATACACAACACCCCCCGGACACTATTTGCAGAAATACTGTACGTATAGAAAGGTAAGTCAATATTGGTAAACATAGAAAGAAAGTCTGAACTGAAGTAAACTAAACTATGAAAATACGAATACCGGCTTGATGGAGATTTAACTTTGCCATGTTTTCATATCAGACAACTTCAAATTTGTCATCAAATGATTGCATCTCCCCACAATCACCTGCTTCTTCTCTACCTTTCATGCACTGCTTTCTCTATCCTCGACATTCTCTGGCAAAATCTGTGTGGGATGCAACCTGAGCTGAGCGCTCCCTCCTGTTTCCCAGGTTCTCCCTCTCTCGCTCGCTCGCTCGCTTTGTTTTCCTGCTTTCTGTCATTCAGAGAGCTGCAGGCAAAGCAATTTTTTTCTCTCTCTCTTCCCTCTCTCACCATCTCAGGGTGTCACCATTTCCTCTCCACCCTGATTTCTCGCGGACCGAAACACAAATACAATGGCCTTACATTCATAAGTCCAGATACAATTCTACTGCAGACGCTTGATGGAAATGCGCTTTTACAGTTCAAGTTATCCTGCAAGGAGATAAAACACATTCACACACACATAAGAGAACATTCTCACGACCTTTTTTTTTTTTTTAATTTTTGGAGCAAAGAAAAGAGCCCGACTCTTGGCTTCCTGTGTTATGGGGACAGTGCTGTCTCCGATCCGGTGAGGCGGCACTACCCGCATAAACTGTCACTCACCCACAACCACAAACAAACACTTCAGTCATCTTTTGATAGCGACTTAAAGTTACGCAAGTTTTTCTCAAGACGTTTTTTTTTTTATGAAAACAGTTGTCTTTTCCATGTGTAATATAAGAGAAATTTGTATTTTTTGAACTTCACTTAAAACATGAATGAATGAATTAAATAAACTGAGACCTAATGATATGGGACCAACTATTGGTACTTGGCAAGTACAGAAAAGTAAGTACTTGTACTATCCATCCATCCATCCATTTCTGAACCGCTTGTTCCTCACAAGGGTCGCGGGGGTGCTGGAGCCTATCTCAGCTGGCTTTGGGCAGTAGGTGGGGTACACCCTGAACTGGTTGCCAGCCAATCGCAGGGCACACAGAGACAAACAACCATCCACACGCACAAGCACACCTAGGGACAATTCAGAGCACCCAATTAACCTGCCATGCATGTTTTTGGAATGTGGGAGGAGACCGGAGTACCCGGAAAAGACCCACGCAGGCACGGGGAGAACATGCAAACTCCACCCAAGAAGGCCGGAGCCTGGACTCGAACATGAGTCCTCAGTACTGGGAGGCGGACGTGCTAACTAGTCACCCACCGTGCTTGTACTAGTAAACTGAAAAAAAAAAAAAAAAAAAAAAGTGGTAAACTGCGCAAAATGATCATAACGTTTTATTTTATACATTTTAGTTTCTATGGCATTTAGGTACTTATGTTTGACCTTATGATTACGAGTAGTCCCTGCACCCAAAACTTTGAAAATCCATCTCGAGATGACAACAGTTTGTAGTACGGAACCAACAGATTATAAAGAGTAAAATACAGATCGAGGAAATGATGTATGACTGATTCATTTCGAAATGCTCGCCACAGAACAAAGTGCGGCAGTCAAGAGACCTCCCCCCCAAGTTTTCCTGAACACGCTTGGCCTTTATAACACCTGACTTGAAAACATGCGCTTGTGTGTGTGTTCCCAGATGCCGCTGCAGATTTGCAGGCCGACGCCGCGGCACTACAGGAAACCGGGTGCCGACCGCAAAACCGTGATTGACAGCTGAGATTGTTTGGAGAAAGGTAAAAGGATTGCAGAGTGTGAGGGGTTACGCACACATTCGCCCTCAAGTCGTACTGTGTGTGATATACATGAACATGAGGCAGTGAGTCACTGACAGAGGTCGGCTTGTGCTTGTTCTTGGGCTTTTCCGCCGCAACTAATAGACTGCATTCAGGGCTCAGCCCCTAAACTTTACCATATTGTATTTTTTCAAGAGTTCTGACAGTGCTGGATGTTCACCTTGGATGTATGCTCCTCTTTGGTCTCCTCCATTGGAATCATTCGTAGGTTTTCCCAAAGCAGGAAAAAATAACACCACAGAATGCCATTTGGCTGGTAAGTTTAAAAAAACGGAAGCGGGCAACAAACGACCTGTTGACGGCGTCCGAGCTGCCAGAGCGCTGACGTAGCTGCTCGCTCTAATTAGAAATCTCCTCAGAGGCTCATTTTGCCATTAGTCCTAAACAGGAAGAGGAAAGGGGGGGAGTTGCCTCTGTTTTATTATGAAGGGGCCTGATAACAGCCGACCTCTTGTTTGTTTGTTTCTTTCTCACCTCCCTAATTGCGCCCCTGGCCAGTAAAAAAACAAAAACAAAAAAACATACAAAGCTGCGGGAAGTTAGGAATGATGATGCATTTGAAAGGGTTAGATTATTATTTACAGGGGGTTATATTTATATTCGCAGGTAAAAATGTATTCATTACTCATGATCCCGGTTGAGCCGTCATCTATACAATAAACACCACTTGACAGAAAGCCAGCATTTCTCCCACCTTTTTTCTGTGACGCTGTGAAGTTTATCACTTTACTCATTTCAACTTTCATGTTGTGTTGAAAGCAACCATCGCAGTCAGAAAACCACTGTGTGCATCACATTCGGCATATGGGAAAAAGGCAGAAAATTTTAAACTTAACACATGAAGTGTCCATTGCCAATAACTTAATTACAGACCAAAATTGATGGAATCTGTACAGAAAAAATAAATAAATTAATTAATTTATATATATATATATATATATATATATATATATATATTAGGGGTGTTAAAAAAAAATCGATTCGGCGATATATCGCGATACTACATCGCGCGATTCTCGAATCGATTCAATAATCAGCAGAATCGATTTTTTTTTTTTTTTTTTTAGGATTCACACCTTGAGCATGGAAGAATGTTATATGAACGGCACATTAAGCCTTAATATTTTTATTTTAATGCTGTTCAAATGTGAAACAGATTGCAAACTGTTTGTGTACAGTGGCTCACGGTTATAAGCCTTAAGTTTTAGATAAATATATTCATACAAATCTTACAGTGTACATGTACAAATTTACTGATAGTATTTTCTAAATTTGAATGGAAAAAAATCAACAATCGACTTATAAATTCGTATCGGGATTAATCGGTATCGAATCGTGACCATTCGTATCGGGATTAATCGGTATCGAATCGAATCGTGACCTGTGAATCGTGATACGAATCGAATCGCCAGGTACTAGGCAATTCACACCCCTAATATATATATATATATATATACTGACTGTATTGTAGTGTACTCCTTGCTTAACAAGTGTTGGCTAGTGTACATGTTACCGAGATTGAGTGCAACAGCATAATTACTTGTTATTGTTGCGGTGCAGAAAAGGCCTGCAGGGAATGAGGAAACGTGTTTACCAGACACAAAAAAAAAAAAAAAAAATCCCCCAAAAAAAGTGGCAAAGGCTCATTGGCAGCCATTAGTGACGCCGCCAGATAAGACACTTCAGCCCAACCCAGATTTGTTTGTCTAATGCATGATCCAAATAACCAGTGTCCCTTGGCTCTTTTTATCTACGCAAGTCTCCCCAATAATCACCTGGTTAGCTTACAAGTGACATTGTTAAAACAAATCTTGTTTGCCAAAACAACTAACAGTTCTGCAATGTGCATGGCAGGCCAGTATTTGGCGACCTAACAGTTCAGTTTACTGAATATCCGGCATTGCTTTATTTACAATGTCGCTGTTCAAAGAAACACATGGCTCTCAATAGGATTCTTCTTTTATTTAACTCATTTACCCAATAAAGTATAAATAAGTTATTTTTTAGGTTTTAAGCGTCCCAAAGACGTATATAAACGTTTTTTTTTTTTTTTTTTTTTTTTTTTTTTTTTTTTTAATGCAACAACACACAAAGGCTTTGATGCAGCTTCTCAACTGCAATGATAGGTTGCAGAAATGGTAGTTATTACACAAATGGCCAGCAGGTGGTAGCAGAGCAAAGGAGCTCAACCAGGGCCATGTTGAATAAAAGCTCAATTACTCACAATTTTAAATAGATTTGTGAAAATTGATTAAACTTAGCTATATTCTAATGCTAATTGCTGCAAACACGGAAACAGATAGAAATATACTTTTTGTGATGAAAGAAGCGACTTTAATCTTTATATAAATACGTTCTATTTTAAATGTTTTAAGTGTCCCAAGACGTATTTATACGTTTCTTATGTTTTTTTATGCTAGACCATACAGAATGCTTTGATGCAGCCTCTCAACTGCAGAGAACGGACGAAAAAATGGTAGTAATTAGAAAAACGGCCAGCATTTGGCAGCAGAGTATAAGAGATCAATCAGGGCCATGTTGAAACAGAATTCTAAACAGATTTGTGAATAATGATGAAACTTAGCTATATTCTAATGCTAACTGCTGTAAAATGGAAACAGATAGATATTTGTTCCTGATGAAAGAAGAGACTAATATTTCTTTTGATAGGTTCCATGTTTTTATAGCAATAGAACACAATATTCTGTGGGCCATGCAAAATCAGTCAAAATCCAGTAAAACAGCCGGGAGCGAACGGGATTGCTTCAGTGAAAATGGCTGGGAGCGAATGAGTTAAGGAAAAATATATGTTATATCTGAAATTCAACAAAAACCCTAAAATGTGGAGATACAGTACAGGCAGTGTCGAGAATAGCGAAACAACCTCAACTAAATTGATGCACCTCAGTCCCCTTCAAAAAGCTCAACATTGCCCATAAAAATAGTTTTGGATGCAACTCTACCAGGTCCCCAAAAAGTTCAATATTATCCATCCATCCATCCATCCATCCATTTTCTGAATCGCTTATTCCTCTCACAAGGGTCGCAGGGGGGTGCTGGAGCCTATCCCAGCTGGCTATGGGCAGTAGGCGGGGTACACCCTGAACTGGTTGCCAGCCAAATAGTTCAATATTACTCCAAATGAATCTTACATCATTCCCTAAAGAAAAATGGGGGGTGGGATAATTAGACTTCTAAATCGGTGAACGACTTACCAGAGCAGCAATGGGAGTCGAAAGTCTGTTGATTTTCTTCACCAAGCCGGGTTTAATAGAGCTCAGCAACCTGATGGAGACAAGCCCAATTAATACATGAATACATTTTCTCAACCATTTTCAGGATTTAAGGCCTTTTTATGAATTTTGTCGACTGAGATGAACAATGGTGTTCTCGAACGTTTGGGGTCCAGGAATGCAGACATTTCTTAAAAAAAAAAAAATGATACTACATAACGGCAAATTATTTTACAGACTCTGAATCGATGACTCGGGGACACCAGTTTGAGAAGCTCCGTTCTATGAGCCTTGTATGCATTTTCATCAGGAGGACGCACTGCAAAGTGTCCCATGGAGGAAACACCCACCCACGGATACCCTTGTGCCATTTGATATCGCCGGCATTCCGGCAAAGTTATTTAGTGATGAAAAGATGTAATTTTCCCATTAGAAAACTCCTCTTTCCCACCGCATAACTCATACAACTTCAATCGCAGGAAAGCCCTGCTGTGGTTCGCTCTCCCAGAACAGCTTTCAGCAGGCAGAGCATTGGATTGTTGTCTGCCAACTGGAAGTGAACTGGGGCAACAATGTGGACACTGTGGCACTCTTTGTGGCAGGAACTGCCTGATGATGCTCCTAAACTCCTATAAAGCTAGCTACTTGCAGGGAAATTTACTGCTCAGGCCAGCCAATGCCAAACTTCATTTAAAACATTTGTATGCAAAAAAAGCACAAAAACTCATACACTTGAAACGACCAAAGAGACAGGGTCATCACTGAGGCCTGACAAAAATCAAAACAAAGCACCACTTACTCGCACAGCAGTATTCCATTCTCCAATCCTCCCCTGAAATCCTTGTCACCGAAGCATCTCCCTGTCACCGCCTACGAAGGAAAACATCTGTGAGCCCACTCATTCAGCAAATAAATTAGGCTGTAAATCGAAGCGATAAACATATAAAAATATGACAACTTTAATTTCCGGCCTTTTGAAGTCTTATATTACGGGAATAGTGTTGTATAAAAGCGGCGCAGGCCATACGTCAAGTCCATGGCGGTGCTAAACGCTAACAAGCTTGGCGTAAGCTGCAATCATCCTGAGCAAATGGCCATGGCGAGCTAATGTGTTGTGACAGGGGATTTATAAAAAAAAAAAAAAAAAAGGAGGGGGAGCTGCCTGTTGGCATGCGTTTGTACTATATTCTCAGAATCTGTTGATAAAAAAAAAAGAAAAAAAGAAAAGAAATATTTTGCTTTTTATTTAAATCTCTTCATGGTGGTTTGTTGTCAGGTGAGCCACGCAGGCCGCTAAGAGGAATGTGCATGACTTGCTTGTTTTCACTGGAATGTCACTTGCATTGTCTCACGAACAAATAGTTGTGGAACATTCTCCGCCTGACTTCCCTCTAAATTTCCTTCAAAAGGAATGCCAACATGCTGAATTAAAATACAACGTGGTCAAAAGTTGCCCAGTTTGCCCAGAGGTCAATCAATATTGTCTGACACAATCTCTCCGAGCACACAAATAACGTTGTTTCATGAAATTACATTAATCTATTCCCAAAAGTATATTCTGTTCATTTTGAAGCATTTCTATTGGCTGCACTGCTTCCATGGATTTGTTTTTGTCCAATAATTTTCAGCCTGTGTGCTACCATGTCAATCTAATCTCTTTTTACCCAATCAAAATTTCAAATTTGCCTCACAGGTTCATTTTTTCGTCCTGATTGGTCAACTGTTGCAGTTGAAGTTTGACTCGCAAAACGCGTCTGTGGCAATATGCAGACATTTATACATTTAAAAATCAGAACCTCTGGTGAGCAGTTTCTCCATAATTGTGATGTGATAGGGGTGGTGTTAAGAAGGGGATGAAGTTGGGTAACTTCTATAAGTCACATTCCCGTCCCCTCTCCAAAACGCGACTGTGAGGTGTCCTCAAAAGGTGTGTCTACTTTCACTTAATCTTGCTGATGCAACGGTAAAGTCATGCTGTAAATATTTGAATGAAATCAAATCTAGGCCATCAATATAAAAATAATTCCAATGAGCCGTGTGACCATGTATTTTTAGGCCTATTTTCAGCTTGCTCATTTGCTTTTATAACTTAGAAACTTCATGTCAGAATTGTTGTAAACCAAAGACTGCTATACTATGCTGAATGAATAGCTACCTTTTTAACACATAAAAAATGATGACGTTGACAAATTTGAAGAGGCATTCCCAGTGCATCTAAAGGAATAAAACGAGTTAAAAAGGATTCCTCTCAACTCAAATCATGCCTGGCAACAGATCACATGCCACTTACCTAAATAATCTCCTGTTTTAGAAAAGCATCCAAATGAAAACAAGAGACTGATTGAACTGCTACTCGGGTCTGCCTTCCGGGCCCGGGGGCCCTTGAGTTGGAAATTTTTTTTACCTGTCCCAAATTAACAAGCAATAAGTCAAGGTATGAAAGGAGGAGGGTTGCCGGGCTAGGTAATCCACGACTCGTTCAAGCCCAGAGGCGACGGACACTTGACAGACTCACTTGAAAGTTGACAGCAGGTCGTTGAGGACGGAGCACACAAACAAAAGACTTGTGCTGCCAAGCCACGTGGCTGGCTTGTGTAGCTAGCTAGACGCATTCTTCTTTTACAGGATGTTGTCTTGAGCAGGTTATGTAATTATCAAGTTCAATAACACATGTGAGCGCGTCTTGCGGCTTCGCGGGCCAATAATCCCGTTAATACAACTTGGCAAGAGAGCTTAATCCGCAAATGCCTTTGGTTTCTGATTAGCAAGACGAAAACAACAATAGGCCAACAAGCCCCTTCAGCAAACGTGAATATTGTGCCGTATCGTGTAATGCACATTGCAGCGCGGTTCTGAAACTTCACACGATGATGAGATATCCCCGGCCGGGGGTCTCATCAGCAAGTTCAATCTCAGGTCAACGGTGGTATCTGCTGACAATACATCAATGCAGATCTTTTCATTAGCCATCACCACAGGGATCCTCTATTGTGAATATATGAATTGTTGCTTCTGCGCCTGGAGAGCTGGCATGCTGGGATGGCGAACCGAGCAGCTAGGGCAGCAAATACGCCGGACTTATTGTGCTTTAAAATACCACCCACATGTAGGTTAAAAATATAAAAATGTTTTGTTCAGCTTTAGCTCAAGTTCACATGTAAACTGCATGGATATTTTCAAAACTCTATCTTCCTACTTCTGGTGTCAAAAGGATCTTGATTACACCCACAAACAACTAGCTTTAAAAAAAACAAAAAACAAAAAAACAAAACAAAAAAAAACAATAAAAAATCTCAGCGCAAATTGGATAACCAAAAGGTCAACCTCCTGTTCAGTTTTTTATGGGACTCATTGGGCCAAAGTTGCAAGAGAATTCGCTCAAAATGGCTGCTTCAAATGAAATGGCCCGATTGCTGTTCACAGTCTTCAGTTTCAGGCTTTTTTTGTCATCCTTTTATGATAGAGACTTGTTATGGTAGAGATGAGAATTGTTTATCAATTGGTCAAATTGTTATAGGGACCTGACTATTTCTTAACCCCTTTGGACCGATAGATGATTGCAGTGGACATGACTTTGCGTGTCTAAACCAATAAAAACACAACTTGGATGATGTCAACACTTCTGTTCATGATTGGATCCTCGCTAACCAATCACAATAGCAAGTTGATTTGCATGATGTTCATGTTAAAAAATGTTACATATAAGCTGTGAATTTACAACAGGTTACAGCCATATTATCCTGGCGTCCGCTATAACAAAAAGATAATATAACCCCAATTTTTTTCCCATGTTGTTCTAATGTGTGAAGAGTCAAAATCAGTAAAAAAATAAAATAAAATAAAAAATGCCCAAATAGAAAAAAATACAGGTCTGAAGGGGTTAATCTTGAGGGACGTGACTAGAGAAGTTATTTTCATGGCAGGCAAACCCTTAAAAAGACATGATGCCCTCAAAAAGGCAATTTTCTTCCTCCGTATCGACAGCCATTTTAAGAGGCCCCCTGGTGATAATTTAAATATATAAAATAGCGTTCTGTCGCCCTCGGAAAGAGCTGCCCTTATCACAGGCCTGGAAAATAGGAGAGCTTTTATCTCATCTTTAACTAATTCTTGAATCCATCTTGAGTTTTTTTTTTTTTTTTTTTTAATGAGCATAAGTTTTAGTTTAATGTGGGAGTCAGTCAAGCCTGCATGCCAGGTCGTAATCCTCCAAATCAGCACAATCAGTTGCAGATCCACCCATCATGTTAAACTAATCTGGAAGTAGATTCCAGCACTGTTCCGCATGAAATATAGAGAAGCCTAACTTTCACACAATGTAATTCTGGCAGGTGTTTGTAAGGAAGTCTTAAATCATTGGATTTTGGTCAAGCCAAAAACCAAAGACGGTACAAAACATGAATCATCTCCGGTAATGGCAGATAAGACTCTTATGCAGCAGAATCATCATGGAGCTGCAAAACGTTTAGTGATCCCAGACTTGGACTGGTGCCTCTGACTTCTGTGTGAACAGTATCAATAGGGAAGAGGGGTTGAATTTGACTCGTAGATTTTCCAGCTTCCAGTTAAAGAGTGGTGTAGTGGTCAAGGTGTCAAAGGGGTACCGAAAAGCCTTCTGCTATGGCTCTGCTGCAGTAATTTTGAGTTTCCTAATAATAGCTAAGATGGAATAGCTACATATGGGATCTAGAGTTACTCAATACCGTTGTACTGTGCACTCTCTAACAAAAGCCTAACTTCCAGCAAAAAAAAAAAAAAAAAAAGGAAAAACCAGCTCGATCACTTGGACAGCAATATTGGTCAAACCTTACACAACAATCCGATTAGTCATGCATCCATCCCACTTGGCAAAATAACGTGGACTTGGTTTGTGCAAAACAACATTTCAATTAGCTGGTAGCTTCTAGGTGTCTACAACAAGTTACAACAATTTACTTTGATCGCTTAATTGTCATCTTGATGATGAGCGAACTCCGAAGCCTCCATTACCATGTTGAACAGTCCCAAGCAGCATTTCAAATATACACTTTAGATCTTGGTTTCTAAATCCAGAGCTTTGGCTAAAAATATTTGATAATATATAAGAGCCTGTTCTTTTTTTGGAATCAAAACAGTTACATTTTCACAGTGGCAATGTAACCCAAATTTGCAAGCATATCACAACGCACTCTAATCTAAACCAAAGACTTTTAGTATCTACAAACAGAGGCCTCTGAATTTGCTTGACAGCATCCTCTGACCACGATATTCAGTGGCTGCTTTTTTACTTGTTTTCCTAAGGGCTTTGAATTCCAACACTTGGCTGCCTTTTCTATCTCCGCCATTGCCCCCAAGTCTTGATAAGCCCCTCTGATTAAAGAAGCCAAATTTCCGCTAAAATGCCGTAACGCTGAGCTAAATGTTCGCATTCCCACCAGTCTCTCCCTTCTCCACCCGGATTAGATGATGGAATAATTTTTGGGCTGTGGATTAACCCCTCTCCCGGCCCGACTAGTTCCACTCACTTCCTCCCCAATTCTCCTACAAGTTCGACACGGTTCCAAGCCAAAAAACAGGAAAGGAAACAATTTTTTGGCTCGGCTACAAACCTTGGTGGTTGTATTGGATTAAGTAGAGGACAGCAACTGGTGCCAAAAAGTGGGCAGGAGGGGTTAAATCCCTCCGTCCACCCAATACACCCTACAAGGTCCTCTCAGCCTCTTTCTGCAGCACAAATGCCTCCTCAATTTAGCCAGCACAAATCCCCATCCTACTAACCTACATCATCATCATCTCATTTACAGCATTTTTTTTTTTGAGTCAAAAGAGACAGAGCACAGTGTGAATGGATGTGAATGTAGTCAAGTGTGGTTGACGTACAAATTCAGATTTGCTGGCTGAGAAAAGTCAAAACAAAACATTCACTTGGTGGTTTAAATAATTTTATAAGTGGCCCAACAATGGACTGATTTTGATCTTCGATGAAGGAGTATTGACTGCAGATGTGGACGACTGTCAGCTTCTCGCAGGTTTCTGAATACTTTCATACACTACAGTGTACTACAACAATTCTGTTGGCTGTTATCTTTAACTCATTCACTCCCAAAGACGTATTTATACGTTTTTTAGTTTGTTTGTTTTTCCCATTAATGAAACAGATGAAGCACACTTTTTTTTTTGTAACGACTACCATCGCTTTAAGCTTCCACTTCAGGTCAGAAACTGCATCAAAGCCTTCATACAAAAACTCTAGCAAACAAAAACCTAAAAAAAACGTATAAATACGTCTTTGGGAGTGAATGAGTTAAACTACTTAAAACAAAGCTTAGCTAACTAAAACCATACAACACACACCACATAAGTTGAATAGTGACAACACCCCCCCCCCCGAAAGTCTTGCGGGAACAGAAACAAAGAGCCTCCGTGTTGGCGGCAGCTTTTTCAACTTAGCGTTCTAAGCATAAGGACTTTTCCAGGGGCCTCCATGAGTCTCAATATCCTGTTCGCTACGTTTTCTTGGGAGTCCGAGATAAAAAACGAGCCACTCACCACTCAAGTAGCCTCATTCAAATAGACAACAAGATGCCCGGCCTAACTTGATCTGCTTGCTTTGAGACTAGATATCAGCCATGTTTTGATTGAGAATAGAGCCCCATTAAAGACTCAATTAGTGACGACAGCAAAAAATTAGGAAAACATTTGACAAATTAACAAGAGTGTCCATGTTGTCCTTCCTGTGTTGCCTATTTTGTTTTTAAGATGAGTAAAGAGTCACAAGCTGACGACAAAAGCCAATCAAGTCTCAAGTAGCGTATCCCAGCAACAGCCGGATCAGCATACTAAATACTGTACACGGTTAGATTCATCTCGAGTATGCGCGGTGTGTCGTCTAAAACCAACAAAGACCCTGTAAACACGCAAAGTGATAGGATTGTGTTCTTTGGTCCTCACGTTCAGACTTGCTCTCTCTCCCCTCTCGTCACTACAAAGATGTGCTGCGCTCGTCAGGGCTGAACTAATCGGGATCTTCACTGACGTAGTGTGTCAACACCGCAGCAGAATGAGGGCTCATCATCCTGTTTATGGTGGCACAATTGTGCTGAAAGACAAATTCCATCACGGTTCGGCGTTGACAAATAGTGAACGTCAGTACGGGAACACACTTCAACGTGAGGGATTCAATTCAAAATAGACCCATAGGAAAACAGAACAGTAACAAGACATGCACAATTTAGGACTTCCTCAAATAATGGGTGTTCCTCTAATGCAGTGTCCCCCATTAGTTGCTGCTTCTCATCCGTTAAAGGAAAATAAACAGAAAAACTGTCATAGCTCGTTGTTGAAACAGTGACCTTTAATCCAAAGGTTTCTTCATTTCTGAATTCAAGGTCCCCCCATTTATTTATTCTCGTGGGTGTGACCCTTTGGGGTGGTGCTCGCTAGTGGCCACTTTTCAAACTTTGGGGGAGAGATGTTAGGAACAAGAATAACATGTTCGATAGTTTGACAGATTGTTTGGCTACTCTTTCAAACCAGCAGTCCACTCTGTCCACATTTGGACAAGGTCGTCCCTCACCTGCAAACTACTGTTCACACGTGGACAAAGACTAAAACTGTTGAGACCATTTGAATGGCATTGTTAACCAAAACAGCAGCACCTACCACAGTATGAAAACTGTCCCAGATTAAAGTGTACAGACTCATTGCATGCTGTAAACACAATCCAAATACAGAATTAAAGATGAGCCTACATTACATGGAGATCGTGTGTTTACACTTCTTGAGCAAAACTATATTCACAAGGTTCACTGCCACACGTAATAATAAAAACTAGACTAATGCAACTGAGCATCGCCAATCCATCTAAAGGTTTAAATTTGGATAATCGGAGAAAATATTTACAACTTCTGTACGACAAAATGCGTCGCTGAATAAGTCACACTACAGACATGACCAAAATGGCCCCAAAAATGGCCACGTTGAACCAAATTAGGACACTTCCTGTGTTTTTGCAGGAGTGGAGTGCTGCAAAGCCAATTTTGAGGCTCAAAATTGTGATTTTACAAAGCAATTTAAAAAATTCTAAAAACGTGTTTGTAAAAATAAATGCCTCGCCCTACATGTGCAGTTGAGAAAATAAGCAGCCACTGTCAGAGCACGGAGAAGCATACAGACGTTTATTTACACTTTCCCTGACACTAAGACCATGTGTCATTCTTGGGAATGTCAGTCCACGTTAGTGGTGAGGTCCAATTAAGAGAAGGAAGCACTGCTTTACCCCCCAAATGTACAGAAATCCTTCTATTGTGCCTCACCCAAAGGGGGCGTTAGGATATTAGGAGGAAAGAAATCCAAGCAGCGTATGGAGAATAATTTAACAGCAGCACATTCATTCTTCAGAAGGTTCGGTAAAGGTCAGTGCTTGTTGCTCAGACTTTTCCCAAACACCTAAAATGGATTATGTTATGAACAGTTACGTAAAACTGTCCATCCTGTTGCCAAACCCCCCCCCCCAAAAAAACAACTTTCATCATGAAGAGGCTCAAAAATGATTATGATTATGAAGCATTAGTCATTTCAGGTGAGTACATTTACATATAATGATTTAGAGATTGACAGTTTTTGTGTAAAAAATAAAAACAGAAAAAACAACAAAACCAGTTTCTCAACAGTTCTCATGCATAACGTACGGTTGAGAGCATTCAAAACACGTCACCGTATTTATGCAAATAGTGAACAGGGAGGGTTTATTTACTCAACTGCAGATGGAGGGGAGGCCTTTATTTGTACAGACGTATTCTTGGGGCAATATCAAACGCGCTACACCTCATGTAAAAATGATGAATATCATATAGAAATGAGAACTAAATCACAATGGAACAGCTAATACTAATGTTCTTTAAAGACAGAACATATGGTAAAACACTGCACCATTGTTCATCTACAAAAAAAGGATGAACAGACTAACATCTACTTGTCTACAAAACATAACAGTGAATCGCAAACTCTTCTAAATGTAAAATATCACATGGAGATACAGTTTCACCAATGTTGCTCAATTCATGCAGCTCGACGGTGTCCAAGTGGGACACAGTCCACCTTGTGGGAGCTGTCAATACACACACACCCACACATCCTGCCCGCCCCCCAAAAGAGGGAGGTGCAGCTGGCTAGATTAGTCAGGATTAGACTTTATCCCTTTGCTACTAGCAAGAGGATGGTGACAACAGCGTTCAAGAGGCCCGTGCTTTAAATGTAAGCCATTCCACTCCAGGAATTATTTGACACTCCCAACAGGAGAGAAGTGAAAGTCATTCATTAGTCATGGTCGGTCTCAGACTAGCATCTAAATCGTATCACATAGAGAGGGAAAACCTATGTATGTTATCATCATGATGTTGTCATCAATGGCATGGGCAGTTTAGCCCATCCAAGTGATGGTTTCCCATCACTTTTGGAATTCTGTCCAAAGAGTTCTTCTCATTAAAATGCTCTGCCACATGCAATGTTCTAAGCTAACTCTTTCTGTAGGGATTGCATTGGTGGCCATGGTGGAGTTCTGAGTCAGGCGTCTCGAGAGCTCTGCCGGCTGTTGTGGCCTCGCATGAGAACAAGGTTGCTACTGTAGAAGGCCGGCATACTTTTTTCATCACGGGTATCTCCGTGAGTGAGCTATTTTGTGCATGGATGAGCCCAGTCCATGAGTGCCCGGCTAAGGCTGCCCAGCAACAGTTGACAACTAAAATTAGGAGTTTTAAGCCACAAAGCAGGACGGTTCAGTCCACAACATTTCAATTGGATAAAGACACAAAATATCCAAGTCATATCGTTGCAAATTTCAACAAGATTCATTGGGTTACAAGTACAGAATATTACCAAATTTTAATGTTACAATCGTTTCAACGTTATCGTCACGACTGTGAGCAGCAAGTCCAGAGTTGGATATCCTCAGATCGGAATCAGGTCCAGATAGAAATTGGATGTGAATCCTATCTCCAACAGTGTATAATAGACAGATCTAGTAAACACACCGGCTGATGTCGTCCCAAAAAGCACAACATCTCACTGTATAATCTCATACTGTTGCTGTACGACTGTCAGCGTGGCTTCCAGTGGGGGTTGCACAAGCTCCCTTGGCAGCCAAAAGAGTCCAGCTCCCCAGCGTCGCAGCTCGAAAAGTCGGAAACCGCCTCAGCCTGTGTGACCCAATTAGAAACATCCTCAGGACGGGGGGAGGAGGATCGTCAGTCTCTGTCCTCGCTATCAAAAACCAAGAATTACAAGAGCAAACTTAGATGTAATCTACCATGTCTCATCAATCGGGCATTGCCTGACTCTTGACATCACTAAAGCGCGGCTTCGCAGTTAGTGAGTTTGACAATTGAAACCAAAGCAGAAGTAGTTAGAAATCGGATTGTGTTTCATGAGCATTGCTCATTTGTGAAGGTGGAACCTGCTGGGTTTACAAATCTGAGCCTGTGAGCTGTTCAGCCCCGCTAACTAAGCTATATCAATACACAGAATGGAAGCTTGATTTCAGAGTCACACAAAGCGACCCACTTTGCCTGAGAATGAGGGCGATCAATAGAATGGAGGCAGACGTCATTAAAAAAAAAGAAAAAGAAAAGGGTTGGTGGGTGATTAGAGGAAGTGATGAATGGAAAAAGGCTGATCACCCAACAAATTGAAAATGTTTATACTATACGTCTTGAGGCTCTTTGACTGTGCCCATCAAAGCTGATTGTTGAAGTCGGCTTCTAAATTTTATCTGAGGTAGTATTACTGGCGTAAACAGAGGAGGGTTGCGGCTGTGTGAAAAGACATCTTGGATGGGGTTCCATACACGCCGAACAGAGACCTGGGAAAAGGTCGGGCAATGTCGTAAGTTGCCATTGATGTACCCATAACTTCAGGCAGCAAAAGACAAGCAGAAAAAGAATAGCCCCTTTCACACTGTCAAAGACAGTTGTGCCAAGTTGCTGTTCTGTATCAAAGATACCGACTCAGAATTACATTTCCAAGCTTTGGAAGTACCATCATTGCTGCCACTGAAGCTGGTGGCGCTGCTTAAAGATGGAACATTTGTTGCTTTATCAGGCATCTTGAAAGCGCCAATTGATAATCTTGAGGATCTTGATATGAAAGGGTCTGTCTGCCTCTTAACATGCTGGAAATGGATCTTTTCAATTTAACTTGGCAAAAGCTGATTTCTATTCCGTTATTATTCCCATCTTGGAGTAACAGTTAGCTTGTACAATCCTGGCATTCTGTGGCATAGCATGGATTTCGTTTGCCACATTTGCATGTACCTATGCATTTCTGGTGCTGGATCTGTATGAAAAGTCTACCAAGAATCCAGTAAACTATCAACTTTTAGTGACCCAAAGCTTCAGGTCTGATTAGATCTGTGACACAGCAGAGAGCAAATAAGCAGTCTTGGACGGAGCGTCAGGCTCCTGAATGAGGAGGCCTCGTTACATTCATCCATCCGCCCATTCATTCATTTACAGTGAACCGCCTCTGATTCTCTCGAGTGAGCCAGTGAGCATTAGCAGATGGCCAATGATACCAGGCCGCTCCTTCCCTGAGGGGGGAAGAGCCAGAGAAGAACAACAATATGATTGCGCTATCAGTTACCTATTCAGCTCCGTACGCTGATCCCATTCTGATTCCAGGTCAACAGAAGCGCTTTGGAAAATGCCAACAAGCCTCCCAGGAGTTTGATGAAATAATGGCTCAAACTTTGGCGGAAGACTTATTTGTATTTTTTATTTTTTTTTGCGAGGAGTGTCAGGTGTACAAAAAAAACAAAAAAACTTCTATTAAATGATTGTCATTGATGCAAATGGAAAAGGCTGTGAATTGCCCAGTACCTCGTCTTCCATGCTTAAATTGTGAACCCTAACTGATTCCTGTAAGGCTGTTTTGTTGAATATTTCCATCAAAAATTTATATTTAAACCGATTTGGCCGCATATTGAATCAATATGAGATTGTAACATTGTGATATATCGTCAAATCGATTTTTTTTTAAAACACCCCTATAGTCAACTGTGTTGTAGTAAAACTTCAGGAAAAACAAATCATTGTTTAAAAAGCTTTCAATGTAAGGATAAATCCGTTTACATTTGATTAATTTGCTTACTGTTTAAAACTACAAAACATGGAAAAAAGCAGCTTGGATATATTGTATTTTCGTTGAATACATCTGTATTTTTTTTTAAATATTTTTTTTGTCAAGTAGTCTTGAATTGTATCCAATATTTTCAATTTTTTTTTGTTCAACAATTGTATTATTTTTGTCTAACACGTGTTGTATTACCCTTAGTTTATAAAAATAAGTGTATTACTCAGATATACTTTCACATTTATTTTATTTTCCATTATTTTGTCTGGCGGCACGGTAGCCGAGTGGTTAGCACGTCCGCTTCCCAGTTCTGAGGTCTCCGGTTCGAGTCCAGGCTCGGACCTTCCTGGGTGGAGTTTGCATGTTCTCCCTGTGCCTGCGTGGGTCTTCTCCGGGTACTCCGGTCTCCTCCCACATTCCAAAGACATGCATGGCAGGTTAATTGGGCGCTCCGAATTGTCCCTAGGTGTGCGTGTGAGTGTGGATGGTTGTTCGTCTCTGTGTGCCCTGCGATTGGTTGGCAACCAGTCCAGGGTGTCCCCCGCCTACTGCCCAGAGCTAGCTGAGATAGGCGCCAGCACCCCGTGCGACCCTTGTGAGGAATAAGCGGTCAAGAAAATGGATGGATTATTTTGTCTAATATGAGTGTACTTTTTCTACTAAATATGCTTTTGCGTCTAATATTTGTATTTGTTCAATATTTTCTATTTATTCTCTTTTTTTTTTCTTTTTTTTTTTACAATTTTTGTGTGTAGTATTTTTAGATTTTTGTCAAATATGCTCGTAGAATAGCTAATATGCTAAAAGGGTTGTAAATCAAACCCATTTTTCAATAAATTCCGACAAACCTTCAATGTGTTTTCATGAAAAACAAATTTGCAAACAAATCCATGGGTGTCATATGTTTGGGCGTAGTACAGTACAGTACATTGTAGTATAGAAAACATGTTTATAATCTGACACCCTCCCCCAGTCAAGAAAAACCAACAAACAAACAAACAAAAAAAAACAGGTTTTTTTTCCCCCCTTTTATTTTTTTTCTTTATATATTTTTTTTCTTTTGGAACTTTAACCAAGGGGTGACCCATAGGCTGCAAGTTTCCCATCTCTGGACTATTCCATTGAATACTCAAGGAATATTCTTGAATTTTTCAATGCACTCTTCTTTCGTTCCACTTAACTTTTGCTACTTGCATGAGGTAAATAAACCTTGATAGAGTTAATTTAGCAATATTGTGATCCTGATAACAGTGATTATTTTGTTCAATGATCAATGCGGAGATTGCGTTTGTGTTAAAGGGTGGGTCTTCCCCACCAAATCCCTAGTTGTGCCCCCCCCCCCCCCCCCCCCCCCGCTGCATTGATTCAATCACACCAAATGAAGCATTTATCAGATATACCAGCTTTTGTGTCACCTCACAAAGCTGCGGCTGCATTCCGCCCATCAACAACAACAACAACAAAAAGAAACAGATAACAAGCCATTCATCAGTTTTCATGTGGCGGACTGACCGAATGGTCCGACAAGTCAAAAGCGATGAGTTGCTGTCACTGAAATTCTCCCTCGGCGGGAAACAAAACGGCGCTTGTGCGTCGATTGTTGGACCGGCTTGGCAATGAGGCAAAAATTCATTCCACATGTTGCGCTCATTGCTTCTGCTGGCACACTTCAAATATGGATCATACCTCATTATCTTGGAGATGCCTCACTCATATAGGCTATAATCCACTCGGGACTTGGGATTATTTAAAAGCAGTGGTACACAAATTTAGGCATAAATTGAAGTTTATTTGGGTCACGGAGGCTTTTTTATTCAAGTTTGTCCAGTGTGGTCTATTAATTTAAATGTAGACGTCATGTACAATTATGTAATTTAATACGTTTTTAGATAATACAAACTATTGTGCAGTTTTTCCACCACTTTAACAATCACATAACTGCTATATAATCATATTCTTTTCATCACTGTCGGCTAAATATTGCGATCAAATGTAACGATATTACTGTCACCAACATACAATATCAAAAAAAGCGCACATACAATTTGTTCTGGCAAAAAGCAAACAAAATAAGTTGCAACTTGCAACATTATTGTTTTTGTTGTGATTTTCGTCAATATCTAAGTTTGGGTGCTGTTAATGATGTCCTCTATATCGTGATCATCTTTGTTCATTTATGTTATGCCAGTCAGTGACTTACATTGACAAGCTGAACAATTTACATGCTCTTCCAGTAGATGGCAGAAGGTATAATTAACCTTGTCAACCTGTTGCCATTCATATAACAGAATAAAAAATTGGTGTTCATCATTCTAAACAGGCCCAATTTCACAAAGAGTAAGTAATTTTTTGTCTTTTTTTTTTTACATTTTTTTTTTTTAAACCCATATCTGAACCGTGCCTCCCATGAGCAAATCAATTGGAATTGTCACTTGAAGCATGCAGCGTAAATGCAACATTGCATCTGCAACGTTGAAAATCCCCCCACTACGAATCTAAAGTCGAATTACTGGACTTGTGAATTTCTGCCTAAAGTATAATTAACCTGTGCATCCACCTGTTGCCATTCATGCAACAGAATAGTATGTTTGTGTTCAACCAAACAGTAAGTTAATGTGTGAGTAAACTTGAATGAGATAATCAATACGCCTTGTGACATTTTTTTTGTCATGTAGCTTGGTCCAATAAAGCTACGGATTTAAAAAAAAACAAAAAACAATTAAACCAATGTCAGCGTACGTCAGCTTTCAACAGGTGACGAGGCAACGATGTTGCAAGGCTAGAGGATGCAAATTTCAAACAAAACATCAAACATTATGCACAATACGACACCTTGCTTCTGGCAAACGAGCAGCTCACCTCGATCCATTTCTGCGCCTCCCGGAAAGCGGACGCGGTGACCGGTTGATGCTGATGCGACTGTCCGGTGTGTGCTACCTCACTTGCCATACCCAAGCGTCGTTGTGACAGTTCTGCCATCGCAGAGAACAACAAAACAATTTATTGAAGAGGGTAGCGAGCGTCGTTATTCCAAGTCAGTCGGCCTCCGGCGGTTATGTCGCAGTAGCAGCACCGGCGAGACAGTCGAGCCACGGTGGCTCCCCTCCGGCTGAGCTCCACGGAGACTGTGTGCGGCGGGCGGCCGGCGGGGCTGCGGAGGAAGTGGAAGAGGAGAGGGAGGAGGAGGGGGGCGGGGTGGGGGGAAAGCTAGCGCAAAGCTTGCTCTAGTCTATACTGCTTCCGGTAGGGACGCGCACAAACTGAACACAAAATAAAGCAACACGCAGCACGTCATTTTATGACAAAAACCTCTTGGTGGTGTGACGTTTTAAAGACACGCATTCGCGATAGCCGTTCATGGACAGGTTAACGTCGTTATAACGCGTAGTGTGTGCATTTATCATGCGCTAATGTAATAAAACCTAATACAGAGAGAATAAGAGGAGTTTCGAACGTAAAGGAACTTTCGAATCAACCGCTTCGTTACGCGAGCTCTTTAACTTCCTTCGTCCACTTCAGCGATTCAGATTCCGCCAAGGTGATTGGCTGGCGAATCTCACGTGGAGGTCGCAGAGGGTTTTTATCGTTCCCCGTTTTATTTTTTAGATTATTATATTTTTTTTACACAAGTAAATAGGTAAGCCAATGTTATTATATTATTGTATCAAATTTTAGAAATATAAGAACGCATTATGGCCGCTCAATCCACGTGATCAAAACGACAAGCCCTCATTGGTGTGGAAGATGCAAGAGGGTTGGGCTAGTTTAAACGAACGGTATTACCTTTTAATTTACAGTATTTTCATTTACTTCCTAAAAAACTTCAATAGCTTCAGCGCTCTTGTAACATTGAATATATAAATACCGTACAATTGTTAATGTAATGTTTCTGAACTCTCATATCAAAGCTTGGTCAAAAAGGTACGGCTCATTATTACGCCAGCGCACAAGGCGATGGAATCGTACGTTTTAATTTTATGGTAGCTTTAATAGCTTAATTGTCCATATGCAAAGGTAGTACTGTACATGTTTGGTTCCGCTTTACTGTGTAGTAGGAGGTGGGTCATTGTTTGCCACCAATTTGGCAATATTAAAATACTCTTATTGTGAAGCACATCCGTTTTTTCCGGCCTTCTTTGACCTCGTTCAGATAACTTGATTCAGTTGACTGACCGCAGTGTGCAAACTACAACCACAATAATCAATAATCCTAAATTAAATAAACAAATAAATAAAGACATAAATAAATAAAACAAGTCTGCGTTATTATATGTGCAAATGCATAATTATTGACTGTTTGATAGTGTGCGCAGGTGTACCTAATGAAGTGTCTCTGAGGTGCTCAATACATCTGCTCCACAAGGCGTCCTGGATACCAGCAACAGGAGTCAAGTGGCTCACTTGTGTATGATTGTGTTTGTGTGATTGTGGTTTATTTGCCAGTCAGCTGTTGCATCTGCGCCTGACAGGAAAAACACACACATACTCTTTCCCTGCGCTTGGTAAGTGTACTGCTTCTATACTATTTTACAGCATCAAATTCATTTAAATGTGGATGTCTTTCCCCCAACATGTTATGTAATTCTGTGTTCAACCTTAGCTCATAGTTAAGCGTCAAAATGTGTTACTTTAACAACACACTGTGACAACTTGCCCTCAACCCTTGTAATTCATGTTCTTATTTTATATTAATGCAAAAAACTAACAGTTTTATTTAAGGAATATGCTTTAAGAAAATGGACAGTTTTCAGTTGGTTTAGAATTTAAAAATTGGAAATACTATTGTTCGTCGAAAGAGGGAGCCAAAGATTAACTTGATTCAAATAACGTTTCCTGTTTCAATTCTTCAGTTTTCAATACACGGTACTGTTCATTATTTGAATGTAACTGTGTGTAATGTCTAAAATAAAATTCTTCATTCATTAATTTATTGCATGTTCAGGATATTTACTCAATTTCAGTCACATCTAAATCATGAAACGTTGCTTTAGAAAAAAAATATATCATATACTAGCCGTAGCCGTCAATGCATACATTGGCTGCTTAATTAAATAAAAAAAATAAATAAATAATAATTATTTAAATTAGCTTGTTTTAGTTTGAATTTTTTGAATTTGTGAGTAAAATAAATTTAAAAAATAGCACAATATATTGTAATATATATATATATATATATATATATATATATATATATTAGGGGTGTTAAAAAAATCGATGCGGCGATATATCGCAATACTACATCGCGCGATTCTCGAATCGATTCAATAATCGGCAGAATCGATTTTTTTTTATTTTTTTTATGATTCACACCTTGAGCATAGAAGAATGTTATGAACGGAACATTAAGCCTTAATATTTTATTTTAATGCTGTTCAAACATGAAACAGATTACAACCTCTATAAGACTGAAATTTCAGATAAATAAATAATACATTTTCATATAAATCTTACACTCTACAAGCTTACTGATGAGTATTTTCTAAATTTGAATGGAAAAAAAATCGCAACAATCGACTTATAAATTCGTATCGGGATTAATCGGTATCGAATCGAATCGTGACCTGTGAATCGTGATACGAATCGAATCGTCAGGTACTAGGCAATTCACACCCCTAATATATATATATATATTGCTATATTTTAAACAATATTTATACATTTTCAATATTTACATTCATGGGAAAAGCCATGAAAAACGACCACTACGATCTGCAGATTTCTAGCACTAAAATATTGAAGATTGCAAAAAAACAAAACAAAAATAGCACTATAATACTATAGCAGTATAATATCAAAGTTCATAAAAAAAAAATAACATACTTAAAAGAATGCAAGTTTGTGCGTTATGATTGAATTATTATGGCGCCCTTTGGTGTGCCCAACTTGGCCACTGGGTGGCATTATAACACTGTTGTGCAGACACAAACGAAGACTTTCACAACTATTGTCAGTGAAGCAGTGATTTGCTGAAATAGTGGTTTTATTGGCTGCTTTATTAAATATGCCTGTGAGAATTTGTTATAGTGACTCACTGTCTGTGTATTGTTACAATGTGTTCAAATATCTGTTGCTTATCCATTAAAAAGTTTTGAACGGGGAACACTATTTGTACACAAGCCTTTAAAAACTCACTTTTGGACAACGTTTCTTGTCATTCATTCCCCTGTAGGTTATTGGAGATTCAAAGACATCGCGAAGCACCGTCAAAATGTCCTCTTCGTTGATGGCGGCATCAGTGCCGCTGCTTCCCACCGTCATGAGGTTTTGTTGCGACGCGCTGGCGTGGACGCTGCGACTGTTGCGGGGACATGCCAGCGCCAAGGAAACGCACGCCTTCGTCTTCACACACTGCATCCACGGCAACCCCACCAGCGTCCTGGCGACCTTTGACATCTACGCAGAGACGCATGTCACCTTCGCGATCGGCGCGCAGACTGGTCAGTGTGCGCCTGTTTGGATGTAAATGCAGTGTTATCGTTCACATTTACGATTCTACTCACGGATTCACTGATTCTGTTATTCAGTGAAAAATCTCACTGCTTTGTGTTTCTTTTTTGTGTGTGCTCAGGCTAAAGCTCTGTATAAGTATTGCTATGGCGCCATCTTGTGATATCTTGGTGCCAATTGGTCCTTATCCTCTGCAAAAGTAGGGGAACAGGGAAGCCCCGCCTATATGTTACTATTTTTTGATTCACCTATGCATATTTTGTGACACCTAATCAGCTTTTACATTAAAACCCAATCGTGGTTTTTGTAGTCATATGTTAAAGGACTAAATTGCCACAAGATGGCGCCCAAACACTGGCTAATAAAGAATTGGTATCTAGAAATCATTAACGATGCATTGTAGTATCAGCATTTTGTCCCACCCTTATTTTGATACCATTAACATCAATGGTTTGCTGACTAATAAGACTTACCGTTGATATTTATGCAGAGTGTTCAGTATTTCATAAAGGTGTAAGATTTAAAACTTCAAGTAAAAGGTAATAATCAAACCAGTTTTGTGTTGCGTCTCTTCAGGCCAAGCCTTGGACGAGGTGGGCCGGCACATGCGTCCCTCCAGGGTGCTGGAACTGGGCACGTACCTCGGCTACAGCTCAGTGATCCTGTTGCGTCTGCTGCCCCCTTTTGGAAGGCTGGTCACGGTGGAGAAGGACTCCAAGGTGGCTAACCTCGCTGAAGAGATTATCCTGGTGGCCGGCTTCAAAGACCCTCAGGTAGGGACGGCGGTCATTACAATTGCGCAAATCAAAAGAAGACAATCTTAATTCATGTAAAAATTGTGCAGATTAAAGTAAAATTAACGTAATGAGCAGAAGAGTTGCACCGGTTAAAATAAGACTCCCTCCACTTTCCAAAAACTGAACAGGTTCAAATAAGTGAACCAGAAATTCCACAAAAGTTGCACAGGCTAAAAATAAGGTTGCCGTAATAAGCAGAAAAGTTGCACAGGGTGAAAATTATACTGTAAATCCTGCTACAGTTGTACAGGTAATTAAATGACTACTGTAAATCTCCCCAAATATTACGAAATTAAATCTCCAACAAATTGTGCAGTTTAAAACGAGACAAAAAAAAAATTGCTCTGGTTAAAACAAGATTACCGTAATTCCCATAAAAGTTGTGCTGGAGAAAATCTGTAAATTTCCAAAGAGGTGCACCAGTTAAAATAAATAATTGTAATGAGCAGAAAAGTTTTGTTGGTTGGGACAACTGTAAAATCTCAAAAATTGCATCGGTTTAAACAGGCACTGTAAATCACCCGGAACTTGCCTATTACAATTAGTTTATTGTTAATCCCCCTAACTCTACGCAGGTTAACACTATTAAAATTGTGCAGGTGTAAGGCAAAGTAACTCCAAAATATCCCCAACTTGCGACACGAGTGAGGATAAGTTAAGGTTCAGATCCAACTTTATTAAAATGAAATTAAGACAGACTTTGAAGTAAAAAATAAAAATCAAAGTCAACTATGTAGTTCCAGGTGTTGACAGGCAAATCAAGCAAGATCATCCCAACACTGCACTCTTTTCTGGGAACGGGTCCAAGGACCAGCGACACCTTCCACATGGTGCTGATGGACCATAACCCCCGGCTGTACCTTGTGGACCTGCAAGCTCTGGAGGACCAGAATCTGCTCTGCCCCACAGGCTGCACCATAGTTCTGATCTTAAGGAACCCCAAAAAGAAATTTCTGGAGAAACTATATGACTGGATGGACGAGAGACGAGATTTTTACCGCATCAAGTCGCAGCTTCATGGGATCATAGAGATCTTCTACCAAAGCAACAATTAATGATTCCCATAGGAACTGTAAATATATGACACTGATTCCAATGGTTTACAGATGATTTGGAATAAATGCAGCAGTTGTAAAGTATCTCCATAATTTCCCTGAAACATTTGTATCACTTCAACATACAGTGGACATTGGCATTCAAGCTAGTATGTTTGACAAATCAATGGAATCTGTCCTAACAGCATTTCCCCTTAACACACTTGTTGCTAACGAGCATCAGCGCACCATTGATACAACTTCGCTGTGCGTTGTTTTACACTGACTACTATACATATATTCTTGATCACCTACAAGTACATTAAAGTCCAGTAATGTTTCAAGATGTTTGTAAGCATCTCAAATAAAAAGCTCTGGGATCATAGTTTGTGACCAATTTATGGTATGGGCATTTACATTTTTTTTTTGGGGGGGGGGGGGGGGGGCACTGTACTTCCTTGATACCAATTACAGCACTAAATTTTGCCATCCAAGTGGGTAATTGCAATGAACAGCTGAGCAAACAGAACTGGGTTTAATTAAAAAAAAAAAAAAAAAAATCCTTTGAGTCTGATATTGATCAATAATTTTACCCTTTCCCATAAATCTGTAAAAATAGTTTAAAGAGGCTTGATGCATTACCATTCATGTGAATTTAAAAGTATTTCTTAAATTTATAAAAGACAACTTACTGTAAGGCACTTAGTTTTTTTTATGAAAATATTTACAATTGCTGATGACAATATGCAACCCTTAAGTGATTACTACACTAGATAAGTCACACACACACAAAAAAAAAAGATTTTATCATGTCCTTGATATTTAAAGACTTAATTTCATATTTAATCAGATTGAAGTGAATCAGGAAAAGAAAAATAGAGGGGAAGTTAAAATTGATAGCCAGTCCCATAAAGCCAATCAGATGTTCATGTATAGCTCAAATAAATGCATGAAAAGCTCATAAGATTTCTATAAGTTTATTTCCACTGATTTGCAAATGCAAAACTACATTTTTTTTTAAATAAAATGTACTAATATGATAGTGGTACAATGACATCACCATACATGCAATCTTCCTCCAAAGCCAGGTTGTAGAGTGGTCCGCTTCCTCCTTTGTAGGCACTGGTCACAATCCTAAGCCAGCCCCTTTCACCCTGCAGGAAGACTCGTTAGCCTAAAGGTGTCGGCAGCAGTCAACTCTGAACAACTCACCCAAGGCTCTCCCCAGGAATTGCGTACAATCCAGTATTCCGTGTCGTTTTCCACCCCCCAGCCGGCCACCGACACAATGTGGTTGATCACGGGATCCTTTACGTATTCCATGTACAAGCCGCCGGTGTAGAGGTCCAGTTTCTCTGTAGCCATAATTGCGCAGCTGAAAGATGGGAGAGGAAATTGTTATTGGCATTACAGGAGGCACTTAATAGTTACAGTTAAGCATCACCCATCTCGCCTGGGTCAAAACTGGTAGCTTTTCAAAGACTCCTGAAACGGGCCACAATTATCAAAATGTTCGCTTCAACAAAATGGCAGACCTTCGTTTGGTTGTTAAATCAGTTAGACTATTGGGTGTCAATCATGACACTTATTTCAAGTGACAGCTGATTTTGAGTTTCGGTGCATTTTAGCACTCATTTCACTTGCAGCCATTTTCATGAACGCAACCACCTTCGCGCCTGACTATTTTACCGGATTTTGCAAGTCACACAGAATATTGTTCTAGCGCCATTTAAAAAAAAAAACTTTAGCAAAATACTAAAGTCATCTTTTATCCAGAAAGCATTTTTATCTGTTTTGAAGCAATTAGCATTGGAATATAACCAAGTTTCATCGTTCACATTCCTGTTGAAAAAAAACTGGCAAAAAGTTTGTTGCAACATGGCCCTGGCTGATTGTATACTCTGATGCCACCTGCTGGCAGTTTTTGTATTAACTACCATTGCTTTAAGCCACCTCTTCATGTCAGAAGCTGCACCAAAGCCTTCTGTATGCTTTTGCATACATTTATTTAAAATAAATAAACAGGTTTGGGTTTAAAGACAAAAGTTTAAATTTTGTTAATTTGGCAAAAATTTCTAAGACAAGCCATAAGAAAACCATGAAAAGTCCACTTTAAAGCCAATGTAAATTATTAAATTGCATATTTAAAAATGAAAATATCTATCCTTTTGGCCATTTTTCTACTAATGAACAAAAGCTTAATTTAATAGCAATCAAAGGTAAACTTGTTTTGTGAGTTTACTCTACAATTCCACACCAACTCAGGAGCTTTTCAAAAAACAGCTTTACAAAACCTGATTGGTCCTCTTGTGAAGATTTCTGCCTTCATATTGTCCCGTCCAGTGATGGCTCCGTAGTCACCAACTCTCCACAGAGTGTAGTTCTGCACTTTGCCACACTCTCCAAAAGTCAAACATGTCCCACATGCATTGAAAGGATGACATCCTGCAAAACAGGAGCACAACAGGGGTTATTAAAGTTAACTAAAAATAAATCAAATTGACATGGAACTAGGCTTAAAGTAAAAACATTCCCATGGAACAAATAGAATTAAACTGTAAACCAGGTAACTTGCTGGCCCAACATTCATATTATATACACATATTAGCTGTGATGCTAACTCTGATCAATAGCCTGGTAGTTGTTGCAAGTCTCATCCGGGATGCCGTTTTTGTGGGCGTACTCCCACACGCCACCGTGGTCGCCCCCATGACAAGTGCCCGAGTCGGCACAGTCCAGCACATGCTGGACCGACAGGTAGGCTGAAGGCCACGCCGCTCGCCGCTTGATGTTAATACGATCTGTCAAGAAAAATTGTATCAAGCTGCTTGCAGAGACAGTTTCACAGTCTACAAAAGTTAACTCAGCACTTTTGCCGCCACTCCACCTCACCTGCCATGGCGCTGGTACTGCCGTGTGCCCAGCAGGAGCCGCAATACTGGGGGATATGCTGGTTTCGGGTAGCGCTGACGTAGTTGACGCCATTCACGGTCCTCCAGTCCCACGTCTTGGGCAGTTGGATCAGGTTGAGGAGCTCATGGGGCCGCGGTGCAGTTCTGTGAGAGATACGCAAGGTTGTCAATTATGCCAAATAATCGCCAAACAGTAACAACAAACTCACTTGACTCCCCAGTTTGGTTTCCGAGGGACAGGCCGGTAACAGCTGGGCCTCTCCCTGAAACTTTTCCTTGCCCAAACAGCAGGCAATGCTAACAAAAGGACAAAACACAACAGTGGAGACATGTTGAATAGAGACAACCCGTACCTAGCCAGCTATAAATCGCCAGGTTTGAGAAGGAGGAAGCTGATCGTGCCACTTTGACTTGATTAATGACTGGCAACACCTGGAAGTCACAGCTAGTCTGTCTTTGGTCTAATTGGACACATGACAGGCTTCCCCCAATCCTGGTCCTCGATTCCGCAGAACTCCGGCCTTCGAGGACCAGGATCACTTTTTGGGGGGACTCAATCCACCCAAAAATGTAATAACAAAAAACCTCCACTTGGTGATGCTCTCTGCTTTGGCAAAAACGTGTGGCATTTTATTCATTCATAGGCAGTAATTGAAACGTCAATGGCACACATATGAAGACAGATTTTATTATTGTCATTATTATTATTATTATTATTTATTTATTTATTAATTAATTAATTAATTAATTTATTATTTTTTTTTACCAATGCCTAAAACTCATAGGTGAGGAAAGAATATCTATATTCATCTACTTACGCCATTTAACTCCACATGAAACTTGCACATACACATAAACGTGTGGTTTAAACGTATAAATATATAATATTGTTAAATTTTAAAATATGAAAATATGTGCTATTCAAACTACGGCACGGGGGCCATTTGCGGCCCGCCATCCATTTTTCAGTGGCCCGCGACATATGCTAAAAATGGCATTTGACTCAGTTCAAATAAAACAAAACAAAAATGTTTGGAGATGGTCAAAGTAAGAAGGGAGGGTATCGAAAAACAGGTGCCATTAAAGGTCATTTTAGTTAACTAAAACTAACGAAAAAATTAAAACTAAAATTCAAAAAACAATATTGTTACCGAAATAATATTAAAAGGAAAATGCTTTTTAAAAAACGAAAACTAACTGAAACTACATTTTATGTTTACAAAACTAACTAAAAATAATTATAATTACAGAAATCATGTCCTCGTTTTAGTCTTTGGTAATTAATTGAATGCATGAGCCTTTGGGAATTATTTCAAATGTGATTTTTAGTAGATTTAGTTTTGATATAAACCGGAATAATGATCATTGAAAGTATGTCACACAGAAGTGACATCATCTAGCAGCAGCCAATAGAAAAGCACCTACAGATGACATCACTCCCGTGTTTTTTTTAAATATTGTGCACAATACACATTAAACAAAAAAACTAAAACTAATACTGAAACTAACTAAAGTAAAACTAAGCATTTATTAAAGATCTAAAAAAACTAACAGAACCACCCTGAAAACTAATCAAAACTAACTACATTTAAAAACAAAACTCAAAATGAAATTAAAAACTAAAATAAAAAATTCCAAAACTATAATAACCCTACTGCCATATTACAAATAAATTGGTTTATATACTGCAGCATTTTTCTAAATATTCAAAAGCACAAATAAATTATTTGTACAATTTTTATGACTAAACACAATTTCTCTTCATAACATTATGTGGCCCTTGCGTCCCTCTGATTTTCTTTATGTGGCCCTCAAATGAAAAAGTTTGGACACCCCTGCTCTAGACAATATAGACATACACATAATAGTAGCCTATGCTTTGCATGCACGTGAAATATATACACATGGTGTGCATACTGTATGAGGATAAATGTAGACATACATCAACACAAACATCCAATACACACCATGGAAATAACGACATACACTTCAATTACAAAACATGTAATAGTCTATGTTGTATTTGTCTATGCACATTATCGCCACCTACAGGAATGGAATGAAGGCTGTCACTTCATTGTCACATTGTGATGTTCAATTAGGGCTTGGAGGATGTCTGCAAAAGTGTACAAATTATGTACAATTGTTACAACTATCATAGTACCGAACATGAATGTTCCGACTGCTATCTTGTACTGGTTTAGTTGCAGACAAGATTAACTGCGCCTTCTTTTTTTCTTCTTATATGCATTCAATTCACACACCTGGTGACAGAGGCATTGAAAATCAACATGTACAGTACACCCATGAATTGAAATATGTATGCATAAACGTGTAGAAAAAAAGAAACAAAGATGAACCGAGTGACCCTGAAATCTCAGCTCTCCTTGTGACCTTCTGATGAAAAATCGCTCACTGGTTCTCTCTTTTTTTTAATCTGGTAGAAAGATCTTACAACGTCAAGCAGCCCTGCCACCCACCTCTGATCCCCGGCTTAAACCTGCACGCACGCGCGCACGTACGCACGCACGCATGCAAACGTGCACACGCACGCAAACGCACACTCCCTGCGGAGCGAGGCAAGATGGAGAGAAAATAGACCTCCCACCACGCGGCATTTTAAGAGGGTTGAAACCTCTTCCAACGTTCTCTCGGGGTTGAAGAGACCTCCTACGCTTCAACATATTGTTTTCTTTTTTTTCGGCATCAGAAGCGGGATGTCGTCCATGTGTCATACTTAGTGAAAAATGGGACGAGCACCCGTTCTGTCCTTGGACATTTTAATCATTCCATTGTACTTTGACCTGCGGTTAACAACATGGATAATATTCCGAGAAAAACAACTCTCCGGAGAGCCGAGAACAGCCACTAACAACTTTTTTGGCATCAGAAGTGGGTTTCTATGGTGAAAATGGGACAAGCTACTACACTGCCCTTCAACATTATAATCATTCCATTGTTTTTGGACCAATGGTTAACAACATTGATAGTCTTCTGAGAAAAACAACTCAGAAGAGATCCGGGATTAGCCCATAATGTGTTTTTGGCAGGAGAAGTGGGATGCCACGGAAAAAAAAACTGGATAAGCACACAAGGTGTGTCCTTGGACATTTTAACTATTCCATTCTACTTTGACGGTTAATAACTCAGGTATGGCAACAAAAAACAACTCTCAAGAAGTCTGAGATTAGCCACTAACATTTTTTGGTGTCAGAAGTGGGATGTCACGATGACAGCTGGATATATTATTTGTCCTATTGTACTTTGGCCTGTAGTTAACAACATGGATAGTCTTCTGAGGAAAAACAACTCTGAGGAGATTGGATAATAGCATCTAATGATCTTTTTGGCGTCAGAAGTGGGGTACCGCACCAAAAATTTCATAAGCATCCATGCTGTCCTTGGACCTTTGAATCAGTTCATTGTACTTTGGCAATGGTTATACTGTATGGAATTCTGAGAAGAAAAAAAAACACTTTAGAGCTTCAAGAATTATCTGCAAGAAACTTTTCTTTTTTATATCAGAAGTTAGGGAATCTTTTCAGTCATTCCATTGTACTTAGGTCACTAGTTGACACCGCAGGTGGTCGTTCAAGAAAAACTGTCGCGCTAGTGTGAGCTGCTAATGTCGTTTTGGATGTAAGAAGTGAGGTACCACAACAACATTTGGATGAATACTCACTTTTTCATTGTTCCGTAGTAATTTGACCTGTAGTTAACTACACAGATGAAATTCTGAAAAAAGAAAATTACTTATTCTTTATCATTCTATGTTCACCCATGTTCAGAGGTGGGATGCCATGGTGAAAATTTGGCATTTTTTTTAAACTATCATGTAAAAGTGAAAAGCTAAGTAGAGTAGCTGCAGTGTTAGCACAGGTTAGCATTAGCGTTTGATGAAGTGCTGCCTCTGTGAGGGAAAATGCAATTGAATCTTGATGGGCATTTCTGATTTGTGGTTGGGATCTGGTTAAAGGGATACTTGACTCATTGAGCCATTTTCAGCAGTAAAAAGTTAATATTTTGTCTATAATTAATGTGGTAACTTCATTATTTTTCATGTACAATTAGTACCTTTTAAAAAGTGATTTTTCAACTTGCTGTCGACTGATGATGACATCACCTGTGCTGAGGAAGTAGGTAACGACCAATCATGGTTCAGTTTACTAAACAACCCCAGAAAACAGGTGAACCATGGTTGGTCATTACCTACTTCCTCAACACAGGTGATGTCATCATCAGTCGACAGCAACAGGAAAAAATTGTTGTTAAAGGTATATTGTACATGAAAGATAATGACATTATCAAATTAATTCTGAACAAAATATTAACTTTTCACTCCTAAAATGGTTCAAGTCTCTCTTTTATCAGTATTAGTGCACAGTCTGGATGTGAAGGTTGGACACATCTGCTAAACTTGTATGCCACGTTTGATGCCATAAAAAGTGGCTCATTTGTTCCTAGCTAAAAAAAAATCCTAGTTTAAAACAATAAATAATAATAAATAAATAAATATATATATATATATATATATATATATATATATATATATATATATATATATATATATATATATATATATATATATATATATATATATATATTTATTTATTTATTTATTTATTTATTATTATTTATTTATTGTATTGTGTTAAGATGGGATAACTGTACTGTACACAGTCTCCCCACAGACTAAATGTCATTGTATATATATATATATATATTTATTTATTTATTTATTATTATTTATTTTTTTAAACTAGGATTTTTTTTTAGCTAGGAACAAATGAGACACTTTTTATGGCATCAAACGTGGCATACAAGTTTAGCAGATGTGTCCAACCTTCACATCCAGACTGTGCACTAATACTGATTAAAGAGAGACTTGAACCATTTTAGGAGTGAAAAGTTAATATTTTGTTCAGAATTAATTTGATAATGTATATACATATATATATATATATATATATATATTCTATTTTAATATAATAGAATTAAAAATACATATTTATTATTATTATTATTATTATTATTATTATAAAAATTGTCTCTTTAAAACCAATGTCAAAAATACATTTTTTTTTCCTTAAATTTTTCTGCAGTTTTTTTGTTTTTGTTTTTTGTTTAATTGCGGCGTTTGACGCATGTTACAAATAGCGGAATCTTTGTCATAAACCTTGAAAAGGTTCAGAGGCACCTCCTCAGTTTTCCCTTTTCGGCACAAGTTGGACGTCGGCGACCACTCCGCTCTACCAATTAGTCGGCGTGATTGACAGGTGGCGGCGCAGAGGGCTCGGCCCTACATGGGGTCATCGGGGGCTCTGTCTCAATTAAGCACACATTGGCACATGGGAACCTGATCTGATATTTATAGAATAACAGAGAAGAGGCTAACACCCGACATGGGGGTCATCGTCAGGTTGTTTGCAGCTGCTGCTCAGGGACGAGGAAAGTGGAAAGTGTGGCAGAGTCCAGAGTTAAGCTTTTCATGCTCGCTGAACTGAAGTTTTTTTTCCCCTGTACATTTAGGATGATGGACGGCTGTGTACAGGAATGTACATGTACATTCTTCTTCATTTTTCTTCATTTGTGTTCACAAAAACACAAACAAGCTCGCCATCCATCAAAAGTTGTCATAAATAATGTTTTCCCGCCTTTACATTCAATTAGCGCTCCAAATGCCCTCTTGCCTCTTTGTGAATGCCACCTCCATCAACGAAGCAGGTGACACAATGACCCCCCCCCACACACACACACACACCCGCACCCTCCTCAGGTATTTTTCTTTCTTAGTCCCTCTCGCTACCGCATCCCCGTGGGAGGGCTGTGCACAAATCCAATGGAAAGCAAAAGGCATCCATATTTGGCAGCACTTTTGTCTCCTCTGACAGCCAAGTGGGGGAAAAAGCCCCCCCTCCCCTACAATAATGAATTGGATTAGATGTCCAAGGTATTAAGAAGATGGAAGGCGTGGGCAGCTTAAGGGTAGGGGTCCATAATTTGCAGTTGCAATTTCTGTGGCTGATTAAAGTCATAGCAAAAAAAAAAAACGTAGGTGAAAACATTTCTTTACAGCAACACTATGGGGAAATTGGCTGTAAGAGGAATTCTTTATATTTTATTTCTTGGTGCAAGATTATGCGATATGATAACTAAACTCTATTTTGGTTGTCAATCTACTTGTTATGCACATTACTGCCACCTACAGGACTGGGGTGGAATCATTTGAACTGGCACGTTAAAGGGCTTTGTAAAACATCACTGTGATTGGCTGGTGACCAGTTCAGGTTGTAACCCGCCTACTGCCCGAAGCCAGCTGGGATAGGCTTCCCCTTGGAATTCTATAGTAAACTCTAATAAAAAAAAATTATTTACTAGTATGATTAAGCTTTTATGAAGCATAATGTCAAGTATAAAAAGTAAATTAAAACTAAATATAGTTAAAATAAAAACTTTATTTTTTATATATTTATAAGTGTAACAAAAATATTAAATACAAGTCAAATATAAAATTTTAAAAGTAAAAAAAAATAAATAATATTGAAGCACAATGTAATAAAAATGTTATTACAATGGGCCTTGTTTATATTTTTACTGGCATAATTAAAAAAACAAAAAAAAGTCTAATCTTTATTATCATAAAGATAAATTGTAAAAATCGACCAATATTAAATGAAATAAAAAAAATGAGAAGAAAGGTAATTTAAAAAGTCAACAATATTAAATTTAATCTGTGAGTAACAAGTGAAACATAAAGAAAAGCTAAATCAATGAAACATTAAGTTCATCAGTGACACTTGTTTGACACATGAGTAGTTGTTGTTCTGACTGGTCCCACCTCTCACGCAAGATGTGTGGTTGCCGTGACAACAAGTGCAATGCTGTGCTCCTCATTAGAAGCCGACGCAGCATCACTGTGATGTAAAGCTTCTATTTCAAGGCTCAATTAGGACATAACATTTAAATTACACACATATATCCCACATACTCTATGTACTCTCTGCTTTACATCTTTAAAAGCCACATCTGAAAGTAATGAAAAGACCTGTTAAGAGCCTCACACATTTAATTGAATCAGTTGCCACCCTCGACCCCCCCTCTTTTTTTTTTTTTATTGCTGCACTTTCATGTATGAAATTCTCATTTGCATTTTATGGAGTGTTTGGATAATGATGACATGTAGAGTTGGGGGTGGTGTGAAGGTTGACCGCCAACCTCTTTCCGTTTCCTTCTGCCAGTTCTGCTTGTATTGGAACAATCTCTATGTACAGTATTTACCTCAAATGCATTGATTTCCACTTACCCAATTTTAATTAACTGGCTAGTAATTATAAAATATCGCATCTGTGTTCATCTTCTTATGCCCGTGACATATACCGTATTTTCCGCACTATAAGGCGCACCTAAAAGCCTTCAATTTTTTCAAAAGCTGACCATGCGCCTTATATATGGATCAATATTGAGCCACAACAGGCGCTGTCAAGACGCTATCGGTGACCCTGCATGTCGGTGACGCGCATGAGCAGAAGATCCCGCCATCTTGGATCACTAGCTAATACTAATACTTTACCTCAGAGAAAATAATAAAACAGCTGTTTATTCATTTTGGGAGTGAATGGAGTTGTCAGAAAGCTGGTTTGTAATCTATTAATAAAGTTTGACTGACCTATCTGACTGTTTTGTTGACATTCCCTTTAGCGCAGCACCATCTAATGGATGCATAATGTAACCCCAGCCTCTACTGTATTATATGGAAAAAGTTTTAAAATATGTCATTCGTTGAAGGTGCGCCTTATAATGCGAATGTCAAGATTTGACCCTCAGGCTGCTCTCCCGAAGGGAGCGCCTCTCCTATTGTGAAATTCCAAAAGGTCACGACGACGGCGGCGGCGGCAACGGCGACGCCAAGCGGCTTCTTGCTTATACCCCCCCCCTCTGGAAAAGAAGACAGAAGTGAAAGAGACGAGCCGAGGGGCCCGATGAGTATAGGGGCTTCTATCTTCTTGTGAGGGAGGGGCATCTCGCAGCGGGGGCTAAACACACACTCAAACATGCACATACAATTATATATTGCAGTTCACTTCCTGGTTCATCTTTCCAAAGCAAAATATTAAAATTTACTAGTCAGCGCTACTCAATCATGTCGCAATTATAGAAGCTATGAATACAAAAATGCTAATAAAATTTGCTAATTGGCTGGTGTCAGGGTTACCTGTTTGACATTCATTAAACACGACACAAAAAAGAGAGAAGACACTCAGTTCAGGGCTCACGAGGATAGAGAGGAACTGACTGATACAATTCACCCCTGCACTCTCTGTAGATTCCTCTCCTCACCCTCTCTATTTATTTGCGATTCCACGGCCTTTCCACGCCCCTAGTTACATGGGTGTTCCAACCCTAAAAATGCAAATGCAAAGCATAGTTGGAACACAATGTACTTGTTTGTCTAAGTGTTGTGTGAGGAGAAGATTGCTGAGTACGCGTAGTCAAGTTTGCAATCATTTTTTAACAGAAAACAGGTGACCTCAGCAGACTGGCTCGAACCATTCTGCTGCGTTAGATGTTGTGGTTCTGCTTTTGAGTCATTTTCAAATAGCCAGGCTATGTGAATGTGAGTGGGAACAGAACAAAGCATTCTTCATTGCAAGCAGAAGCAGTTCTTCTTTGCAAGCAAAGCAGTCTTCATTGCAGAAAATGTATGATAACTTCATTACAATTATTCCTACAGCTGATTTCTTTGGAACCCATAAACTCATTTAATCACCTTTTTGCCATTTTGTTCTCAGGCCATCATCTGGTGGCATCTCGATACTGAAGTGAGTTGAGGAAGATCATTTAGACAGAAATAGCCTTTTGCTGCCACCTTGTGGCATCTGTAGGCAATTACAGTCCTGTGTTGGGGTGAAGCAAACTAGTAGATAAGTCGACTTTACTACTCTGCATCAATGTCTTGAAGTCGAGTCATAACAAATTACATCATTTTGTCATCTTACCTTGCAATCAGACAAAAAAGAAGAAAGCAAAGAAGTAAACGCTGAAGAAGATAATCCAAATATCTAGCGGTAACATTTTCATTCAACTGTATGGGTCAGAGACAGGGTTATAATATTTTTAGAATTTTCATTATAGATAGTTTTCATTTCGCTTTGTGTGTTTTTTTTTTTTCAGTTTTCAGCTATTTCATTAGTTAACTAAAATAACTTTAGTCAGAGAGTACAAAAATAAACTTAGGCTATCATTTAGCCTTGCTAGCGTCAGGTGTTCCAAGCTAGTCTTATAATATTGGTAGTGGTACCATCAGGACCACGAGACAGGCCGAGTAACGAGGACAAATGCGCAAAGTGAAACTCTACGTTCGTCGCCAAAATGTTATGTACAAAAATGCGGAAACAACAATTGTGTGCTTCAAGAAAACTTTATTCGTCTTGTGTTCATTTACAAGCTGTAATGAGACTCGTGTTGGAACAATTGTCGCAGTAAAGCCGACACTGCCGCACGCCTAATCAGTGTTTTTAATCATTTGTTTTCATTTATTACTGTAACTTTTACATACACTAAAATAAATAATTAAGTAAATAAATAAATAAATAAATAAATGACATCACTGATTAACCAACTTTGACTCGCCTTTTGTTATATTGGCGTCTACTACAAAAAAATATTACTGGCGGAATCTCTTATACCGACATGGCAACACTTGGAAACAGTGCAACCACAAAAGAAACACTATCAAACGAAGAGAGTAGACCGTTGGGAATACATACAATTTCATCGAACAAATATTCATTCCGCTTGTGTAAATGCCGCTCAGTTCTTCTAATAGCATTTAGTCCAGAAGTGAAGTCCCAGCCCCGCTTATCAGTGGGAAAAAATGCGATCATGCATTTTGCAACAAGCCTTCAGTCGTCCTGGGATAACGAGCTCCTCACCGCTAGGCGGGAGGACGAGATTTGCTGGCTTTTGTTGACAGTCAGCTGCTGTGATGTGTTTCCCGCGGGGCTGAGTTGTTACTAGGAAATATATCTTGTCGGCGCCACACTGAGAGCTGCAGGTTTGTTTCATATTTCACCTTCAAAAACAACTCACAGGGAAGGAAATGCTTGTAAGAACATTTACTCCTTCCTGTGCTATATAACACAAGTTTCCAACCAACCAAGCACATATTTTGCATTAGAAAAAAATTCATGATGCACCATCTAATGCAAAATGTCACAAAAAGTATTTATTACAGCTTGTATGGATTGTATTTATGCACATAGATCAATAGCAGTTTGGACTCCATCATCCAATAGAAATCGCCCACTTGTTGCTAGGCAGAATTTCAGGGAAGGAAATAACATTTGTGACCATAGAATGATATTAGGAGTGCAGGAAGAATTCTTGGAGGAAAAGCATTTGTATCCTACGAATTCGGCCACTTGTTGCTAGGCAGAGACATCACGTTGAGCAACTATCACCGCCATCGGGCGAAATCCTCGTATCCCCAAAACCATCACTTTTTTTTTTTTTGGAAAGGTTTGTTGAACCATTAAAATTGTCTCGTCAAACAGACATTTTTATCATTTAAGATTGATTAATAATTAGGAAAAATAACATACATAAGGAGACAGTTTTGTGGAAAGAAATATAAATAAAAAGGATGTTGCTTGTTGCTAGGAAGAATTCAGATAATTATTTTTTTTTAATTCACAATTAAAATTTGGTTTGTTAGGTATGGTAAATGAGAATACAATTAAGTTAAAATACAGAAGAGACAGAAACATATTTTTTATATTACTATTATTCTGTGGAAGTTTTGATTTAGTGGATAAAAAAAAACCTTGCTCATAAGTTCAATGCTCTCCCTTACTTTAAAAATAAATTCCTGACACGCTGCAGTTTAGTGTGGCATGAGGTCACTCACCTACACAATAATATTATAATTCCATTGGCAGACATTATAAAGACAAATGCAAAACACAAACATTATGCAAACGTACCGCAGCCTCATACATTAAAATACCGACGACATTAGATGACACACGCTGCAATAACAAACACAAGGTGACCTTGACTTTTAGGCAAAGAAAGCCTCTATCAATAAAATTATATTTATTATGAAACTACTTGACTACTTTGTTATTGTCAAAATCAGCCACTGTGCGTGTGTGTGTGTGTTTTGTCTGCACTTTCATTTAAATATTTATTGTATGCATGTTGGAGCCTGAGGGGCACGCTTGGAATTACCGCACCCGCTCGTTTAATTTCCAAAAAGGACACGCACACACAAGCACACGTGCACGCACACACACGCTTTGGGTTGGAGATGTTCCCTTTTTCTTATTAATGAGCCAGCCGCAGTAGTTTGACATTTTAGGTTGGGCCTGCACATGCAAATGAGGCTGTTTAAGTTCCACAAATGAATGCACGGCAATGCTGATCATATTTGGAATTTAAAACCCCCCACGACGGACCGCCGTATATTAGAGTAATCTAGAACGTTAAATGTGGCACATTAATCTTAACTGTAACAATAACAATGATGTCCCATTGCATGGTTTTGCATCATTGTATCATTGCATCAACTATTGTAAATATGATATGCTAGGGTTGTATAGAACATCGGATACGAAGTAAATACAATTTATCAGTGTTGCAATGAACATTCTTTATTGTGTACATATGACATATTAGAGTTGGATATGTTAAATATGATGGAAATAGCATTGCAGAGAGCATTAAATGCTTCGTGAATGTGGAAAATTTGAGTTGTATAGCACATAAAATATGATCCATTAGAGTTGCATAGAACATTAATCATGGTGCAAATATGTGTAAATATGGTACATTAGAATTTGTACAGAACATTAAATATGGTATATACAGTATATAGACTAGAGCATTAAATATGGTACATTAGAGTTGTATAGAACATTAATCATGGTGCAAATATGGCACAGTAGAGCTCTTTAGAACATATGTGGTATAAATATGGTACATTAGAATTGTATAGAACATTAAATATGGCTCATTAAAGTTGTATAGAGCATTAATCATGGTGCAAATATGGCGTGTTAGAGCTCTTCAAAACATCATATGTGGTGTAACTATTGTACATTAGAATTGTTCAGAACATTAAATATGTTATGAATATAGACTAGAACATTAAATATGGTACATTAGAATTGTATGGAACATTAAATATGGCTCATTAGAGTTGAATAGAACATTAATCATGGTGCAAATATGGCCCGTTAGAGCTCTTTAGAACATTATATGTGGAATAAATATGATACATTAGACTTGTATTGAACATTAAAATTGTAAATGTGGTAAATTAGAGTTGAATACAACATAAAATTTGATTAGAATATGGTATGTTGGGGTTGTATTGATTCTATAAGATGATAACTCAGGTGAAGAGCAAAAAAAGAGATTAGGAGGATTGTGGTGAAAGGTGGTAAGATGTCAGGCGTCATGCAGGTGCTTAATCTTGACGAACTGGCAGCATTTGATCTGCTCTCCTTCGCCAAAGTAAATTGGCGAAGCTGATAAGCTTTCCGACGCCAAGTCAGCCGTTAAAAAACAGGATTTGGAGTCTTTTGTGTGCCTCAACCTCAGGAGAGGGAATTTGCTTGGCATGCTCCTAATGACCTCTCAGCACGCCAGCGACTATTGATTTTGTGCGAGACTATTTCAGCTACATGATAAACATACAGGTCATAAAGCGGTACGGTATGTCCTTGAGTTGTATAGAACATTCAATATGGTGTCAATATTACACATTCAAGTTGTAAAAAGTTAAATTATGCTGTAAACATGAGCATTGGAGTTGTATTGACCATACATAATAGTGTTGTTTAGAACAGTGATTCAACTAGTGGGTTGTGACTCAAAATGGGGTATGCAGCCATTTTGGGTTACAACGATACAGACATATGACATTTTATCGTTACAGACGCCAATGCTAAAAACACATTTTGTACTCTGAGATCCGCCAGCCTGTGAAATTACCAACATAAGGTCTAACCTGCCTCAACACATGCCGTGAAGGATTTCCACCACCCAAGAAAATAAAGCCCTTAGTGTCAACATGGTATATTAGAGTTGTATAGAACAACAAATATGTTATATATTGTCAAATCTATTGCAAACATGGCACCTTTGAGTAATCTAAAACATTAAATGTGACAAATGTGCTATATTAGACATAGACAGAACATTAAGCGTGACATAGCATAACTACAGAAATCAGGTACACTAGAGTTGTATAGAACGTGTGTAAATATTTCTGAAAACATGATATGTCAAAGGGAAAAAATGAGATGTATGTGATGTAATTTTTGTGCATTAGAGTTGTATGGCACATTAAAGTAGATGTAAATATAGCACATTACGGTTGTATAGAACATTAAATGTGATGTAAATATTGTACACTAGAAGTGTATAAAATATTAAATATGTATTTGCATAAACTATTTAATATGATGTAAACACAATACTTGTTATAACATTAAATGTGGTACATTGGAGTTGTATAGAACATCAAATATGGTACATTAGGGTTGTTTAGAACACTAAATATGCCAGTATGTTGTCATCACATGGCGTCACGACAACATCATCGCTAGCAGCAGCTCGCCAGTTTCCAACTGACGTGAGGTCTCAGTAGGTCATCTCACTGCCTGCTGTTCCACCATTTGAGACATGCTACCCCTGATAAGCCTAATTGCCATCCTCGGCTTCCCCAAAAATTCTGCTGTGCCTGCCTGGATCCTCCATTTGTCTTTGTGTAATGAAATCCCCTGAGCCCCACAAGCTGCAGATCTACACCCCCACAATCCCCCCGCATTGCAGGAGCTATTAAACACAGAGACACAGGTCGGTGTTTCTCTCTTATCGCCGACCTTATTAATCCCGGACCTTTTCCACTCTGCGGCCCCGTTGTGGCTAAAGGAATAACCATAAATCAGCGAGACACCCAGTGGGATTTTGCCGGAAGTCAATGGAGAAACAAAGGCAAAGCAAGCCGAGGGACTTTTTTTTTTTAGTTGCGTCTGTTGCTTTGACTTCACGTTAGTTGACTTTTTAATATGGTACTAATTGTGCATATTTGCCGTTTACTAACCCTAAAATGGCACCAAAGCCCTCTCTCAAGGAAAAGTACTACAGTAATTGGTGTCAAGAAAGTATATTGAAACTCGACTTTAACAAATTAAAACTTCAAATGATTCTTAAAACACTTCACGATGATAACGATTTGAACCTGGAACAAATTAATTCGCTCTATGTTTGTTTATGAAATGAAAACCACTTGGAAGACCACCAAGCGTTTATACAATCTATCCTTTTACTTCTCAAGCAAAGCCAGGATGTCCTTCGTGAAGTCAGACAAACACTGTCGAGATGATGTCATGAGGAGGATTAGCATCGTAGCAGCTTAATCCATGGGAAACAAACACAGAAAAGAAAAAAAGACACAGTCTGCATGGTAAGTATTCTGGTCTGTCGTAGCATATGGATGACCTCCGTGAACAATGAATGCATCCTTTCCGGCTGGAGAATCCCTCTAAGCATGATAAATGGTGCTGGGACTGCTGCACATTGATTTGGGCCATCTGGACTACACAGGATGTGACCATATTTGGACAACGGGGTCCAAATCGACCCACTCTCCCGATGTCTTATCTTGGATTTTCTGCATTCCGAACCGCTTGGAGAGGAGGGAACTTCTGACCGCAACTCTAATAAACAACATGCATGACAACCTTAATACAGGTATTTTTTATTTATTTTATTTTATTTTATTTTTTAACCAGTAGTGGTACAAAATTAGGCTTAAAACAATTTGCCACCAAATTTGAAGTGTACAAGACAGATTGGTAAACACAAAATTGTGAAATACAACAAGACTCGAAACTTGAATATAGTCACAAGGTGGAGATTTCAAAATTCAGCCCCCGATACCAGTTTCACTCAGCAACATGAAATTTGGTAAGCATGTCTGTCATGAGTAGACCCACAAAAACATGTCAAGAGACCCTGCCCGAAAACCCAATGGAAGTCTTCCATTGTGGTTTATTCTTGTTTTGACCATTTCTAGAGAACCTTCACAAAAACTAGTTCTTGAAATTTTGTCTAATTGCTACTAAATTTCAACCATATATAATAGAGAGATGGGTGTAGTTAAATTATGAGAAGTTATATGTTTTCATCACTGCGTTTAAAGACTCATGATAAAACTGGAATCTGTAACGACATGGTGGCGTTTTAAAAAATCCAGGTCCGAAAACTGGTTTCACTTAGCAACATGAAATTTGGTAGGCATGTCTATTGTGAGTAGACCCACAAAAAAAGTCTCAAGAAAACTATACCTGAGAATATACAGGAATCCTGCTATTTTTAGTTTGAAGCAGCTATTTAAGTCATTTTGGACATTTTCAGTTAGAAAACAAAACAAAACAAAAAACAGGCTTTGTGATGGCTTATTTTGGGACACTTATTTTTTTTTAGTGTTTAGAAGGTGTGCATTTCAAGCGCCTTCCATGTTTTTCTTTTCATGTTTGGCATGATCAAGCTCTCTGACCAAGGGGATCTTTACTCATCTCCTCCTTTTGAAATCCTGTCGGGCGGCACATGCAGAAGGAGCATTGAAGCAGCCATCTTGTGTTTCAGCTCGCAAAGGCCTTGAAGAAAAATAGATGCCATCGGCGGCGACACAAAAGCGTCAAAGAGAGCGGCTATGTAAGGAATCCATAGCTCATCCCCAGCCTTCCATTCTGTGATTTATTTGACAGTATAAAGGAGCAACCAATGAGTCCACGGTTGCCGTAGAATTCAGTTTAGCTCGTCACACTTCAATTTGCAATTGGAATTGTTTCATTATTATTTTTCCTTCTGTAAATTAATTCAATTATTTAAATTAATTAGCTTTTCATGGGGGTTTACATATACTTAAAGTCGCCTCATTTTGCTATCTTGGTGAAAATATATCCAAATTTGGTTTGATAGCACAATTTGAAAATTCAGCTCCAGGAAGCAGTTTCACTTAGCAACATGAAATTTGGTGGACATGTCTATTATGGGTAGACCTACAAAAAAGTCTCAAGTACTGATGCACAAAACACACTGGAAGTCTGCCATTTTGGGTTAAAGAGACCGTTTTGGGGTGATTTTTGGTCTTTTCCAGGCTTGTTTTACAGAAGACAAACTACACAAAACTTTAATAAATTCATTAGGTGCTGTTTTGAAAATGTAAGCCTTGAAGCCACTAATTTTGGCTAGACCCACCAAAATTCCCCAAAACAAACAGCTCGGTGCCATTTTTGTTTTGAAGCAGCCATCTGGGACATTGTGGTCATTTTCAATGTAAATTGTAGAAGAGTTTTGTGATTTTTGTTGTTGTCATTTTGTGTGGGCTCAACAATGTGGTGAAGTTTGATGACTCGCCTTTAAACACAAAACTTTTAAAGTTGCAGTCAACCGTAAACATTTCTTGACAATAATATGTTATATGTGACCCCACTAGTCTAAACATGATATTCCGACTAATATTATAATTGTGGAATATGATTTATGAAGCAAAATCCAGCCATTATCATCCATCTCAGGGGGAGGCCATTTTGTCACTTGCTGTCAACTGAAGATGACATCACAGTTGCTCAGCTGGCTTTTGAAGCTGTGCTTTGATTAGTTGTTACCTGAGCAACATGGACGTCATCTTCAGTCGACAGCAAGTGGCAAAATGGCCGCTCCCTGAGACCGATAAAAACGGCTTGGATTTTGCTGCTTAACTCATATTCCACTAACACAATATTGAATATCATATTTAGACTGGGGCTGCATAGAACATAATATTTTAATAACTCAACTCACCAAACTCTGAACCATACCAATTGTCTTGTGCTATTTGGTAAGGGTTTTAGTATGTAGTTTCCCTAAGAATTATACACCCCAAATAAATATTAAAACACATTTATTTGCGGCCTTTGTAAAGAAATTCAACACTGAATATGCGAGAACAATCTCCATGGAGTTCATTTTCTGCTGCTTATTCTGCTAAGAAAACAATATGAACTGTATGCTTCAAATGATTCAATATTAATCAGTGCAAGAATGCCGTCTTAACCTTGACTGTAAGGGGGACTTATGCCATAGAACATGTGATATAATAATAACAGTGCGCTTACTGCTGTGGGCGTAAATGCCGCAGGGCAACAAAGGCATTCAGTAAATATTCATTAAGTCGAAGCATAATGCGGCTCAGTAAAACCGACATTTTCTTTCTTTCTTTATTTATTTTTTTATATTTAAGCGGCACTGCTGCTTTTGAGCTGTTTAAAAATGTCCCATTAGTGGCACGCAAATGTCATTTCAAGAAGACAAAGAATAATTATCGCATTGTATAAAAAGTGCTGACTGAAAAGGAAAATGTCATAAAAGAGTTCGGCTTTACAATTAATGTGTCGCCGTTATAAGCCGATTTCATTAAAGTGCACGCAGTAAATCAACAGCGGATGATAATGGACCACCACAGTGTGCCGGCACTCTACGCTGACAAAAATGTCTAATTACGAAAATTCCCTCACTAGCTCCTGTCTTGGCAGAATACTTGTAATCCAATATCCATGTAAATGAGGAATAACCAGATTAGGAAACAATTTCTCTGAGTCGTGTCATGTTCCTTGCATGTTTATACCCACTCGAAAGGAAGAAAAAGGTGGTCGCCGTGGAAACAGCGGCCGGCCTCCTTCCTCGCCGTGTGACGAGAACTCGGCTTAGACACGTCGTATTGTTGGGCTGGGTATTGATTCTAATTCCCTCAAGCGATTTCGATTCACAAGAGTTCAGTTCAATTAGATTTAGATTTTTTTTCCTGATTCCATTCAATTCTCGTCAATTCAATTGCTTAATTACGGCACATCAATTTTTCTTAAATGTCAAGGACATGATAAAAACTCCATAAATATTACATTCCAAAGTAAATTTTGCGGAGGCAGTAACTAGTCAAATAATTTAGATTATTAATGAAAGTAACACATGTTATAATCACTTAAGTCTTACACAGAAATTGCCATCAGCATGATGGATGAGATGAAAATATTTTCATAATTCTAATTGAATAGTTGTAAATATAAATTAAAAAGATTCTGAATTGTCTTGAAGTGCAATAAGTCAGTTCTTTCATAAATGTAAGAAAATACTTTTAAATGAATGTGAACAGCAAATTTCAAGAGAAAAGTAATATACCCCAAAAAAAATTGGCCTCTAAAATTCTATTCTGTTAACAATTTATTGGAAAAAGAGATATTAAAATAATCGATTTATAGTTTTATGAGTCAATATCAGGCTTGAAAAGTAAAATTGATTCGGTAGTGATTTTTTTTTTTTTTTTAAACCCAGCACTAGTAATTTGTTAGGCTACATGGACAAAAGTTTTCGGACACGAGGAGGAGTCAAATTTTTAGAAAATGATGGGACCTCGATTATAGCCTTGAGGAACTCCGCTGGAAATTGAGGTTGTTACTGGGAATGTTTGTGCAAATATGTCATTTCAGTTTGTTACTTTTTTTCTTTTGTTGAATTAATTTTGTTCTTCTAAAATGACATGGTCAACAAGGATTGGGGAAAAACTGCACGAGAGTATAAAAAAATCCTGCAGATGACTTCGTCATGTACGTACTGTGTTGAGAGGCAATTCATCACTGAGCCTGCTGACTTGAAATGGGACTGATAGCAGAGGCTGATGAGGAGGAGGAAGATGAAGAGGATGACAGTTGTGGGGCAGGGGAGGGGTTCTGGGGGCTTACCTGAGCTGTCAGAGGTGGCCGACAGGCTTCTCCATCAAGCCGCCTTTTTTCGCTAATAACTGGGAGAAAAGCCCAGCGCGTGACTGATGGATGTCGACAGGTAGTTTAGAGGACGCCCCTCCGTATCGCCCCCCCACCCATCACCCTCCCGGGGGGCCTCAGCTGCATCTCCATGTTTTATGATATCATCAAGACTGTTTGTGTCAAAACACAAAGTGGCATCAGGAAAACATACAGTACACAGTTCACACACATCTCATTTCCATACTTGGGGTTGCATTCCGGCTCGGCGCACCCCCTCCCAAGAAGCGGCTCCGTGCTTTTTGCGCCCCTTTCATGTTGTTGATGCTCCTTTTTTCACAGGCGCCATTCACAGGACTTGAAGAAGCAAACCCGTCCTATAGAAGCGTCCCAGCAGGTCATCGCACATCTAATGCGACTTCCCCCACCCTGACGGTGTGGATGCATTATTCCCCATTGGGACCCCACGGACCACAGATTACAGTAGCCTCGACCAACTGGCGCCACTCTGATGGCGCACCACCCACTGATGATGATTGACGGCACTGTTTTGTCACATTTCAACATCGCATACTCCGAAAATATGCGGACGTGAGTGTTTTTTCTTGCTCTGCGTGTAACCTTTGGTTCCATGATGAAGACTGACAGTCATGTTCAAGACTATTTCCTCATCGAGATTTAAATACAAAAGCTTATTAAATGGCAAAGCTTAAAATATAAAGTAGTTCTTGATCATAAAGAGGAAGTAAAGTAACACATTTTCCCCCACTAGTCTTAGCACGATATTCTGATTAATATTGCGTTTGTGGAATATGAATTAAGCAGCAAAATCCAGCCGTTTGTATCCATCTCATGAGGCGGCCATTTTGTCACTTGCTGCCGACTGAAAATGACATCACAGTTACTCAAGGCTCAGGTAACGAGTAGACCAATCACAGCTTAGCTGTTGTCTGAGTTTGGTCATGTGACGTTGACACGCTGAGCTGTCAAGTCGAGGTTGTCAAATAACGGTTTTTAAAAAGGAATTGGGGTTTCAAAAGAAGTTTGGGATTTCACATTAAGATTAAAAGACATGTTTAGTGTTTCAAATTAGGGTTTCAAGAAAAGTATGGTTTTAATTTAAGGTTTGAAAAGGTCATGATTTCAAATGATACTTTTTAACCTAGGTTAGATTTTCAAGACAATATTAGGGTTAACAGTTAGGATTTTAAGACAGTATTAGGGTTTCAAATCTGTGTTTAAAATTGGGGTTAGGGTTTGAATTGGAGTTGTGATTCGATAATAATGTCAGAAAACCTTGAATTAAAAACCTAACACAGGGTTGAAAACCCTTATCAAAGTTTCAAACCCTTCATTGAAACCCACATTTAAAACCAAAATCTAGTCTTCAAATTGTAATTTGAAACCCTAACCCAGGCTGGAAACCAAAACCCTAATTTCAAACTGTAACATGAAACCCAAACTTGAAACAAGGTTTACCGCCCAATCGTAAAAACCTCAATCTTTTTCCAACCCTAAGCCTGGTTTGAGACCCTAATTTGAAGCCTTATTTTGAAACCATAATCCTTCACTAAAACCCTACTTTAGGCTTGAAACCCCACTTTGAACTCCTAACTACAAAGCCTGACCATGATTACGTTTATTTGGAAACTGAAATCAGTCTCAAAACCCTACTTTGAAACCAACCAGTGCTTAAACATCAATTCAACGAGAAACACATTTCCAATAGCATTTATAATTCAAATTCTTGGACTATGTGTCAAGTTAATTAAAGTCCGTTTTTATGATACAACATTTCAAGTCTTTAACACTGTATATTAATATTCTTTACATATATCAGCGTGTGCAATCATAAATGTGTCATCGGGAAAATTGCTTTGTGTCATAAATACTTGAGGATGGGCTCATAAAAGTCACTATAGATGCTGTTTAGATCACTTCCTGTCCACATCATCTTGACATAGTCGACCTAATATGGGCGTGGGCCGTCACATTTTTAAACGGCCCATTATATCAAGGTTAGGACTCAACGTTCAGGTTAGGAAATTTGGGGTTGACAATGCGGCCAGAAACCACAACTTGAAACCCTAATTTGAAAACCCAAACAGTTGTTTGAAACTTTAAACTATCAGCTTTAAACACTAACTTGATACCCTCACTTGAAACCATATTTGAATCCCTAACCCAGGCTGGAAATAATTTAGTACCGTACTTTGAAACCATAAAATTGACTTGAAATCGCAATACAAAATCCTGTATCCGCTATTTTGAAACCTAGATTTGAATCTCTAACTCTGGCTTGAAAACCTAAAATTGACTTCACACCCTAACTTGAAAACCTAACCCTGTCTTGAAACCATATTTTGAAACCAAAAGCTTTACTTCAACCAAGGTTTGAAATTATTTTGAAACCCGACTTTTACTTAAATGGTTGACTCATTGAGCCATTTTCAGCAATAAAAAGTTAATATTTTGTCCATAATCAATGTGGTAACTTAATAATTTTTCATGTACAATTAATACCTTTAAAAAGTAATTTTTCTACTTGCTGTCGACTGAAGATGACATCACCTGTGCTGAGGAAGTAGGTAACGACCAATCATGGCTCAGTTTGCTGAAAACAGGTGAACCATGATTGGTCGTTACCTACTTCCTCAGCACAGGTGATGTCATCATCAATCGACAACAAGAGAAAAGAAATAGTTTTTAAAGGTATTAATTGTACATGAAAAATAATGAAATTATCAAATTAATTCTGGACAAAATGTTAACTTTTCATTGATTGAATTCTTTTTTATTTTATTATCTGTTCTTATTGCTGCTGGACATGTATATTTCCCAGAGGGAGCCATCCCAAATGGATCAATAAAGTCAAGTCTAAGTCTGAAAATGGTTCAATGAGTCAAGTAACCTTTTAAGTCAAGTCAAGTCAAGTCAAGTCATCTTTATTAAAACCCTAACCCACGCTTTACCCGTGAACATGACACATGTTTTGAAAACCTGGCCATGGCTTAAAACTGAACCTCTGCTTGAAACCATAAACCTGATTTGTAATTGTAACTCAAACCTTGTTTGAGACTAATCCAGATTTGAAACTCATCATACTCTAATCCAGGCTTTAATATACCTGAATTCAAAACTTTAACCCTGACTTGAAACCCATCTAACCCAAGGATTGTCTCTTTAGTTTGTGGACACCAGACCATGACATCGATTGAGATTATCCATTCACTGATTGGTGAATTGATCGTACCATTACTTCTTCCTACATTTTAGAAGAAGGTGCCACACGCTCGAATGGAGTCAAACAACTCGGTTGCATTTATGCGGCATATCTCGGCAGCACAAAGCTCTCCATGTGGCATGAGCGCCCTTACCCTGCGTAATTTACACCTCCCTTTTATGAGGCCAACGGTGACACGTGTGCCCGCTGATTGATGGTCTGTGTTGTTGTTGGGTACCGCAACCCTGCAGGGGTTAGCCAAAGTGGAGCAACGCGCCGGCCGGGAAATAAAATAATAGGGCATGGCTGAGGTTTTAAAGGCATTTTAACGGCCATTGCGAATACATTTTTTTCTTCACTTTACAAGAAAACGGCAGGTTATATAGTGGTTGCGGGCTCGGAAAAGCCACAGGGGTTTTTAAAGGGTGATGACACCACAGCAACACTGAATATAATATATCGTGTATGTATATGTACTTTCGCCTTCTATTTTTACTGGTGATATTTTTAATATGTAATTCAGGTGAAATTTGTTCATGTTGTTTATAAAGTGGCATTTAAATTTTACATTGTAAACATCACATGTATTTAATCATTTGTTTTGAGGAATATCCAATGGCTATTCTTGACATTGTGATAGGACATTTTCGGGGTGGGGTTTCTCCAAGGTGTACCTGTTGTGTCATGAGCGTTTGTTGGCGGGTGGGCGAGTAGAATGATTGGGATGTCATTCCAAGATGGAGGATGACAGGGCGACCCCACTTTAAGTCAGAAAAAGAGCTCAAGAGTTTTTCATTCCGACGCACTCCCACAACATGTGGAGGCTTAATGGCTTCCTGAGACCTACGGCAAATTACAGCTGATTTGGAAACAAAATTCCATTGGGATGAAACGTTTGCCCCAAATCAGCTAAAGAAGAAAAGCAAAATATTAAACGCAGACGTTAAACAAATGTAAATGGGGAAATCAGGAGTAACACACTCACTGTTTTTAGTAGCCACTTTTGTGGAATGCATGTTTCATAAAAAGCCAAAGAAAAAGCCAAAATTTCAACTTTTGGCCAAATGAGACCAAATTCTAGTGAAATTTATACACTAACCGAAACCCAAACCTTGGCTTGAAAATAATATGAAACCTAAACTTGAAACCTCAACTCTTATTTGAAATCCCAATTTAAAACCCTAAGCCGTACTCAGGTTTGTAATCCTAATTTGAAACCCTAAACTTTGTTTATGTCAGGTTCGGTGTGGTGGTGGACCCAGGTGTAGGAGGTCAACGAAGCAGGGAGGCAGAGGTGCTCAAAAAAGAAGTCATTTAATTAAACCAAAACTAACTCCAAAACATAACCAAAACATGAGGGAAACATGGCAAACAAAGTGCCAGCAAGGCGTGACGAAAACAACAGCAACACAATGGACCAACAAGAAGTGAACGGAAAACAGGTGGCTAAATACACACAGACTAATTGACAAAGACTAGACACAGCTGGGCAAGACACAAGTGGCAAGGTAAGCTGATTGGCAGATACACTGGGAAGGGAAGACACACGCAGGTGGACAAGTTTAACAATAACGAGACTAGGGGAAACAAACCAGAAAGCAGAAACAAACATGACAAACTCAAAAACCCAACAAAAGTAGCAAAAAAAACAAACCCCAAACCATAACAGTTTAGAACTCTTACTAAGTTATAACCGAAACCTTAGCTTAAACCTTTAACCTTAAACCCTAACTATAAAACAATTAGATATAACCCTAACCCTAAAACACAAACATTTAAAGCACAAGCTTTTACCGGTAACCTTAATTTGAAAACATAACCCAGGCTGAAACCCAAAAGCTGTCTTGAAGCCCTAATAACACTAAAAATAATTGGGTCAGAAAATAACCCAATAAGGTGTCAAAAAGGGACCAATCACCGCTTGAGTCAATTTCACCCAACTTTTTGGGGTTATTCATTTAACCCAACAAGTTGGGTCAAAATAGTTGGACTATTCTTTTTTTGGGCGGTGTATTTACACACTTTAAAAATGAAACAATAAAAAATAGGTTGTTTGTGGGTTATTCAGTTGACCCAAAAAGTTGGGTTCAATGAGTCAGCCACCAATTGTTGGGGTTGTTTTGTGTGTTATTCATTTGACTCACAAAGTTGGATTTGCGGTGATCAACATTTTGAGTTATTGATTTGACCCCAAAATTTGAGTCCAATGAATAACCCACAAAGCAAATTTATGAGGTTGTTTTGATCCAAATAGTTGGACTATCCTTTTTGTCTTTTTTTTAATCAGCTTTTTGGGGTTATTCATTTGAGCCATAAATTTCAATCAAATGAATAACACAAAAAATAAGATCAAATTGATCCATAATTGAGTTATTTGTGACAGCTGTTAGTACATATAGAAACACACGGACTTTGTCTTGAAGCCTTAATTGAACCTCTAACTTGAAACCCTGACCTCAGCACCCTGCAATTTCAAAATATATATCTACGCTGCTTCAACTCGACTGATTCTAGACTGACATGTGCAAATGGATATTATATTCAACCAAAATGCCTCAGAACCGTTGTGATCTGCATGCCTCATTGTGCGTGTGCTGCTGGTGACTGACACACAAACACAATATAAATCAAATGTGAGATGGCAAGACCCCAATGATACATATTTATGCGCTCCGCCGTTGAAATGCTATCCCAATAAATCTGACCACGCCGCATCTGGGGAGCTAACATGAATTATATATCAGCCATAGACACTTCACTCAGCAAATAAGGGGGGGATAATGTGCAACGGGATGCACTTTTCACGCTACTAAGCCGCGGGGACATCCAGGCCGGTGAAATGTCAAAGCCCTGAAAAGCCACGGGAGATACATTCCTGGATTTGTAAGAGGGATTTTCCTCGCCAGCAGATGCGGGCGCATATTAATGAGGCCAGGAAGTGCGCTCCTCCGCTTTTGTGCCGCCCCGAGTCGTCGTGACAGCATGGAGGAGAGGTCGCATTCAGGAAATTGATACCAACCGACCACCCCGAGGTCACATTTGCCAATACACAAAAACGTTTCCTTGGCTTGATATTCACCTTTGAGCCCTGAGGAGCGCAAGGTGGTATTGATAGTAGTAGCAATGTTGATGCCTCCATGAAACTAAGAATGACATCATCTGAGAATGTTTTCAGCACGTTAATTATTGAATCAATTGTGACTTGATGTGATGTTTTGTGTTTCCTCATGCTTCCATCAGCTACTGCTGCTGGAGCTGCATGGATGCACATGTCTGGGGGCCAAACATGGAGTATAAAGTAGCATGAAGAAATCCATGTGATGTTGTTTAATTGGCTTCATATGAGAAGGTTCAGTCCAATATGCCCCAGTCAGTTCTTCCACTTTGAAACATTTCTGGCTGCCACTGCTAATAATAACGTTGGCATGTAGATGTGGTTCACCAAAAAACACTTCCACATGTCTACATTCAACACAGGATGGATTTAAAACTGCCTGAGTTTTTTTTTTTTTTTTAGTATCATTCATTATCGAAGAGTACTGAATTTATTTGAGGGGGAAAGTTTTATTTTTGGCCCGTTTTTTTTGGACATTTTCTTTTAAACAGAATATTATTTTTCTGTTTTTCATAATATTTTTTTCTGTTTTTTAAATTTTTACATTTTTTTTTCACAAATTTGGGGTATTTTTAAGGGGGGGAAACGCAGTTTTTTTTAAAAAGTAAATTATTTTTGGCCCTTTTTTAGGACAACATTTTTTTTTTAACAGAATATGTTTTTCTGTTTTTCATAATATTTGTTTCTGTTTTCTAAATATTTTTATTTTGTTTGTCAATTTTTTTTCTGCTTATTTGAAAATTTTGGCAGTTTTATTATTTGTTTTTCTGTATTTCTTAATATTTTTTCAGTTTATTATTATTATTATTATTATTATTATTATTATTATTATTATTATTATTATTATTATTATTATTATTATTATTATTTGTTTCTGTTTTTGGGACATGTTTTTAAAGTACTGTGTTTTAAAATCACGGTTAAGGATTTCAAAGGTGGGTTTAAATCCAAGATTAGTTTTTCAAAATGACAGTTTCAAGTCTGCGTTTCAGAGAGGTTTTGAAGCTAAAGTTTCAAACCGGTTTTCAAACTGGTTTCAAACCAGGGTTAGATTTGAAATGATGGGTTCAAGCTATGATTAAGGTTGCAATTTAGAGTTCCGCGACAGTTTCAGAGCTTCAAGTTCAGGGTTAGTTAGCTAAACCAAAATTGAAACAGCAGCAGCAACACAAGTTAAATCCAGGGTTAGAGTTTCAAGTTAGTATATCAGGCAAAAAGTTAGGGTTTCAAAGATTTTTTTTTCTTACAAGGTAATGTTTCAAGTCACTTTTAGGGTGTTAAGCTAGTCTTGGGATTTCAAAGAAAGCCTCGGGTTTCAAATCAGGGTTTTAAAATGGGGTACAAGTTTCAAATCGGACTCTGGGATTGAAGTCAGTGATAGGGTTTCTAATCCAGAGTTAGTGTTAGAACAAAACATGAAGGCATAAAAATTGGAGTTTAGTAATAGTTAAGTAATAGTTAAGTAATAGTAAAATAATAGTTTTCAAGTTTGTGTTTCAAGCAGGTTTTTATACAATTAGTGGTTTTAGTAAAAACAGGAATAGTAGTGCTTAGTACTTAGTAGTAGCAGTAAGCATAGCCTTGTTGTTAGCCGCAAGTGGCGAGAAATGTTGGTACATGTTTGCCGTAGCATTTACCCTATTTTCCGCACTATAAAGCGCACCTCATTATAAGGCGCACCTTCAGTGAATGACATATTCTAAATCTTTTTCCATATATAAGGCGCACCGCATTATAAGGCTCACCTTCAATGAATGACATATTTTAAAACTTTTTCCATTTATAAGGCGCTACAGTAGTGGCTGGGGTTACGTTATGCATCCATTAGATGGTGCTGCGCTAAAGGGAATGTCAACAAAACAGTCAGCTAGGTCAGTCAAACTTTATTAATAGATTACAATCCAGCTTTCTGACAAATCCATTCACTCCCAAAATGAATAAACAGCTGTTTTATTATTTTCTCTGAGGTAAAGTATTAGTATTAGCTAGCAATCCAAGATGGCGGGATCTTCTGCGCATGCGCGTCACCGATCGTGCAGGGTCACGGATAGCGTCTTGACAACGAGACCTGTTGCGGCTCAATATTGATCCATATATAAGGCGCACTGGATTATAAGGCGCATGGTCAGCTTTTGAAAAAATTGAAGGCTTTTTGGTGCGCCTTATAGTGGTGAAAATACGGTAGTTAATTTGTAGTTGTAGTTAGTTATTAGTAACAGTAGTAGTACTAACAGTAGTTCTCAAATAGTAGTCTCCTTTTTCTTCTTAAGCTTAAGTGGTCCAGCAGTTTCCATGTGAGAGTTCTCATCATTAGCGTTTTAGCAAGATAGGGGATTCATTGGGGGGGTCATTGAGGGGGCTTAACGGGAGATATTTTGCACTTCACCTTTGACATTTAGCGTGTCAGTGAGCTGCTCTCCTCATTAGCCTCCGCATGGCTGGAGTACACTTGTTCTTTCTTTTTCCACACGCGCTGACAGTGCACACAACAGCCTCTTGAATGCATACACGATGAGGCAGCACCGGGTATGATAAAACAATCATGCTGCCTGCCTAATATACATTCAGCAATAGTCGCTATTTAATGATGTAATATGGTTTCAAGACGTGGCAGCAACCGGCAGAGTGCACCAGTTATTTAGGCCCAACATTTTGCTGCCTAAAGGGGCATACGTTCAGAAACCTCAAAGGTTAAGTCATACTTTTTCCAGATTTTATTTACAATTTTCAAGCTTTCCACCGTAAAAAAAAACAAAAAAAACAAAAAAAACAGAACAAATACTGTGCCTTATATATGGATCAATACTGAGCCGCAACATGTCTCGCTGTCAAGACGCTATCGGTAACCCTGCACAATCGGTGACGCGCATGCGCAGAAGATCCCGCCATCTTGGATCGCTAGCTAATACTAATACTTTACCTCAGAGAAAATAATAAAACAGCTGTTTTTTCATTTTGGGAGTAAATGGAGTTGTCAGAAAGCTGGTTTGTAATCTATTAATAAAGCTTGACTGACCTATCTGACTGTTTTGTTGACGTTCCCTTTAGCGCAGCACCATCTAATGGATGCATAACGTAACCCCAGCCTCTATTGTAGCGCCTTATATATGGAAAAAGATTGAAAATATGTTATTCATTGAAGGTGCGCCTTATAATGCGGTGTAAATAAAATACGGTACATTAAATAAATTAATTAAATAAATAAATGTTTAGTTCTATTTTTTAATTTACGCATATATAGTACCAGTAGTATTTTATTTATTTATTTATTTATTTTGTTTTTTTGTGACCGTATATGTCCCATACGTTAAAACAAATGTTGGCATTTAAAACCAGATCTCATTTCTCAGCCAGCATCAGGTCCGAAATGTTGCTGCTGAAATGGGCATGAATGTGTAAGCTCAACTAAATTGAACAAAAAACAAGCCCCTATAATTTTTGGCCTTTTCCAACCATCATCACTCTTGTGAAAGATATCAGCCCACCGCACTAGATTTCATTTCAGGCCCGACATTTTGCCAAATGAGGGATAAATTCCAAACATCAAAAACGTTTTTGGAGTTTGACCAAATTTGAGGCGAAAATGTAAAACTTCAAAAAGTCATTATACGCATCATTGTATCACACCTGACTAGACCTAATTTCTGCCGGCATCAGGCCCGACATTAATTTCCCAAAAGAAAATGAATTTGTGCAACCTATATGGCACCAAAATTCAAGCATTTGAATCACACAACTGCCACACAGTTCATTAGTCCTCATATTTTCATTAGCTATCTGCTATCTAAACGGGCAAATGTACAAACACCTCTTTCAGCGTTTGAAAATGTTCTCGTGTCACGCGAGCTGTCAACACACCCCACTAGACCTCATTTCAGCCAGCATCAGGCCTGACATTCTACAAGGCCCTCCCCTCCCCCGCCCATTTCCAACCTGGATCAAGTAAGCTCCCTGTCAGCACTTTCCCCCCGTAGCCTGGCACTCTGTTTATTTTTGCAAGACACATACAGCTGAATGGACTTTCATAACTGGTGCATCCCGGCTTGTCACAACTCGTAAGCAAGCTGCCGGGGCCCCGCGCAATCCTGGTCCCGCCATTCCGTGCTCACTCAACGGATGAGTGCACTCGGCTCGCTCTCCCCGGGCCGTTTGGAAAACTGCGCCGGTCAGGATGGAGAAGGGCGGGGCGGCAGGGGGGGATCTTTTTGCTGAGCTCAAAATGTCTAAGAAACGTGTAACAAGGTGAGATTAATTTAGGTTATAGTGTAGCTTCGCAGCAGGTGCTTCATCACAACATTCTATGGATAGAATACAATAGACTAGATATGTATAACGCAATAGTAGGCAGGTGGATGGGCAAAAAGCAGGATACCATACACAGTATACAATATGATAGTTGGATTAAAAACAACAACATAATAGATGGGTATGACAACATACAATATGGTCGATCCATGTTAGGTATAGGTAAATAGATACTAGGATAAACAATAAAAGCAGTTGGCCTAGTATCACTTTTTATACTTTTATATATTTTTTGGAATCAATACATCATATATAAACAAAACATATACCAGAGGAAAGACCAACGTCTTGGGTACATTTTTTGTATTCATGTCATTTTCATACTTTTTGTCAGTGCAGAATTATAACCCATCAAATAGAGGGAGTGAACATGTGACATGTTGCTCCACCAATGGGTAAGTTGTCACATTATATGGGGTAAGATGTCATATTGGATTTTGCAACTAATAAACAAGGACAAAATTATCCTTGTTCTACTGTTTTTGTGTTTGTTTGCTTTTGCAGCCAGAGAAATTGTTCATAATTGATCTTGAAAACTTACAATAATCATTGAGCAAACTTTAACCTAAAATATTATATATGAAATAGATTAAACTGCTGGCTTATAGGTCATAGCTCTCAGACTCAAATGCCTGATTTGCTTCCCTTATACAGAAAATTTTAGATTAAATTACATTTCAAAAAATAAAGCGATGGATGGATGGTTCATCATGAAACTTAAACCAGTCCTGACATGTGGGCATACTGTAGTTCCAACAACTGGAAAATCCATTTTTAAACAATGAAACAAAACCGGGCAAACAAATTTCCTTACTCTTCAGATCCATCTTCGGAAGAAGAATTCCGACTTGAGAAGGAGCCAGCCAGAGTGTTTTGCAGCAAAAGGTTTTATTTTGAAGGCCTCATTTTATAGTTTTTTTTTTTTTTTTTTAATTTTTTTAACGCTGATGGTGCCAGAGTGTTGCTATATGTCTTACCGTCTCAACATGACAAAGGAGAAGGAGCAGGTTTTCCTGTTTGACCAATTTGTGCAACTGTTACCAGGCGGTCCCAGAGGCAGACACACGGCGTGATGATTTTTTTTTCCCTCTGGCTGTAAATCTGTTATAGTTCTGTACTGAAAAAATATCAATGATGTCATCAGTAAGTAGTCAACGTCAATTATTGTTGATTTATAAATTGTAAAGTTGGTCGGCAGGTAGGTAGACATTCAAATCCTTCCTGGTCAGTAGATTTGAAGTTCCAAGTGGGAGTTTCCGAACATTCCACAGTGGTTTCAGCCGGTGTTAATCTGCACAGATTTGCATTAGTGTCCGCAGACACCTTTGATCTTCTCTCAACTCTGATTGGATGCGTGAAGGCAGGGGGCCACTTTCCCATCTAGGAGTCAAGACAAGGAAAGGAAGCTTATTATATATCAGGTATTTTTTTCTCTCTCTTTCTCAGGTCAGTGGTGTCTTTCAGGAGCAATCACAGGTTCCAGCGGCGGCGCTACAAAGAAAGGAGGAAGGAGTTCTCTAGGGCGGTCTGCTGGCTACCATTTCAAACCCGCTGAACTCATGACGACAACGCTGGCTGCTTGGCCGCTTCTCTGAATTTTGGCCGGCTCGGTGAAAAAGTTGGCGAGCGGCGGGATCAACTGGCAGGAGGGGCGTGACATTGTTGTTTTAGAGCCAGAGAAAGCCGACTAAATGAGGTTGAAAGCAGCTGCAGATGGGGACAAAAACACACAAAACACCAAACAAGCAGCACTGCTTGAACCTGATTTTCTTATTCTGTAATGATGAAAAAATAAAAATAAAAAAAAATTTAAAAAAAATCCCAGCGATTAACAAACTGTGCTACCACGATAGAATAGATGGAAACAGTAACATTCAAAAGATAGCTATGGTAGATAATAGGTTGGTAGTTTGGGTGATAAATAACAGGATGGCATGGATACTATATGATTAGATGAATATGATGTGATAAAATAGATTTAAGATAGATGGTAGGTGGCAGCTAGCTAGCTAATGAGCTTGTTAGACACCATGGATACAACAAAGATGGATACAACACCATACAATAGATATGGCAATATGGTAGTTTGATCCTTGGTTGGTAGCTAGCTAGCTAGTTAGCTAGCTAACTGATACAATAGCTAGCCTATGGGTGGCTACATAGTGATGCCAGTAACGCATTAGAATGTAACACATAAAGAGAAACTACAGTGTTTATAGTTTAAAACGAATCATTCTGGGACTTCAGAATCAGTATTCCAGTCTGGGCAATGACAGTGTGTGAATGTGGAAAGGAGAGTTTCACGCTTGAAATCCAGTCACTATTTTGAGTGTCGTTGAATATTAAGATACGGTGCACACTCTGCGGTGTTGACAAAGTGTTATCTTGCTTTTAAAACACTATCAGTACGTCAAAAAAAAAAATAAATAAAAATAAAAAATGAAGAGATAATATAATATGGATTGCAGCACATTCAAGCTTAAAGACATACTGTATGTCAGGCTAACTGCCTTAAAAATACTTTTAGTAAGTCGAGTTGAGTAAGTCTTAACACAAATAAGTAGGGGTGTGCCAAAAAAAATCGATTCACAAAAGAATCGAGATTCTCATTTATGAATCGAATCAAATCGATATTAATATCCAAAAATAGATTTTATTTAAATTAGAAATGAAGAAGAAGGGCTCGGACCTTCCTGGGTGGAGTTTGCATGTTCTCCCCGTGCCCGCGTGGGTCTTCTCCGGGTACTCCGGTCTCCTCCCACATTCCAAAGACATGCATGGCAGGTTAATTGGGCGCTCCGAATTGTCCCTAGGTGTGCTTGTGAGTGTGAGTGTGGATGGTTGTTCGTCTCTGTGTGCCCTGCGATTGGTTGGCAACCAGTCCAGGGTGTCCCCTGCCTACTGCCCAGAGCCAGCTGAGATAGGCGCCAGCAGCCCCCGCAACCCTTGTGAGGAATAAGTGGTCAAGAAAATGGATGGATGGATGGATGAAGAAGAAGGGGAAAAGACAGTTGTAGCCCACATGCTGTTTTTGTGGAAAAAGGCACTTACAATACAAAATTAATAAATGTTTAAACAAAAAAAGACACTTTAATATCTCTATTTGTCATTTTATCTTGCAAAGCAGACTGGCGTAGATCATGACAATGTTGTGCATACCTGTAAATTGAAGCAGAAATCATTTGTCAATCAAATAATTTTGAATCGAAAATCGTTTGAATCGAGAATCGAAAATCGATTCTGAATCGAATCGTAGACCCAAAAATCGTAATCGAATCGAATCGTGAGACAGTCAAAGATTCCCAGCCCTACAAATAAGTAGTCCGTCACTAGGTACAATATGTAGGCACTTTGATCCACTGAATACAATATGATAGATACGTACAATACGGTCGATAAATAGTCGGTAGGTTGGTAGGTCACATATAAATAGAATTTGTCCCTATTTAAAAGCCAAATGATATGTAGAAATCCCTTGAAAGCAGGGGTACTTTGACACTGATAAGAGTAGCTGTCTCCCTTTGGGCCTTATGTGTGGTGTGAAAGCACCTGAGAGAGCGTGTGTGAGAGAGAGCGAGCGAGAGCAATTATTAGCTGACTCAAAAGCCGTCGGGCCTGGATGGCAGCTGCTCCCTGCTCCCACACGTCAACTTCGGGGATAGAAAAATCACAAAACGTGCTCTCACCTACGGCTGAAAACTGACTTTTTCCCCAACGCTTCCCCGTCCAACAGCTGCCACCCCTGGGCCTGACGAGCTTACGGCGGATGCTAATTTGTCCAACCTGACGCATGAGTCCTGCGTGCTACTCGTTCCTCCCCTCGTGAGAATACGCCTGAAATATGGTCGAAATTGGGGAGCCTGGAGCTGGTATATTTGATGTCAAATGTAGGCCAGGACACATGTTAGGGGAGGTTGGGCTGCATTATATTAGCACTTTCTTGGATCTGGCTCAGGTAGATTTGCCCCATCCGGGTCCACGAATCTCACTCCAGACCAGAACCACAGATTACAGGTTCTTGAGTTCTCAGACCAGAACCACAAATGACTGTTCTTGGGTTATTTGGAGTTACCAATCAAATTTCATTTGAAAGTATGTTGGGAGTGAAGTGTTTTGAATGCACATTCCAAGGCTTGAAGAAACCTTCCTTTTAGATTAGCTCCATAAATGAGCTGTGAAGGCCGAGCCTCTCACCTTTCAACACGTGACACTTCAAATTGTCATGACTTGAGGCTTGAACCTGAAGATCAAATTCCCTCATAATAATTGAGATTATTGCACTGGAAGTGACATCTTTGCTCCGTTTCGGCATCAGAAAAGGAGACAAATTAGCTTTTCATTATGTGATAAAGACATAGCCTGTAGCTGTAATCCATTGCGCGTATTTTCCATCAAAACAACACGGTGTCCGAGAACAGGCGACCCCTTTGTCAACATGTCTGTTATGCCGCCTGAAACCTGACACTGCCACACACCTGTTCTTTTGTGCCATTTTTTGCGGCAGGGTCGCTGGCCCTCATCCCGTCTCGCTCCTTTCTTACGCCTTTGGCTTTGTACTTGCCGCCTCCTTGAAACACCTTCTCTTTTCCCGCAGATCGGGTATTCTTGGTTGTTTCCATCCACCTCATGATCAAAACACAGCGTGTCCGTTTTCAAGGCTACCCCCCTAAAAAAAATAAAAATAAATAAAAATAAATCATATTGAATCATTTTGGCATGATTGGCACAGTCCACTCCATAAAGCAAAAGAAGTGATTTTGACTTACGAGAGGTCAGGTTTTTTTTTCCAGAGGACTAAGTTACATTGCATAACATTTTACAGTCAGCTTGCACTATTCAAGGTGGAAAGAGTGAAAATCAGTGTAAAAATAATTAAATAATAAATGAAAACAAACAACACATACAAACTAGACTAAGTGCAATTTCTGGACAAATTGCGTGGGAATGCTGAAAGCTGAATGCTAATAGCTGAATGCTCAGATTTGAATGCATGTGGAATGATTATGAAGTAAATTGACAGATAAATTATGAAATGATTATTGGACAATGCACTTTACCAACTGTGCCAACAAGCAGCATCGAACACTTGGTAATGATGATAAGTTATATGGCGGTGATGGTGGAAAGTCACACTTAGAAATAGTTCAATGTCTACCCCATTGAAAATGGGGAAAAGTTAATATTTACCGTTAAATTGTGCGAATACTGTAAGTAATGTGGACTCAGACCGATATATACCCCGCGAGGCATACATTTTGAACAGTGTAAATCATAAGTATTATGTGGGAGTTGATACATGGCAAAAAATGTGTGGAGAATAAAAATCACAATAACATATGTGGGAATGCTTCAGCATTCCTACAATTGAATAATAAGTGGAAATTTTTGGGGGTGGGGTTGGGGGGGTCTGCGAAAAAGTGGGGGTCATCTGTACTATTATAAGGCTACAGACAGACGTTCACAAATAAGCACAGACTACAAAAAAAATTGTGGTGTAGGGGGCAAAAGGGCACCCATAGCCCCGCCTACTGCGTACAGATGACTATACAGTATTGCCATTATGCTGGTGAAATGTCTGAAATTACAAGTTGAAATTCCACAGTCTTCATAAAAAAAAGTAGCAGTTTGGAATAACTTTTCTGACAGAATCATGATTCAATTTCAGCTTTTTGTGATGTCTAAAGAAAGCGCCACGTATCCTTGAGCCTTGACTGTACATATTGCCGCATTGTACCCATCTAACTATTTAACCTTCACCTTTACGTTTGTGTGAAGCAATACGCTGATCTTCACTTCACTCTCTCTGGAACTCACATGTCGCATCAACGCTTTGCTCTCCAACGTCGCTACTACTCGCCCGCGTGGAGGACGAGGTGAAAGGAAAAGAGAAAGAAGCCTTTCCCTCATCTCCTTTCATTTTCTTTTTTTTTCTTTTTTTTTTTTTTTTTTGAAAGCCGGCCTTTGTGGAGCGCGCCCGAGAGCAGCTCCAGTGTCTCCGAACGCAGCCTTTTCATCGCGCAACGAGTTGGGAATCTCACCGAGCCTATTCATGCGCTGCCAGGGCCTTCGTTTGTGCTCGCGCAGCACAAGGCGAGGCGATGCCGAGACGACGGCTACCACTGGGGAATGAAAAGTCATTCAGAGAAGGAGGGGGGATGACGATTCAGCGGGGAGTTTGGATGTCATTTTAAATGTTGAAGGCTGCCCTCCGGGGTAAAAAATAAAATGAAAAATTCACGAGCTGTTGATGAAGTAGCCTACAACTACAATTTATGATTCCGAACACTATGTGTTTGTTGTACTTCAAGGAACACTACCACAAAACATGTTGGTAAAAGTGGGCTTTTATTTGAGGTCTGGAGTTTATTTTTTTTAAGTCATGGTATCACTTAAAAAAAAAAAAAATGTTGGCCGGATCTGCATTCCAGTAGTTAATGGTACTCAGTGGCTATCTGCTGCCAAACCCTGCATTAATTCATTCAAACACAAAAACGTATAAATACGTTGTTTTTTTGTTTGTTTGTTAGTTTTCTTTATACTTTGACCTACACTCCCAAATACATATTTATACGGTTTTTGTTTTTTAAATGCTAGCGCGTACAGGAGGCTTTGATAAAGTTTCTGACATGAAGAGGTTGCTTAAAGGTAATTATTACAAAATATGGCCAGCAGGTGCCAGGAGAGTATAAGAAAATTAGCCAGGGCCATGTTGCAACAAGCGCTGTTTGCCAGTGTTTTCAACAGGTTTGTGAATAACAAAACTTAGCTATATTCTCATGCTAATTGCTGCAAAACGGAAACAGATAGAAATATACATTTTTTCCTGATGAAAGAAGAGACTCTAATCTTTCTTTTATAGCAATTGAACACAATATTCTGTGGATCTTGTAAAATCAGTCAGCCGTGAGGGAAGTGGGTTGCTTCAGTGAAAGTGGCTGCTGGGAGTGAATGATTTAAATTAAGGTGTCCATTAAAGGTCTGGTGTTTATCCTTTCGAGCACTAATGCAAATTATGATTGCCAAACCACCACTTCAGAAATGATCCTTTACTTAGAAATTACCTCTACTGCAAAACATGGTGGTAAAGAGGGCATCTATTTGAGGTGTGGCACTTATTTTTCTAAAGTTACTAAAAAATACATATATATTACTTCCAAACCTGCATTTCAGTAGTTTATGATACCTACTTAGTAATGTCTTCTCCAGCAAAATACGGCATTAAAAGTGTCTGCTTGAGGTATGGCCTTTATTGATTCAGGCTTAACAAAAAAGATGATTGTAGAACATCTGCTTTAGTAATAATTTGTACTACAATACAAAACATGGCATTAATAGTGTCTATTTGAGGTGTGGCATTTATTAACACATTCACTGCCAGCCCAGCAAAAATGCATCATTTGACGTCTTTTTCCGTCAATGGCAATGGATGAGTTAATTCAAACTAAAAAAAAAAAAAAAGAAGATGATTGCAGAATGTCTGCTTCAGTAATAATTTGCATTTAGTCATGGCGTCTAACACATAATATTATATAGTTAAAAATGGCATTTGTTTATATTTCAGTCTTAAAAAAACACACAATTGTCCCTAAACAAGCATTAGTAGTCTTTAGTAACGACATCTACCACAGCACATGGTGACAAAAAAAAGATGTAAAGTTCTGTAAACAACGAAACAGAAGCAGAGCCACTGAGGGTAAATGTACAAAACCAGCTTGTGTCAATACAGACGAGCCCGGCTGAGTTGTGTGTTTAAACCCTCGAATGGGACGAGCCGGGTGACCTGGCACGACCGAATGGGGAGAGCGGCGTGTGAAATACACGTTACGCAAAGGCAAGTCCAGTGACGCAGCCAAGAATAAATCCAGAGGGTCAGCGCTTCAAAAAGAACTAAAGGAGAAGGAGTTTTGGCCGGCGCTAAGCAAGCAAGGGGCGCCTCGAGAAGTTGACACTGGAGGCCATTTTTGGTACCATCTGTAGGTTACAGATAGATCAGTGTTTCCTAACCTTTATTGAGAAAAGGTGCATATTTGAAATGAGAAAAATCTCACGGAATTATGTATGATCCTCAATCTTAAGTCTAAGTAGTACTAAGTAGTACGAAGGTATCTAATTGAGGTGTGGCATTCACTTGTTAAAGAAAAAAAAAATGAGATACATAATATATGGTATACGTATGATTCCCATACTCAAGTATCAATGGTATCTGGTAATGACATCTGCCTTGAAACGTGGTGGTAAAGGAGGTGAGTAGTTAGGGTGTGTCATTCATTTATTTTAGTATTACTGAAAATATAATGGCTCCCAATCCCCTGCTTCAGTAACTATTATTACTTAAGTATGTAAACCAGAAAACATGAAGTGGGCATCAATTTGAGGTACAGCATTTACTATAGGCCCAGATTTCCAAACTGAGTAAATAAATTAGAATTCATTGTGAATTGTGTAGTCCTCGGGGTCTTTTCATGGGTTTTTTTTGTTTTGTTTTTTTAACTTTTATTTAAATTTTTTATTTGTAAAATTAAATAATTCATTAAGTGAATTGTGTGGTCTTCAGGGTCTTTCTGTTATTTTTTTAATTTATATTTCTTTATTGTTTTTAAATTAATTAAGTGAATTGCATGGTCATCAGGGTCTTTTTATGTTTTTATATTAATATTTTTTTGATTTGATTTTTAATTAATTAATTAATTAATTAATTAATTAATTGAATTGCTTGGTCCTGAGGGTCTCAGGGTGTTTTTATATTTTTATTTTTTATTTGTTTTTAAATTAATTAATTAAGTGAATTGCGTGGTCCTCAGGGTCTTTTCATGTTTTTTATATTTATATATTTATATTTTTTATTTATTTTGTAATTAATTAATTAATTAATTAATTAGTTAATTAAATAATTAATTACATGTGTGGTCCTTTTTTAATTAATGTTATTTTTTATTTGTTTTTAAATTAATTAGTATTAATATTATTTTAATGTCAACCTATTTATTTTTTATTTTACTTGTATTTTAGTATTTCACTGACTTTTTTTATTCTTATAGTTGTTTTTACTAGATTTTATGTGTATGATAGTGTGTGGATCTCAATGTGCAGCACTTTGGAAAACTGTGCTATAGTAATAAAGTGGATTGTATTGGATTAGATACATTTGTGAGTAAATTGTTTACATATACTGATTTTGTCCGTTTGGTAAATTCCAGTGAGATTTTTGTCACAAAAATAAGCTTATAGTTGATCAACACCGTACTGGGTCAGTTTCTGGCAATAATCCCACCTATCACCTGTTAAACTTTGCACATCCTGACGAGATCCAGTTTCAAGGGCGAATCTGACTTCCACTGCCGGCCACTCAACGCATTTGATCTCAGCACACATCCACGGCAAAGAAAAACTCATCCGGATGCATCGGGCTAAAATGGGTCACGCTCGGACGGGCGCTGTGTGAGCGCGGTCACGGCTAGTTGAGCACAAAGTGAGCTTTTGGGTGGTTCGGCGCCGCCTGCGAAATAGCAAGAAGGGAGGGCACAAAAAATGCACAGTGGACATCTTGCTCATAGCATGAAGTGTTTGGGAATTATACTGAAGATATACAGCAATGGTGCACATAGTGAGTCTGTTTAGACGCTTCTGTAGGTGCTGCTGTTTTGGTGCGTGGTTTAATGTCTTTGTGTTCAACAAAAGGTGTCGATGTACTGAACTTAACAAACAAGCTGCTTTTGATGACATAAGGAAGCCTTTCAACAAATCGTACTATATCATTGTAACATTATATTGTACCTTATCATGTATTGTATTAGTATTAATCTGCTTTTTTTTGTTGGGTAGAGGGATTAGTCAAAACACTATGAATCTCCTCAACTCACATTAACAAAGTTCCTTCCATCCAGATTCCAAAAGACGGCGCTAAAGCAAGAATTTTATATCATTGAGGATAAGTATTAGGGAACACGTATCGCACCGTCTCATATCATATCTAGAGATGCAACGATAACAGCAATATCGTGATATTGTAAATATTAAAACTGCCACAATATCGTCGTCGTCGTGTCACGATATTAAAAGCGCACATCTGTTACAAAAGGCAGGTTAGTTTCCATTTGTGCAGTTCTAGCACCCTCTGGCGGCTCATTTTTTAGTGCAGTTTAATTTTCATAAGGGATGTTTTGGCCCTTCTATGTTTAAATTCCACGCTAATGAACGTAATATATTGTGAACCGAGTCATGTATGTGGAGGAACTCAATGTGTGCGTGCATTAGCAAGAAAGCACCTCGATATTAAGCCTTATTAGAGATTGTAGGTGGTTTATATGCATTGCACAATAGTGTGCTTTTTTTAGTATTAGCTCATTTTTTACAATATTGAGACCTTTTTTTTTTTTTTTTTTTTAATATCACCAACCTTCCCACAATATTGTGATAATTATCGTATTGTGAGCTTCATATCTTGATATCGTTTGATATCGTTTCATCCCTAACCATATCATACAGTATCATATCATATTTGGTCATTTCGTATCATACCGCCACCATATCACCTTACATGTATCATGTAAGGACGATATCGTACCGTATCATGTAAAAACACAAAGAGAAGCTCGGTTACTGCCCTGTTTACTGTTTTTTTTGTTTTTTTGTTTGTTTTTTTAACACAAATATCAACTGCATAAAGATCTGGCTTATGTCGCCTGCAATTCACTAATGATGTCAGTAGGACAGAATAGGGCCGTTATTTTCCTGGTATATTAGTGGCCTACTATTCTTTTGAGTGTATAAAAACAGCAGTCCTTCCTCCTCCTGATGGGGGATTAGGACAAGCGACCATGACCATGTCACCCTCATCCAGCGGACACTCCACAAAAGCAAACAATGGCAAGCAGGCATTATGTGGCACTCCTACATTTCTCAGAGAAGGACCCTTCCCGCTCCCGTCCCTCTCCCAGGTTTCATTCTTGAACCTGAATGAGGTCCGGACAAGAGGAGCTGTCAGTGGTCTTGCGGACGCGGCGGATTAAGGGGGAGAAAATGAAGACCTGTCGCAGGGGTTCAGCCAAATGGACTCCGGGCGGTGGCAGGCGGCCACATTTCTTTCACGGCGGCCTTTTAATGAGTTCTAATTAAATATCTCGGGCGCTGGCCGCTGTTGAACGCTAAATCGGCGCTGAGAAGCAAAACGGCAAGAGAAAAAGAAACGGGAGACAGAAACATGCTAACACTTGGATATCAATATCTAGTCTTTACCGCAATAAAAAAATAAAACCTGAATAATGGACCTGCAATGGCGGTTATTTTATATTCGATAATAATGCCTGAATGGCTTCACTGTAATTGCCATAATCCAATTGTTGAAGCCTTGAGCACGTATTCCTTTATTACTTTCCTCTTCATCGGAGCATGATGTATTATTGCAATATTTCAATGTATTGGTAGAAGCACGACACAGTATGCTAAGATGATGATCATACAACACCGTACCGTGTTTTATCACACAATATGCTATAGATTACTGTATTATATCATACAATATGGTATCATTCCATTCCATACCTAATATCGGATTGCACGTATCATATCATATTTTATCATACCAAATTATATTACATCACACCATATCATGTTGTACTGCATTATATATTGTACAGGACTGTCTCAGAAAATTAGAATATTGTGAAAAAGTCCATTATTTTTTGTAATGTAATTAAATAAGAAAAATGCCATACATTCTGGATTCATTACAAATCAACTGAAATATTTCAAGCCTTTTTATTATTTTAATATCGCTGATTATGGCTTACGGCTTAAGAAAACTCAAATATTCTATCTGAAAATATTAGAATATTTCCTCAGACCAAGTTAAAAAAAAAAAAGAAGAAGACATAATCAACAATATTAAAACAATAAAAATCTTGCAATATTTCAGTTGATTTGTAATGAATCCAGAATGTATGACATTTTTGCTTATTTAATTGCATTGCAGAAAATAATGCACTTTATCACAATATTCTAATTTTCTGAGACAGTCCTGTATTCTCATATTGTATTTGATCTACCACATCATACTGTACACATCTTACCAAATACAATAAATATTGTTGCAAATGTGACGTATGATAGCATACCGTACAATGCTGTCACTATCGAATATTTTTAGAATCGATTAATCTATCGATTATTCAACTGATTAATCTACTAATCCGATTCAATTTAATATCGCATTGAAGTGTATTACAAAAGCCTTTTTTTTTTCTTAACTTGATTATTGTCCTCCCAGTGATTGGTGGTTATTTCGTATTTGTATAGTGATAAAAAAAAAAAAAAAAAAAAGGTTGTACTATGTTTATCAGTTTGATCATTGTTTTCCAAAACATGTTTGGAAATATCTTATTTTGATTAAAAACAGAAGATGATCGGTCTTATTTCATGAAGGAGTACAGAAATCAGTCAACAATTACTTTTGATATGCTGAAATCAGACGATTTGGACAATTTTAAATAAAATAAAAAATAGTATAAAATAAAATAACAAAAATATTCTATTATATGATACCATATTTCTAAAAACCATTTGATACCGTACATTCATCATATCATACCATACAATAGCACACATGGTGATATACTCAAAGGAATGCTCTTATTATCACAAAAAATCTTCAGTGATACATTCACCTCTGGTTGCATTTGTCACCTCCATTAGTTCCACTTGATCACTGACTTTAATAAATGAACTTGAACTTGTTTGAAATAGTCACAGAACATTAGCCATCGGACGGGTTTGTCCTTGTCATTGTTTCCCCCTCCTGGTAATCCCACGGCGACTTTTCCTCCCACCGCACATCAGAAGGAGGACGGAAGCCTCCTCCTCCATTTCTTCTTCTTCATTATTATTTGTCGTCACATTCTTGTGCACAGAGCGTGTGAACACCTTGCAGCACTTGTGATGTCCTTCCGCCCGGCTGTGTTTCATTCACGGCTGCCTCTGTCTGCTCCATTAGGCAGCCCAGATACCTCAGTTCGGGAAGGAGGTGCATTAGGGAGGCCCCGATGTGCTGCGTGAAGGAATAATACACTCGACGTCCCTGACAGTTTTTGTGGCATATCCTCAAAAGGTGTCACAGTACAGACGGCCATTAACGTCAAGTCTTTTGAAAGGATCAACAAACTGTGATTATCGCACTTGTCATCCATGACTACATTAAATAATAGACTAGCATTAGCTTTCAATGGGGTGCGAGTGGTTTTGAAATTAGCTTCTTTTTTTTTCTTTTTTTTTACAAAGATATGGAATTTATCCATTATTTTGTAAATATTGTAATACAGTACAGTGAAGCCCCGCAACCCGCTGATTGCAACCACAGATTGGCTGAGCCTTATGAATGTCCGTTTAGCTTAATGCTAACAAACAATGAGAAAACGCTAAACAGTTGTGAGCATCCGCTTCCTGTACTGTATATCCGTCTGTATTATACTGCCCCCAGGTGGCCAAGGTGCACACAACAGAAGGAGCAGCACAATAGCCATTGAAGCAAATAAGCAAAAACTGTTTAATTCTTTACATTTGCTCTAAAAACATATAAATACGTTCTATTTGAAATATTACCAGTGTCCCAAATACGTACTTATAACGTTTTTTTTTGTTTTTTTTTTAATTCTAGAGCATACAGAAGGCTTTGATGCAGCCTCTGAACTGAATAGAGGTTGAAGCAATATTACAAAAGGGCCAGCAGGTGGCAGCAGATCAACCAGGGCCATGTTGCAAGGAGCTGTTTTCCCCAGTTTTAAACAGATTTGTGAATAATGATTAAACTTAGCTATATTCAAATGCTAATTGCTGCAAAACGGAAACAGATAGAAACATATTTATATCAATAGAACACAATATTCTGTGAGCCTTGCAAAATCAGTCAAAATCCAGTAAAAGAACCGGGGGTTGCTTCAGTGAAAATGGCTGGGAGTGAATGAGTTAACTATGTCATTATTCTTATAAAGTACAGTATTATAATCTTACTGTTTATTTCTATGCAAGTCAACAAATGTTCAAATTCCACACAAGATGGTTTGAGCTGAAGTTTCGAACCCAGAACCTCCGTACTGCGAGGCTGACATGCTAAGTTAGATGTAAGTTAAAAAATCCAGACTTGTTAGGACTTTTTCCCACTTGGACTGAATGACACGCAATGTCTTTCATTTTTTTTGTATTTTAATAGGTGAAGGAAAAGTGCCACTGAATCCATGTAAAACCTCTCAGCTCGTTAAAGTGGTTTGCAGAATGAAATCATTTCTCCTCGAGCAGCTGAGGGCTTGTATAACTCCTGCCTCGTAATGAAACTAAATTATTTCTGAAGGCCTTTGATTCCTTTTCGTGCTGAAATGCAGCGTCGGGAGGAGGAAGAGGAGGAGACGTGAGAGCGAGGAGAAGAGGAGGAAGAAGAATGTAGTTTCTGAATTGAAGATCTGTCTCATGACTTAAACATTCAAACAAGCCCACAGTGCTCAGATTCTCCGCTGGGTCAATTTGCAGGCTCAGCGCTCGCATCAGAAGAAGCTTTGTAACACGATTCTGTCAACACATTCTGCTTATTGTGCTTCTTCGCTAATATTGGAAATATTGGGGCGGGGGCATGACTGGCGCATGTGGAAATAGCCCGCTAATGAAGCAGAGTGAAGAAGGACATCATAATAAAAAAAAATGTCATTGCTGTATGATATGTAGTTATCGGATTCATTTGAAACTGCATGCAAAAAACAAAACAAAACAGCAATTTAATTAATTTTGGCCGTATCCTGATCCAACGTTAAAGGCTTTTTTTCTGTGCATTTGAACAGCTGTCTACTGTAGTGACTGATGTGCAACTTAAGACATCCATATAAATGCTTTTGATTTATTGTCCACGCCGATTAAGAAACACTGACATCAATGCATGTATATAGAAGAAAATGCTATTGCATAGTTGCCCTCTGATTCTGCAACGCATTTAACAGTACTGTATTATTGGAATATTACAACATGAGGCAAAAAAAGATTAAAACATAAATTTATATAATAGTGTTCTCCTCATCTTGTTTAATTTAAATAATAACATCAACAAATAATATTATTTCATAATAAACAACAATTAAGTCACCAAAAGTTCAAGTCACATAAGGGTTAGACAAAATGGCTGCCACGCATGCTGTTTATGTGCAGGTGTGTATTTGAAAGGGCATACAAGGAGTCTTTGTACTAAGCTTTCATGTTGAAAGATGTCCACATTCCGAACAAGTTCCAAGGAAAATAGCTTTTTTTTTCCTCATATAAAAAAATACTGTCCACAAATTAACTAGCTCTATTCTTCTGTTTACCATTTCTACATCAACTTCATTTTGGTTCCACTTTCATCTATTTATCCACTTCCTCTTCCTGTTTTTTTTTTCCTTCCTGTTTTTCACTTCCTGGAATTTGTTTTTTAAGACATTCTCTTACGCTGCATTCGAGGACGGTCGGAAGTCGGATATATCCGAGTTGTTTTTTTCCAGTTCCATCCTGAAAGAGTTCGAGGTGAAAGTAAACAACCAAAATGTCAGATAGGGATAAACTGTTTTTTTGGTTTTGGTCGACAAAACTCATCTTGACCTCCAAAATCTTCTCCCAACTTTGCTTCCTTTATTGTTTTTATTTTATTTCATAAGCATTTGATACAGTTGAGTAGTTCACCGTATAATTTCATGCAGGGAGATAGCGGCATACTGTCACATACGTTGTGTTACGTTAAGTTATGTTGTTTTTGTGTTTTACCATTCACGGTCTGTGTTTCCGAAGGGGGTCGCCATTGTAGAGTGACGTCACTTGTAGCCCGTCGGTGAAGTCAGGGTCGTTTTTTGTTTTTTTTTCGATTTCACAAGTGGAATTTCCAAATTCGAGGGGGCGTTCCCTACTGTCACAAGATTATAATGTGCAATTGGAGTATACACTACTGTAGGGTATGTGTTAATTATATTCAAACTCAACAACCACTAGAACGGCAGGTCAACAACACCTGGAATCAAAATGGAGGATTTTAAGGGAAGAACGCTACTTTTTTTTCCCACTAAGCTGAAATTGTTAGATGTCAAACCCATTTTCCTTGGGTGCCATGTCGCAATTTTGTCATTTGGCATTGTGAAACATGTTTAACGCCAAATGCTTGAGTGCGTCTCTCGATGGCAGCTAGGCAGTTAGCATCACCATGGTAACCGCAGGCTATGCTGTTTACCCTGCACCTGGCTGACATTTTATTTCAATACATTCTGTATGGTTGGGTTCATTGCTGAGGTTTGTGCTCTGGGGGCACTTCATGTCTTTCATGTTTAGGTTGGTAGAAGCAGAAAAACATATCAAACTGTTTTCTCTCCCCCCATATCGGACGTACAATCACATCCCCAGATTGAACACAAGCCGGGCTCTTAGAGGTGTTTTGCTTCCCTGCTCTTTGATTCTGAAGAAGCTAAGTGGCCCGCGGCGAGCTCGGACCTCATCTTGCGCACATGCGATGAGCTGGAACACCGGCGGCCGGGCAGGCGGCTCTTTATCAGCCAACATCAGAGGCCGAGCTGGCTAAAGCTCTCGTTGCTGAATGGGAGCAAATCCCTGTGGGCAGAACCCCAAATCTTCTGGAAAGCCTTCTTCCCGGGAGAGTGGAGGCTGTTATTGTGGCATGTTTATTGCCTTAGAATGATGGTCAACTGGCTCAGATGCTTTCATGTGCAAAAGCTGCCTGTGTGTGCGTGTGTTCTTTATTCCCAGTTTATCCTCTTGCCTTTGCACTTTACGCTAAAACAGAGTTTTCCGACCGTCATTGAGCTAAGGCACATAGTTTACTGTTAAATGAAACATAAAACAAAGAATTACACATTGTGTTTTTAACCAAACCACCTATGTTTGTCCTACAAAAGTCTGCTAGCTTAATGCTAACAGACAACAATATTGTGGTCTTATAACCATTCAGACAATGAATATAGGATTATTAACATAAATGGTGGTAGATAGACAAAACATTAATACTACTCACAGGCATGTATTCTTTATCCTCTGTGAAAATCGACGGATATTATTGCATCTTACTGAGTAGTTGTCAAGTCAAGTCATCTTTATTTATACTGTGCAGTGAGGTTGTGGTGCGACTCCACACTTTATCTAAGACTGTTTACATTAGTGCCCAACCAATTTGGATTTTTTTCCTGATATTTGGCAGAATAAAATATGATAAACAATTAATTGTCTGATTAATTACAAAATATATATGGTACAATAATAACTTATTTTTGGGGTCCTTGAATGTCATTATCTTTGTCTTATGTTTTAATGTGGGCTATATGTATAAAAAAGAAAACAGTTGGCAAAATTCTGAGCTAATATCTGCCGATTTTGTAATTAGCAGGGTCCTAAATTATGTACTTTGGTAGGTCCTGCGTTTTTGGTTATCATTGGAGTTCAAATAGCAAGAGTCAATTGTTGAATGTCATTGAGTGGTCAATAGCATCGATGAACTGAGATGATAGTGTTATTTTACATGATCTGATTTTCTTAAATGATGGGAAAAGAGAGGTGTCTATTTGAGTGAGGTGTTTATTTAGTCTGACATGGACAAGGCAACTGGCATTTAATTGAGACATAGCATCTAATAAATAGACTTGGGCTACATTTTCCAGTTGAGAAGAACATCACTAACGTTCTGCCATGAGACCCCACCTGTCCAAAAATCCCTCAACCTGCAAATTTCCCTGTTGTTGTTGTTGGTCACTCAACAAGCAAATTTCATTTTGGATCACCAATGACAGACCTTTTCGGTCACCGCATTCGTAAATGCTTTTAAATGGTGAGCACATTAGCGGACACTGACAGAAGTTTAAACCAGAGGAATGCCCGTGAGCTTTAGCAGTTGTGTCATAAAGCCGGAGATGTGAGCACCCCCTGCCGTTCGGGACCCCAAAGCTGTTTGATGCCAATTTTGTGTCCGTTGTCAAGATTTTGTCCTTGCGAAGTGATTAGATCATATCATAGTTCCTAAGTGTTATCACCTCATTTCATAGACGCAATGGTTCACACAAGGACATGAAAACGTTGAATAGTTTGAAGGTTCATCGTTTGATTTTATGTTGCTAACCAAAACAGCAGACCTGCAGAAGCACATAAGCAGTCTACAGCCGTGACGTATATTTGAAATGAGTTCTCTCCAGGGTGAAGAGGACGTCTTTAATGCTGATTAGCGTTCAAGTCCTCATGGATGTGATCATTCCACAATGTTGTGTGCGTCCATGCATTTGACAGCTTGCTGTTTTATAATTGGCAACGTTTTGCAAGAAGAAGTTGTTGTCCTTTAGCGCTGCTAATCAGAGTGATTGCACTCCACTCTTCATCATTTTCTAAATGCAGCACCGCCGGGGGAGCCGGCTTTGTTTATTGATTGGTTGATTGGTTTGTTTTGTATTTACTCCCCCCATGTATCCGAGTCAGGGAAATCATATGCACAGCAGCAGGGAAGAACCCTCCAGAAGGAAAATACGATACCTCTCAATCAATGGAGTTTCATTTTCTCCAATGGTTCTACACACACCTCCACCTTTTCTTGTGAATAATTGATTGTCCCGCAAAAACACCAGCCGCGAATGTTAATGAGCATTCGCCTGATGAAACAAGTAAGCAATCAAAATGCCGAACGTACTTCAAAGACCTAAAAGTCAAACAAAACTTGGGGTTCGTCCCACTGTCCCGCAAGGTTTCAGAAAATCGTGAGGCTAAAGCAGGCAACACTTGTACTTCGTACAAGTTTTCTCCGGGACCTCCTCCCAGTGAGACGGACCCAGAACACCTCACCAGGGTGCGTCCAGGAAGCCCAAGCCACCTCATCTGGATCCAGTAACAAAATGACCCTTTAGTTCTTTCTTCAGTCGTCAGTCAGGTGTAGTTTTACTTTACTTTATTTTATATATATATATATATATATATATATATATATATATATATATATATATATATATATATATATATATATATATATATATATATATATCCATCCATTTTCTTGACCGCTTATTCCTCACAAGGGTCGCGGGGGCTGCTGGCGCCTATCTCAGCTGGCTCTGGGCAGTAGGCGGGGGACACCCTGGACTGGTTGCCAACCAATCGCACGGCATATATATATATATATATATATATATATATATATATATATATATATATATATCAGTTGTCAGAAAGCTGCTTTGTGATCTATTAATAAAGTTTGACTCACCTATCTAACTGTTTTGTTAACATTCCCTTTAGCGCAGCACCATCTAATGGATGCATAACATAACCCCAGCCTCTACTGTAGCGCCTTATATATGGAAAAAGATTTAAAATATGTCATTCAATGAAGGTGCGCCTTATAATGCGGTGCGCCTTATAGTGCGGAAAATGCGGTATATATATATTTTTACACTGTAGGCAATATTGTCCATTTGCTAAGCTTTCCTGTTCATCCTTGGCTGCTATTAATCGCCTCTTCTGAGGACTGATTCTTGTTTGGGGAGCCTTTCAAAGTCTAAATGTACGCCTGAATGCTTGATCCCCGCTAATCTCTTGATGGACAATCCCCCCTCCACCATACGCCAGCGTACTTCCTTCTTCTCATCCCTCATGCCTTTGCTCTCCTATGGAGTCAATGTATACTCACACATGCACAGATTCTTCACAGTCAGGTCAGGTTTGTTTGGCCGACATGGTGGACTAATCCCGTAGATTAGTGCCTTCGGCGAGCACCTCTCGAACAGGAGGCCGTGGCCATTAAAACGGTTACAAACGGAATGCCTGAGTCCTCAACAAAAGGCTTTCCCTCCTCCCAGTCCTAAGGTAAAAAGTGACCCACAGAGAGTTCGGCCCCATGCGGCAAAACCCCCTTTTCTGGACATTACTTATTAAACTTCCAGAGAGACTAATTGGAGCCTGTGCACGGAGTATTTTCCTGCTTGAGCACCATAGGCAGTGTGTCAGGTGATCATTAAAAAAAAAAAAAAAAAAAAGTCTTACATTTGAATTTATGACCACCACACAGTGTTGTGCAAGTCCTTCTTAATGTGCTGGAAAGTTTATTTGTTCTTGCCAGTTTGCATCGGTTTGTGGGATTTCTCTAAAATACCTTCAGGGTGTTGAATGGATTGCAACTGGACTTGTCATGGTTGACTTGTAAGAGAACCTTTGCCTCTCATCCGAGCAGTGAGCAGGCGTTATCAATTCAAGCATATAGGCTAAATAGGACAGCTCTTGCCTGAGTGAAAAGGCTGTATTTGTTTCGTTATTTGTTCGAGGCTAAATCATGGAATATCTTCCTTACAGCGGGGAGACAAGTCAGGTTTGCACTCAAAAAGAGGCCTTTAATCTCAAAATAACAAAAAAAAGGCAAGCAAACAAGGCACATGGAATAAAAAAAATACTAAATCAACAAAGTCCAAGACACAAAGTTTCAAACCAAAACTGGAATACACTCACAGGCAGGAAGATAACAGAGACACCGACAGAAGTAATGATCTGACAAAGACTGAAAGGAAGCAGGGAAATGAATACAAACAGACAAACCAATGAGGAACACCTACATCGTTATTGGGATGTGTTGGTGTATTGGGTTAGCTCAGTTTCTACACTAATGTAGTTCCCGAGATGCTAACGTCATCCTTGTGCATCACACAGACAAGACTAAACTACTTACGATCAATCCGACTGGTACACCAATATTTCGTTTGGATTAAGCGTGGGTTGATTTGTCATGCCTTGAGAGTGGGGGGGCTACTAAAGAGGTGAGTGTTCAATTACGCTGGTCATTTGTGAGCACAGTAAAGTAAAATAAACGGAGTGAGATAACTTGTGACAACAGGGACTTTAGATTGCCTCCACCTCGGGCGCCACAGCAAACCGATGAATCCACCTTTCCAAATGCGACAGACGCATAAATATAGCACTGCCAAATCTTTTGATTATGATGAATTAGCATTAATTAGCGTTTTGCACATTAGCATGATAGCGGCGATCGGAATGAGCGGAACCACCAACAACCATGCCGTTCTGTACAGGGATGATACCCTGCAGAATATAGAATATTCTCATTTTAAAAAAAATAAAAAAAAGAAGAAAGAAAGAAAGAAAAAAAATCCCTCTCTCTTCTGTCATGATCACCGTGATCAAGACGTCACATTAGATTAACCCTCTATTCTCAAATTGGGACACAATTGGAGCCAGAGAGCTAGCTAGCGTCACTCCCCCCCACTCTTGAGTGGTCTTGACAGAAGCAATTTCCTACTTCTAATCGAAAGATTGCTTCATAGCAGCCACTAGACATCATACTCCAGATGTGTCTCGGGATGGCCAAGGGAATACATACGATGGCTCTACACAGTGGACTTTAGTTTAGTTTGATGTTTTTCAGTGTTTTTTATTTATTTATTATTATTATTTTTAGATTTCAGGTTTACTTGAGAATAGCTTTTTTTAATATTTTACTTCTAATCCTTGCATTTTAATACATATATCTGTACTTTCTACTGGCTACTTTGTTAAAATGGGCTCAGCAATAAACAACTGGAACTTTGTTTATGGAATGCACTTGTATAGCGGTTAATCTTGATCATATATTACCAAGCCACATTCACTTATCTCATTCAAACGTATCAGACTGTACTATATAGCTTATACCAATGCACCAAGTTGCCAACACACGGAAAAGTTAACATTTTTAGTTTAAAATGACTTACTTTAAACCTCGAGGAGCTCATGCCGTACCCTGGACAACGGCAGACCAAGGATGTTTTTGGTCCCATTTTAAATCAATCTACATTGCTACTAGCCTCATCCTAGCTAATGCTAAGCTAGCTCTCGCAGGTCCAGCATCTGAATTTTCAAGCTCTCTTTCATTTGTTGGTAGCGCGGCATTAGCAGAATAGCCGGCCAACAGCAAGGTGTATATTTCTAAACTTATTCCAGGCATCCACTTGAATGAACCGCATACGTAGCTTTCACACATAAGCACTACCCAAAAAGTTTGAGAACCCCTGCACTACAGCTTCGAAAGCTTCACATCATAATACATCGGACTACTTTGCATTTGGGTTAAAGTGCTGCAGGTTGGTCGGTGATCTATCTGTTATTTGTGTTCAGTGTAAAATGGGGCTGAAGCCAAGCTCTGAACCACCATTCACCCAAAGACTCACATTCGTTGCACCCTGATGAGAAGTAACTAAATATAGGGGCTCATACATATGCATGACGAGGGCTACTAAACAATCCGAGGAGGCCCATTTGGAGAATTTGCATTCGCACATTAACGGATTAATCACCAGTGACGGCGGACGCAGAAGAAAAAGCACACGGGAGTGAAGATGAACTCCGACCCACACAGGCCAGGTAGCTAGTTGGCCTCTTTGCTCGAAGATGAAAGTGACCCACTTTACTCCAAGCGTGAACCTGATACATAAATCCATAAAAAATTAATATTGTTGGAACATGAGGGAAGGCCAATAGAAGGGCATCGCTATAAAGAGGGGTCATTTATCATTTTTTTCTGTCTTTCTAAAGCAGTTTTATGTCTTCATTCATGAGACCAAATATACAGTTACAGTAAGTCAGGAAAAAAAAGAAAAAAAAGTTTAAAATGTTATTTTCCATCATTTTTTTAATTTGCATTTTTCATTTTCAGAATTATATCAAAAATGCCATTAAGCCAGAAAAAACAAAAACAAAAACAAAATTGAAACATATATATTTTCTATAGTTTTCCCCCAAAAGGTTTTAGTCATCAGAAAATAATAATAAAAGCATAAATGTATACAATATAAAAAAATTTTTTATTTGTACAGGTGTAAAAACTATAACTGTACTTTTTAATAATTTTTTGTTAATTTTTCAGGAATAAAAACATTATTTTCTTTTGTAAATGATCCACATATAAAGAGGGAGAAATCTTCAATCAATCAGTAGGTGTCCTGTAATCATATTTTAATTAATGCAAAGGCCTCCATTAGAATCACACAAGGCTGGAGGCAAATGGAAGTCCTTACTTAATGTACCTTAACTAGATGGAGTGTGTGAGCTGCACCGTAGAGGAACCATTCATCACTGCCTATTTACAGTGCAGATGGCCTCACGCTCCGGCGAGCGCCTTACCTGTTGGCGTCCCCCTGGTGAGGGAGCGAGCGGGCCATGCTAAAATTAGGAGAAGCATATCGGCCGCCAGCAAAGGTATCAATCACACGCTGACAGAAGAAAGCAAAGCGAAAAAAGAACAAGTGGAGGAGGAGACCGAACCTGTGAAAAGGGGCTGTTCTCTTACACAACCATTTTTTTAAATATTGGTTGAAAGGATCACACAGTATGTTCGTTTTTTGTGTGGTTAATGTTCCATTTACTTGTCAAATGTAAAAAAACAAATCAAGATGAAAGCACTTCAGACATCTGTGGACTCAGAATGCTCCAGGAGTAGTGCACGATTGTCAAAAACAATCAAGACAACGTTATTTTTCAGCCATTTGTGGATGCTAATGCTAAAAACAATGCTAACAATAAAACATTATGTCGTAGGTGTCAGTGGCGAGCGATTCAAACCCTCAAAACAAATCAAGACGACATTACCGACATCTGTGGACTCGGAATGCCGTCACAGTACATACTGCTTGATTGTCAAAAAAACTAATCAAGTGGAAGTTGATGTTTTAACCATCTGTGGATGCTAATGCTAACAACAACAAAAATTGAAGGGAGGTGTCTGAGGTGAATGTTTCAAAATATCAAAACAAATCGAGATGTTCTGACATCCGCGTGCTTCTGATTCTTGTATATTCTTTTAAGACATGTTTAATTCCTTCTACTCCTTCTACAATGCACAATTAGTTTAAAAAAAACAAACAACTACTATAATATGTGCTTCAAAGCGCTTTGTTTGTTATGAGTTAAAGTAGCTTGTCCGGAATGGGCGGTTCAGACTTTGTAGGAAACCCAGGTGTGTCTCCGTGACACAACTAATCCTGTCTTTTTTTTCTTTTCTTTTTTAATTATTATTACTTCTGCATCCCTCTTCAAACGCCACTTGAAATTCTTCAGCCCCAAAACTCCTCTAAAGCCTCTTTTGGCAGGCGGAAGGAGGAGCCAGCTTTACCATTTAGCCTGATTTCCTGGAGGATGAATGAAGCTTTGGGCCATTGAGCATACCGTCACATTTTCAGCGCTCCGTTTGATGTTAGTATCGCGGCTACAAACCAGCTGGACGGAAGAAAGAGAGGGTCTTTAATGTCAAGACCTTGCCTAATGAGGCTCAGGACCATCCTCCCGAACCCTCCATTTGCAGCATGTAATCTCTACTTTTTGCACTCTGATTTCTTGTATGACAACATATTGTAACATGAAACAGTCAATGTAACCATCATCCATTTTTAAAACAACACTGGAGGCAAAAGCCTTCACCTGTGTAGGTGGTGGAGGGTGTACGACTGCGTCGACAGCAGCATCCCGAGAATAATTTCGGAGATGCTCTATGTTGCGATCACAAGGACGTTTTGACACCAATGCTGGATTTATGGCGGATGAGTTGGAACCCGACCATTACCTTTGGGTAATTGATGGCCTCTGTGTGGAGCCACTCTCACCATAACGCCCCCCACCCCCTCCCCCACCCCCCCACAACCACCATCCCTTCTTGTCGGTGCTATGGGCCTCTGTTATGGGGGCCCTGTGCTCAGTTGCCATGGTAACAACAGCAAAGCAAACAAAGGGGTGGAAGTGAGCTGGGGAAGGGGGCAATATGGTGTGTGGGGCGGGGGGGTAGTTCGCTCAGTGGAGGGAGGACGCGCACAAAGCTTAGCTGCAGCTAAGCCCCCCGAAAAAGTAGAGAACGCTTGTTGTTTTTGTTCCTTGCTCACAAAACCGTAAGTTATTAAATGTGCCCCATCTTTGTCACGTTGGAAATCATTGACATCTGGTAAAGTCGGAGGCCCGATGCAAAGTGTCCATCAAAATGTAGTGTTAGCAGCACAACAATAACCAAGAGCCCTCATTCAATCAAGGCCAAATATGGTTGTAAGCCCCTTTTACACAGCCTGTTCAAGACTGGATTATATCCTCCCTTTTTCGCTGTTCCTGTTCTGGGTGATGTATGAACGGAACAGAGACGGCGCTCCAATGACACCTGTGGAAATATCGAAAGGGGGGACTGGGTGTAATGTTCAAGAGGCAGGAACAGAACGAGGACAAAGCTACTATGAAGCCTTTGTAAATGTGGAATGGCGGGACACAGGTGCAAAGTTTGAGAGGTAGCTATACTTAGCCAGGAGAAACCCAAGAGGACATCAGTGTAAACGTTGAAACCGGAATGACCTGATAGAGGTGTGACATTTTACGAGTAACTACCTAAATCCACACAAGTCAGGGGTATAGAACCGGGACAAAGTTGGGATAACTCCTGAGTGAATGGTGAATTCTGGGATGGCGGTGCAGGGGATTGAAGTTTCAGTGTTAGTAACTGCAACAGGACAGACGCCTGTGTAAATGAGAAATGGTGGGACACAGGTGTAACAGTTCAGATGTAAAAACTGAACTGTGACAGAGTCAAGATGATATCTGGGTAAATGTAAAGCGGAACAGAAGTCGGAATTTCAGTGGTAACAGGAAAGGCAAGAAAAGACACCTGTGTAATATCAAAGCCAACATTTTACAAGTAATTAAGTTTCCCAGGTAACTAGAACAAGAGCAAAGGCTATAAATATTGACTGCAGAGAAAGAATGGGAATGCTGAGAAAATGAACCAGGATAGAACCAGGATAACTTCCTGTCTAAATGGTAAATTCTGGGATGGCAGGACAAACGTGAATTTTAAGGAGAAGCAACTGGAATGAGACAGACACCAATGTAATTGTTGAAAACCGGAATGGTGGGACAAGGGTGCGAAGATGGACAGACTACCTTATTTTAAAGATTTTTTTTTCCTCCCGCTTTTTGGGTTCTTTGCACCAAAACAAGGATTTCCAAAGGCTTTGAACTCTTAACTACCACCTGCCATTGCGACATGTCATGTTTTTAATCGAACCCGAGGGGGAAAACCCGCTTTGAAGCCAACATAATCACCAGGCTTGTCCGGCCAAATGCATTCTCTGTTTGAGGAAAGATGATCGCCCTGTGCAAACGTCACTCCCGTAATCCTCCAAGCTGTCCTCTGCTCGCCATCATCTCCATTACCTGGAATGTGGACAAGGTGCCGCTATCTTCGTGCCCCGCTGAGTGACTCGCAGGCACGCCGTCTCGCTCGCTAACCTTTACGCAGGCTTCCGTCGTCTTTCTGCTTCCAAAGGCTGCCATTTATTTTCAATGGAGCCTTTTTTGTCAAGCGTGTATGTGACGCCTTTGTCCAAGGCTTTCTTGTTTTTGCTCTTCATGTCACACAGTAGGTGACTGGAATACTGATGGCTTCAGGGTTTTCTCCACCCACAGCACAAATGTGATCAAAACAATTACAAAAACAGCATTCATTGATTTACATTTGAATTAAACACTGCTATGGGGGCACACCATTGCTGGCCTCATATGTGACGTGAGGAAACAACTTTCATCTGGAGACTATTGTTTATGAAGGATTATAAGGGGAAAGAGCTTGTCCTGACATTTTCTTTCAATTCTTCTGCAAGACTCACATTAACCAAATGTAAAATGAAAATAAAAATATGTAAAATTACACCATCAGTCTGACAATCACCTACCAAAATACCTAAATGTAAAAATAGTAACATTTACATCCATAATCACTCAGTTTTGTGGGTGGGGGCAGTTCTGTGTCAAGCTAATGCCGAATATAGCTTTTGTTACCATGATGACCGGGGGCAGAACTAGGGCGTTGCGACCATGCCAGGCCTTCTCATTGTTGTCAGTTTAGTGACTTTAAAAACAAAAAACTATATCGACTGTTTATCAAAAAAAGTGTCAAGAGAAAAATCTAGCCACATTTTGCCATGTTACCGTAGGATTATATTTTTACTGGTAGCAGCAGCACTTTATCACCAAAAGACTGAATTTAAAATTGAATTGATTTAGCGAATCCATCCATCCATTGAGCCGAACAGACAAAACATTCAAGTATGTGCTGCATAAACTTAGAGGAGTTATTCTGTTAGTAGTTAATTATGGCGCCCACTCATTTTCAGAAATACACTGCTCAGAAGATATTTACTTGGTTGCTTCATTTCGCACACATTTCAGGCACTAACGACGACACAGGTGTTTGCAACCAAGCCGTTGAAAAGTACATTTTCCATATGTCCTCTTGTATTTATCTTGGTAAAAAGCAAACTGACAGTAGGGGCAACCATTTAGAATGTATGCTTTTCTTTTAAAAGCCTTTTGAAAAAAGATGTACATATTTTATTAAGCCAACTATAACTGCATTTCAAAGTGTGGATTTCACATGCTTCGGTGCTATTCATTTACTTTTATAATAATGTAAAAAGGTGATATTACCGTGTTCCTTGTGACCCTGCTCCAGTCGAAGCTGTCGAGATAACCAGTAGATGAATGCCATGCATTAGCACGACTGAACAGCTTCATGTCATTACTACTGAGTGAAAACAAACAAAGCAGATGAACGTTACTAAGGGTATTCCTGCAAGAATGGAATGGTAATTGGAGTGCACTTATATAGAGCTTTTATTGTACACCATATAGCGCTTTACAAAAGCGCACATGAAAAACCTTTATTTGATGTCCTACTTATTGTGCTGAATTGTCCATGTACTAGTTTGCTTTTTGTCTCCGCTTGAAGAACAACTTCTTTTACTAGTGTGCCAACACTGTGCACTTTTTAATTATTCTAATTATTAACTACATCTAATACTTCCTGACTTTTTCTTAATGAGGAAAAGAGAAGTATTTATTTCAGGGAGGTCTTTATGCGTTTTAGGTGTTGGTGTGTGGTGTCCTCACTTCAGGTGACCATTTTAAGAAATACGTTAACTGTCAGGTTAGTAGGGGCTGTTGAGGACCCAAATGCAGGAAGCAGGATAGTGAGGCAGGGCTTACTGACGATAGGAACAAAAAGGGATTCTATTTCCAAAGGCATAAACGAAGAGGAAACAAGGAACACTGAATAACTTGTCAGTTAACAAAAGACCAAAAATCAGATACAAAGCAATAAACAAAACATACTAGACTAACCAGAGACGAATGACGGCGACACAGTGACGTCAACAAATGAGCCAACAACAAGTGCAGGGAAGGAGGTAACTAAATAGGAGCAGACTAATGAAACAATGACAAACACCTGGACATGACACAAGGCGCAGAGGGTGCTGATTGGAAGACAAGGAGACTGGATGATGAGCTCAATAACAACCACAAGGAGACATGAAAACTAAGACCAAACCAAAACCGAACCAAACAAAACACAGATCCTGGCAAAACAAGACCCAAACCATAACATTAACATATTACACATGGGGTTAAAATAAATGCTAGCACAGTGAGTCAATCCAAAGAGAACTGCACAAGATGTCATGATTGCAAATGTAACCTTGTATTAGTGGCCACATTTATTCTTCCCTTGATTTCAGTTCCCTCACATCCACAGGAGTTATCTAAATGCTAATGTCCTCGACTGTCAACACAACACAAACAAAAGGCGCTCCTTTGCTGTTGTCATGTACAATGCATAATGTTGAGCTGAGGGTTTGTCTTATTGCGGGGTCGAGAATGCAAAATGGAGGGCTCGCACAATCGCCATCGTCACGTTTGTGCACTAAGAACAGAAGTGTAGATTCATCGTGGCCTCAAATTAGCACAGCAACCTTATTGCGCCAGAAACAATTGCCTTTCATTGAAATGATCAAAGGCGGCACGCTGCAAAAGTGGTTAGCACGTCTGCCTTCCAGTACTGAGGACGCAAGTTCAAATCCAGGCTTCGGCCTTCCTGGGTGGAGTTTGCGTGTTCTCTGTGCCTGCATGGGTCTTCTCCGGGCACTCGGGTCTCCTCCCACATTCCAAAGACATGCATGGCAGGTTAATTGGGCGCTACAAATTGTCCCTAGGTGTGAATGTGAGTGTGGATGGTTGTTTGTCTCTGTGTGCCCCGGATTGGCTGGCAACCAGTTCGGGGTGTACCCTGCCCACAGCCAGCTGGGATAGGCTCCAGCACCCCCGCGACCCTTGTGAGGAGTAAGCGGTGAAGAAAATGGATGGATAAAATTTTCATTCTTTTTTCTTCTCTCTTCCTTCTATCCTTCCTCCTTTCCTTCTTCTTTTATCTTTTATCCTTCCAACCTTCCACTCATGTTTCTCCTTTTCATATTCTTCTTCAATCTATTGTTCTTTCCTTCCTTCCTTCCATTACTTGTCTTTTCCTTTCCTTCCAACCTTCATTTCTACCAATCCTACCTTCATCACTCCCTTCTTTCCTTCAATCAGCCCTCTTTCCTTCCCTCAGTCTTTTGTCCTTCCTTCCTTCCCTTTTTCCTTCCTCTCTTCCTTTGAATTATCCCTCTTTCATTTTTTCTCTTCTTCCACACATCCTTCCTTCAATTTCTTTCTCTTTCCTTCCACCTTTCTTTCATCCTCCCTTTCATACCATTCATGTATCCTTTGTTCGTTCGTTCATTCGTTCGTTCGTTCGTTCGTTCCTTCCTTCCTTCCTTCCTTCCTTCCTTCCTTCCTTCCTTCCTTCCTTCCTTCCTTCCAGAAGTTTATTTAAAGAGTGTATCGAGTGGCGCACCCGGTGCATTAATTGCTTTGGCTTCGCTATTTTCTTACGTTTCTTTGTGGCCAATTATATATCTCGGTCATACATTGATTTGTTTTCCTTCTCCCCCCCCATTGTCCTTCCTTTTGCAACCAAGCAGGCAACGGCACGCTTGCAAATCCTCCCCCTTATCCTGTTCAAACCGACGGGCAAGATAAACACTTTGCCTTCCCCGGGAGGACAGGCGAGCTCGGAAATCACCTGGCTACATATAAATGCCCCCAAGGAATTTGAGCTGCCTCTGAAGTCGGCGAAGCAAGCGAGTGAAAGCCCTCCTCTGTAGACTCCCACCCAGGACCCGGCTTGTATAACACTTCCCTAATGGAATCTGACCTTCACCGCATTCCACTTGGAGTATTAGCAACAGCACAAGAAGACCGTCTGACTTTGTTATTGTCTACCCCATATAAAGTACAAGGGAAATGTAACAGTCCAGAGGCTTGAAGTAATTGAATATCTATTGACAAATCACGACAATATACAACTGCCGTCATAAATATCACTTGCTCAAACTCAGAAAACAGGTGAGCCATGACGTCCGCAACGCGAGCCCGAGGGCACTTGTGACGTCAACTTGGGTCGACAACAGAGGATGGCATCAGAATACTGTGTTTAGACTAGTGGGGGCACATAAAATATATTATTCAAGAAAGCTTTTGCGTTTAGCTTCTTTTAATGCAACTCCCAGTCAAACTAAAGATAAAACAAAGAGAATGAAATATTCAAACACCTACATAGCAACAATGCCATGTGCATCAACACATGAGGAAAACAGTAGAAAAATACTCACTGTAGCATATCTTCTTTATCCTCTGCAACAAGTACTATTAGTGCAGCTTACTGTACTTCACCTAATTAAAAACACATTTTAAAATTTGTTGTTGTTTTTTTTTTTGGGGGGGGGGGGGTATATTTTTGATGATGATTTGAGATTTGAGCATTTTGAGTTACAAGCATGATCGCAGAATGAATTTAATTTGTATCTCATAGGCATCACTGAACGCTTGGGTTGGATAAAGCTATGTCAGCAACCATGTAGTCATTCGACTTCATCAAACAGAATAAAGAACCTATAAAAATGCAGGCTTTTTAATGAGCTATGTGCTAGTCTACATAGTGAGTTGAATCCATCAAAAATTGACAAAAAATAAACTACATCAGATAAAAAAAAAACAGGCTTTTGATATAACCATGCAGTCATCGACATAATTGGTTGAATTTCACAAAAATGTAAACTGTAAAGCTATGTGATTGGTTGACACCTTCAAAAATGAAACTAATGCAAATACAAACAGGCTCTGGATAAAGCTATGTGGTCATTCACAAAGTTGAATGCCTCAAAAATAAAAAACAAACACAGATCAAATTCAGGCTATCGATTAAGCGATGCAATCGTCTGCATAGTCATTTGAATCCCTCAAAAATGGGCACAAATTCAAACAAACCCACATGAAATGCAATCTCTAGATAAAGCCATGCGGTCATCCGGATCCTCTTTTGAATCCCGCAAAAATCAACCTAAAGGAAATGCAGTCTTTGGATAAAAGCTATGCGGTCATCTGTGTCGAAATTTGGATCCATAAAAAAACAAAATACAGTCTTCCCTCGCTATAACGCGGTTCACTTTTCGCGGTCTCGCTGTATCGCGGATTTTTTTTTAAGTGCAATTTTGCATATTTTTTTACAGTAATATACCCATTTTATAAAATTTATGAAGGTTTGAACATTGTCAAAGTTTGAACGAGAGAAATGTGAGAACATGTAAATGCCTCAATGAGAAAAGTGTATAAATTGTGCGGTCGGGGATTTTATAGCCTTAAAACATTTATAAGAATTGTAAAACTACGTCGCGGATTTCATTTATTGCGGGTATTTTTTGGAACCTAACCCCAGCGGAAAACGAGGGAGCACTGTAAATCAAAACTAACCCTGATGCAAATGCAGGCTCTTGTTAAAGCTATGCGGTTGTCAACATAGTGTGTTTTCATCCCTCAAAAATGTCAATTAAATAGCAGTCCCCTATAGTGACTGATACAAAACTTTGATGAAGGCCTGTAAACCTCGTAGAAGGTTCGATATAAAGACCAAAGCTGTATAAATTGCACAGATGTGCTCAGTAAGCTGGCGTTGCTACAAAGGACGCCCTGAAGTCATAATAACGGTTTAAATTACAGCGAGGGAGGAATCCGAGAAGATGACAAACGCAATTTGGAGATGCGTCCAACTTATTTGCATAGCCACCTTAAATATCATTTACCATCCCGCGGCTGATTGCGAATCAGGGATCTGGTTTCCTTTCTATATCTTAATATTAATAGTCTCCATTACACAGCAATGACTTTCATCTCCGACTGCGCGTGGAGGGGATTAGATTTTAATCAAGGTATTAAATATTACTTTCTATTCCTGCTGCCTGCAGATGGCAGCTAGTCAATTAATATCACGCTCTGTTTGCACTCCGACGCCGAAGCCCGGTAACGTCTTTGTCATCCAAGCTATAAACATTCTTGGGGGGGAGGCCTTCCATTACAGAAGTCCTTCAAAAACATTTGTAACATACTACCAAAACTACCCAATAAAATATGCTCAAATCACAAACCATCATTTCCCACTGAAATTTGTTGTTTGAATTAGTTCATTTTTTGTTTTTGTTTTTATTTAGTTTAAATATTTTATTATCCATCCATCCATCCATCCATCCATTTTCCGAACCGCTTGCTCCTCACAAGGGTCGCGGGGGGTGCTGGAGCCTATCTCAGCTGGCTATGGGCAGCAGGCGGGGTACATCCTGAACTGATTGCCAGCCAATCGCAGGGCACACAGAGACGGACAACCATCCACACACACAATCACACCTAGGGACAATTCGGAGCACCCAATTAACCTGCCATGCATGTCTTTGGAATGTGGGAGGAGACTGGAGTACCCGGAGAAGACCCACGCGGGCACGGGGAGAACATGCAAACTCCACCCAGGAAGGTCGGATTTATTATTATTATTATTATTTGTGAACAAATACCGTGAAAATTCAGCTTGCCGACAAGGTTAGGATAACAACCCTCTCAAAATATAAATGTTTTTGCCAGGCCTTATGTGTGTGCAAAGTATCATGAGTATTCACTTAGGTTTTGACCCTCAAAAGCAGCATCATTTTTCTTTGCAAACAGTGCATCACCACGGCAACAACATGCAAAAGTTTTCAATAACTTTTTAACACAAGCATCCTTAGATGAAAAGCCCAATGTTTTAAGATGATTGGATGCATTTTGGATGTTCATTAAAAGAGGACTTCTCAAAATTCAAAAATACGGCGGTCGCTGCTCGGGCCCTAATAATGTCAATAATTGGCCGGTTAGAGGCAGTCTAGTGCTATGAATGGGGTAAAAACATGGATTAGAATAAGGAGAGTAGAAGAAGAATGTTGAGATTGATTGATTGATATATTACAATAAATCAGTCATTTGGTATGACTAACAGTTCTTATATTAAAACCAATTGTGGTATATACCAAATCATGTTTTTTTTTTTTTTTTTTGCTGTACACCCCTCATACATATACATACAAGGCAATGAATGTGTTCTGTGGATGTTCTTTGTTTGCTGTATTAAAACCACATTCAGCTCCCTGGTTGACTGACACACTTTAATCGTTTCAGTGCCGCTTGTAGAATAACACTGGGTGTAATCGCCAGTTATCTCGCATGGCACACGCACAACAATAGCCTCCTCGGAGTTTAACGTGCAATTATGAAGAGCCTGTTTTTTGTCTTGCCTGTCGGGCCCGGGGAACAAAAGAAAATGCAGCAATTCGATATTTGCTGGATGGCGCTATGAGAATGCATCAATTGGAACTGCAGTGCTTTCCACTGATATGGAAATAATTCCCATTAAGTGCAGCTCCTCTTGGGAGATGGGAGCATAATCAAAAATGTACAGACGTCGTTAATGTCAAGCCTGCACACCTTTTAAGCTTTTAAAGCGTTATAAAGTACCAAAGGAGGCCCGATTCGGGGGTCCTTGGACCGGCGAGATCACAACCCTACGGCGGTTAATCAAATCTGATTTAATTTCCTGTATCTACGCTCATTTGCATAATGGCAAACAGAGCTAAAATGGGCGCCTGTTAAAGCATTCCCCAATAAACTCAGAGACCCAAAATGGAAGTGAACAAAAGAAAGCATATGCTTTGCCGTTGAATTGAGGTTTTAGAAGGGAAAAAAAAGGACAAACTATTATATTGCCTTTAATCTCTATACAGAGGTGACAGCTATTGCATATGAGAAGATCAAACAGTGCTGGTCTAAGTTCGGACCCCTGTGGGACGCCATGGCTGAGTTTTGTGTATTTGTTCCTGATTTACATACCGAAAGTGATCTGACAAGAATAAATTAAAGGTGTGGACAACTTGGTGGGTTGAACAACGTGCCAATGGAGTGGCTTTTATTCTTACGCCGTCTTGTCTTTGTCTTCAAAAGTGAATATGTACTGTCCGCCAATGGAGATACATAAGGTTGTCTATTAAAACAAAGTAACGACCATTGGATTCCCTCCTTTCACCATTTTGTGAGTCTTCAAAACAAAGCGAATACTCGTTCAAAACATGCCGGTCAGAATCCAAAGGATGTCGACACTTATTAAAACAAAGTCATCTAATTGGCTTACAACTTTTTTACCTTTTGAGAGTCTCTACTCATCTTCAATACAAAGTGAACGTGGTTTACTTGAAGTGCCAGGACGTGTGATTAAGGTGGTTGCTTTTGCTGCATAGACGCTTTTATTAGCTCGTAATGCTTGCAAATGTAAATCAGCTTTATTGCAAAAACAAAAAAAAAAGTCATGTATGTGCGGACTTAATGGCATGACAAACATTAGCGGGCGGCGGCCAATGCACAGGGGGTCCTGATTCAGCATTCATCTTCATTACGGCGATCAATACAGCCAAATAGATTTTTCAAGCCATTCCTGAAACCCCATTATGTATTGTCTGAGTGATCAATATTGCTCTCTGTAAACACGGAGATGGAGGGAATACATGAAAAATGCATCAACGTGGCTTTTATTTGTGAGTCCGTGTGTTGCCTTGGCTTCGATTTTTATTAGCTTAAACAGAGTTGGAGGGATGTGTCAGTGTCAATAAGCCAATAGAGGGGGAGGCCTTTATTTGCACAAACTGACTATTATGGAGAGAGAAACGAGGCAGAGCGGGCAGAACAAATCAGTCGTGTAGCTCGCTGGGACATAAACATGGACGCACACGAGATTGTGCAGCGACCGCACGACAAGAGTCTACCTTAATCGTCGTAAAAGGCGCCGTCCCTCCGCCTAACGGGAAATTTATACTGCACAGGGATGTTGTTAACATTCATTTGTAAGACTGTTGACATGCTTTGGTGGGTGCTGCTCATTTGGTTAGCATCGATCAGCATCGGAGTTGGTCACGTGTACGAGTCTCAAGTCTTAACTTTTGAGTTTCAAGCAATTAATGTATATTTGTTTGTTGTCTTCCTATTCCCTTTTGAACATGTAAACCATGCTTAATGAGTATGTATGTAAAAAAATACTTTTCTTTTAAATCGTTTTATTTTAATAGTATTTCTGTTGCTGGTTTATATGTTCAATAAACAAACAAACAATAAGTTACTGATAGCTACTGGTGAGCTAAATTGTGACGCTAACAAAGGTAGCCTGCCTTGTGGGTTTTATTGACAGATGTTTTTAGATTGATGTTGATTGAATGATTTTGATGCCTTATACTTACTAGTTTGGTGAAATTATTGCAAGACACGGGCACTGCAGTCTTATTATCATCTCCTGCTAATTGTCAGTTACAAATATAAAACAGGTGCTGTTTGATTTGTGATTCGGCATTTTGCCAAGGAACTTTAATTGAGTGGACAATTAGTTTGGTGTTTTCATGGCGTGGTTACAGGCTAGCTGACAGTTACCATTTATGTCAATCAAAGAAACACTAGCATACATTACATATCATACATACTGTAGACCAGAGGTCTCCAAGTTGGGTCCTCGAGAGCCCCTGTCCAGCCTGTTTTCCATGTCGCCGTCCTTCAGCACAGCTGAATCTAATGATCAGCTAATCAGCAAGCTTTGCAGGAGCCTGATAACGATCCCGATCATGAATCAGGTGTGTTAGTGGAGGGAAACATGGAAAAGAGGCTCGGATAGCGGCCCTCGAGGACCGAACTTTCGAGACCTCTGCTGTAGACATTGTTTTGTCACAAAAATTAAAAGAAAAATAATTTTCACTTTTTTTTTTTTTTTTTTGCCAATTTACTGAAAATTGCTCATTAGCAAATTTTCCCATGAATGACCAAGATCAGGTTAAAAAAATATATATATATTGTGCAATTTAAGGTACCGAAAATAATGTTATTTTATTTGTTGTACATATTTTAAATAAATTGGTGGATTAATAATTTTTTTGAATTTTATCATAATCAAATCAACATCAGCCTCAATCCATATCAGTTGGGCCTAGTTTTAGCTACATTTTCTGGCATTTTAAGGAGTTCCAGAATGCCTAAAAACCTGACATCGGTGAGAATAGCTGAGGATATGTTCTTCAGGGAAAAAAATGCAAAAAGATGAATTCATGAATAGAACTGTGGGGTATTACAGTATAGAATTCCACCATATTATGCATCATTCCACCACAAATGCTGCTTCCTCATTCCAATAGTCACGAGGGCTCCCGGGGACAGCCCACAGAATTATTTTACGACTATTATTAATCCCTCTTAGTCTCAACAATTACAGGAGTAATGCGGGCCATGAATATTTCAGACGGAGCCAAGGAGGGAATCGACTTGCACGCTTGCACACACGTGCAGACGCGCACACTAAAGAAAAAGCAATACATGCAATATTAATGTTTCATCATAAAATTTGGGCCCCATCTGAGCACGAGTTGAGAAATCCAATGAGGAGTCAATACTTCACAGGGAGAAAGTGCAATGAAGCGTGCTTGCGTGTCTTATTAGATCACTGGCAGGCGCATATGAGATGTCAGTGAGTTCCTTCCTGGGAGTTTTAATTAGAACACCAGTCACTCGACTTTATCTTTGTTTTATGGAGGGGGGGGCTTCCAACATTCCTCAGCAGGAAGAGAGAAGACTGATTCCACCTGACATTACCGGTGAATTTTACTGCAAGTAAGATCCATCGTGATAAAAAATCAAATCAAATCAAAATTAAGGCCTGTAAACAATCCCAGCAAGATACACTTCACCCGGGAAACCTGTACACATGCCATATTTTTGTGTCCAAATATATAATAATGCTCATTTCTGATTGACACTATCAGAGAGAGTCCAAAGAGCCCAAAAACCTCCGCCAGGGAAGCTCAGTTTCCACTTTGACTGCATTCATTACGAGACTTGAGCGTTCTTTGTTTACATTCACTGGGGGATTGCACTCTGCTGCCCCCTGTTGAAAGTTGTGCCGCATGACCTAATAACAAAAACAACAACCACAACAACACACTTTACATTCCAACAACTTCACAGTAGTTTCTTAAATGTGGTTTATGAACAGAGTTCTACGAAAATATTATGCCCCCAACCCCCCCCCCCCCCAATTTGTAATTTAACTTCACTTCCATATAGGCTCCTCCTCCATGATGCATGACCAAAAAATACAAATAATGACCACTATTTGTTTCATCATTCCTTATAAAATAGCTGATTTTTGTGCGCATGCATGAGATGAAAAGAAGCAGTCGCGATCTACAACGCGCTTCCGAGCAAGCCCCTCCCACCTCCCCCTCCTTATAATGCACAGAGCGAGCATTGGGAGCTCAGATGAGACCACCACACTGGAGATATCGCACCGTCCGGGAGGATTTTATTCATCCCGTTCCCCGGCCAGCATGGATTTTCTCAATCACAACTACTTGAGCGCCAGGGGGCCCTACGACTACACTTTTAATTTCTGGAACGACTACCTGGGCCTGACCACGCTGGTCACCAAGAACCCCAAGCTTAGCATGCCCCACATGAGCCCCAACTCCATCACTGAGTCCCTGAAGGCCACGCTGGGGCTGGACGACGCACCCGAGTGCGCCTGCGCCTGCGAGGGCGGTGCGCTGGAGGGCGGCGGCGGCGGTGGATGCTGCTTCGGATGCCCGCCCGGCACGCCCCCGCCGCCGGGCTGCGTCGCGGAGCTCAAGGAGCGCTTCTCCATCCTCAGCCCCTTCCAGAGCCAGCTGCCGGAGCGGGAGGCGCACGGCTGCAGCTTCCCCGGCTTCGAGCGCATGAGGACCCGCGGCAAGACGGCGTCCGTGCGCGCCAAGCTGGAGCCCAAAATCTGCGTGTTCTGCCGGAACAACGGCGCCCCAGAGGAGGTGTACGGCTCGCACGTGCTCAAGACGCCCGACGGCCGGGTGGTGTGCCCCATCTTGCGGGCGTACACTTGCCCGCTGTGCAGCGCCAACGGGGACAACGCGCACACCATCAAGTACTGCCCGCTGTCCAAGGAGCAGCCCCCGCAGAGGCCACTCAAGGGCGGCCGGGCTGTGGGGGGTAAGCGGATGAAAATATTCTAAAGACAAGACAAGTGATGGAAAGAAACAAAAACCGACTTTGAAATATGATGAAGAATTGCACTGAACAATTTGCAGATGACTGTTGCTTTTATTTAGACTTTTATCCCACGTTGACTCTTCGTGCAGGGGTGTCCAACAAAATACATCTTAAAAAAATTCAGAGTAAAATCCAATGTAGTTCGAAATATTTTAAGCAGTTAAATATATATTTTTTAAAATATACTGTGTTTTGTGTTATAGGTGACAAAGCAAATACTATATTCCTTAAAAAAAACTTTTTAGTGTGATCCTTAATCGTATTGTCATTTTTTTATGCTTACACATATACTTGTTTTAATTTTTCTTTATCTTTTAGTGTGTATCTATATATCATTTTTGTTTACTTTTTTTTGTTTGAGGTTTTATGGTGGCTCCAATCCAATTTGCAATGCTAATTTTGATTCTGAAAAAAAGTTCATAATTATTCATATATTTTTATTTTTGTTATATATATTGTTTGTTTTTTCATTTAATTAAAAGTGTGGTCCTAAACATCATTTTGGCATTTTTTTTAAATTCTTATTCAAAATAATACCATTTCAATTTTTTTTTTTTTTTTTTTTTTACAAGTTAGAGTCACCCTAAATCTATTTTTTCATGTCGATTTAAATAATTTTTCATTTTTTTTTCTTTTTTAATTAAATATGATTTTTACTTTTTGGTGTGGTCATCAACCTCGTTTGTAATCCTGTTTTTTATTATTGTAATTCTTTTTTTCCCCCACTTTTCTAATCTTTTATTTTCTTGCAACAGGCCCATGAAAAACTTTTCGGCTGCACAATAGCCCCCATGCCACACTTTGGACACCCCCTGTCCCCCCCATGTATCCAGATCTATTTTTATAGTTCCTGTATCCACTCATAGACGCCGTGTACATTGAATTTATTTTCCCCCCTTTCCTGGTGTGTAGCCATTAACGAGCTAATGAGTGTATATTTCAATACACCAATGTACAGTAATCATACAGAGAGATGAACAAAAACATGAGTATTTTGGTTAGTGGGAATTTGAATGTCATGTTTCTATAATGAGTATTTTTGTATATCTGGCAGAAAAGCTGCCCTCTTTTGTTGTTGACGTTTAGAAAACCAAAGTTTTGTTGGCCATCAAAAACCTTCCTGTTATGTTGCGGGTCAACTTGACCCATTTGAAACTTGAGAAATGTTTAATTTTAAATGTTTGCAATGAAATGGTTAAGAGACGAGTTATTGGTTACACATAAGCAATGCTTATTGTTTAGTTTTTGTTTTTTTTCCTGTTATGAACACTTTTGTGTTAATTATTAAACATGGCCGCAAAGCCCCCCCGACCCCCCTGGGTCAAATTGACCCATATGAAATTTCTTGACGAAAACGGTTAGTGTCATAAAATGAAATTGGTATTCATGGAGTTAATAATGGCATATAAAATATGTTACTGTGACTGTGACTTTTGAATCATTAATAACACCCCGGGTCAGAATGACCCGATGAAACGAATTGATGAAAACAGTTCTTTTCACATATCTGTATTTAAATGTTCAATAAGTGAGTTCATAATGACGTGTAAAAATGCTGATTGGTATGTTTAAGTGACTGTTTTCATTTCGGGCAATTTTAGCTCATTAAAAAAAAAAAAAAAACACACACACACACACACACATCTGGGTCAAATTGACCCACGGACATTATTGCTGAGGGTTCAACAAAAGAATGTGTCCAGTCAGGAGTGGTTTGATCCCTCAAAATTGAGAGTTAAGAGAGTCCGCAAAGAGGCAGGACACAATGTGTCCTCTGTTTAAGGGAGCTACTGTTCTTTTCCTCCCAGGAATGTTTTTCCTCACCAAGTTTCCCCAAGCCAAACGCCTTCATTTTTGTTTACATTGCCAAATAAGGGCATCGACACACTGGATTTCACGCTTCTTCTTCTTCCCACTCGGAGACAAGCAAATGAATGTCAACCACAAGCCCGTTTTACCGAGGAGTTCCCTAATAATAATCAAGCAAAACTGTTGCGAATGTATGCAGGACTGTGCTTGTCTTTGACAGTTTACCAAAGGAATCAACGGTTAAGGCTGGCATGTGTGCGTGTGCGTGCGTGTGATGTCAGTAGTTGAACAAAGAGTGACCACAAGAGGGCGCTACCTCAACCCGATTTTTGTACTTTAAAGAAAAAAACAAATCTAAGGCAGTTTATTGATAGAGTGCCATTTATAATAAGGGTTTTTGATAGTATTTTGGATCTTTGTATAACATAATTGTATTTCTGTTGCATTTAACACAACGGGAGAGAACGTTACAGAGCGCGTTGTTGTGTAAATACTAATGAACATGCCCATAATTTTTAGGCAACTATACTTTGTTGTTGTTGTTGTTGTTATTGTTGATGTCTGTATTAAATGAAGAATTGATGATAATGATGAAAACACTGTTGTTATTTATATTTGAGCACACTTCATTTGGGCTGTATGCTGCTGTGCAGAATAATAACAAACATATGAAGTCAATAGAGAAATAATAAACTGATGAAATATTTGTCCTTTTACTTGGTCTACACTGAATCTTTACTCCACTGTTGACATGATTCATCTCTATAATTCATAGCTGGGAGATGGCGGAAAGATGACACACTTTCGGACAAATAAATGTCCGATCGATTAATTGTAATTTATACTGGACATTGAGCTGCACTAGTGGAGACTGTTCTTGGATACGTTACTGTCGGACAATCCAAATATCGCCAACTACTGGCCTGGCATGCAAATTACAATGTTTTCAGTCCTGAACTATTGACAATGTAGTCCAAAGTTTATTTAAAAAAAATATATATATAATAATAATAATAATAATAAAATAAAAATAACAATAAACATTTATAGTAATTATAATGCATCACTTATAGTAAAAAAATAAAAATAAAAAAAATAATAATCCAATCCAATTTTTAACATAATTTTTCCAGGGGAGTGGCAAAATTATTGCACATCCTTTTGGCAATGTTGTGGAAACTTGAAAAAAAAAGAAAAAAGAAAACAAATGTTGTTGTTTTTTAAGAATTACGATGTGTCACTTTAGTGCAAAATTCAAATAAATCCAATTTTAATTTTAACTTGTAAGTCAAGGCACTCTAATCTCAAGGTACCAATGTAGAAGGACTATCTTAGAACTTTTTTTTTTCCCATGGAAAATGCTAATTGACGGCTTATCCCTACTTTGTTTAAAAAAAAATGTTGGGATTAAAAAAAAACAACAACCCCCAAAACATTTATAATCGTGTGTCGATTATGTTATGATTTTCACAATTTGTGGTCCAGCATGGGCCCTATGCTCTGCAAATAGAGCGGTTCCACTATATACATTTATCATATTACAACTTTTGTTGCATGCAGCCCCAAGCAACACACATCTCCTCCAGCCTCAGCACCACCATTAAATATAGATGACGACAAAGTGCGATTGGCTTTGGCAAGCCCACAGTAGGCTAGCATTGCAGGCTAGCCATGTAATTCCCCCCGGGCCGCTGCCTCCATTAGCGCAGCACACACCGGGCCCCGTATAATCCAGTTAGCTCAGCCACTTACGTGATGTGTATCTTACATGAATGTATAATACGCCTTAGCTGGCTGACTTGAGTGCACAAAAAAAAGTCTGATGAAGGGAGTGGAGGCTTTTAAGAGAGTCATATTATGCCTTATTATTTTTTCCACCATTTAAAACAGAATAGCTATCGAGAACTACAGTAAGACGACACCATTGTTGTCATTTTACAGGAAAATGTTTTAAAGTTTTAAAACTGAGTTGCTGGCATTATCTTCGGTTTCATACTGTAGGTTGAGTCCCATATAGTATCATAGCAGTGCTGTCTTGCAGCCATTTGCTTGAAAATGGCTCTGAATCTTCACCATGCCTCGCTAGCTAACCATGTCGTGGTGAGAGAGCATGTTAGGTAAGGGCCCACAGACACATTGTAAGAAAGTCAGATAATAAAAGCTTTGCTTTAGGTTGCAAACCAAATTGGAGTTACCACCGAGCTTCAGATACAAGTGCACTTGAGTGAAGTGAAAAGAATGGAGCATTTGAGGTACTGTCATGCCGTCACATGTGGGCAAGCACAGCTGTTAATGAACTGGCAATATATTCAAACATACAAATACAAAATGAGAACGCTTGCAAGGTGTTGCTGTAGGCCACAACCGACGGCCAGACACGAATTACCAGACCAGAAGCACATTTTGATTATTGGACTTATTTTTGTCTGCCTAAAGGCCTCCTTTATTGTTACTGCTGTTAAGCTTCTAAAGGGCAGCCTAAAAATAGCCGACATTAAGAAAGTGCACTGCCAGTCTTTACACAAAAAAGGAATATGTCAGTGTTAGTAGTTAATAATAAGAAGTATTTTTTTTCAACTCTGAAGTTCAAGTACAAATGTTGCTTAACAACATGAAGACACTGATGTTAAAAGGAATGAATCACATCATAGGGCCTTGTTTGTTATCTCTATAGGATGACCGCACATTGGTATTTGCAGGAAATTAAAGTCCTTATTTCCAAGAAGAGGAAGGGAGGAAAAACAAGTTCCCTGCTGTCCTCGTTTATTTTTGGTGGAGCGTCTAAGAATAAACGAGTGATAATAGATAAGCCGAGAGAGCGCCTGGACTCAATGATGCCTTCAGGCACATGGGAAACAAGCTCACAGTTTGATTTACTTTAAAATGTTGAGGGGGGGGACACTTAAATGGGGAGTTTTGAGTTTTAAAACTACGAGTAGGATTTGTAGCCTCAGCTAAATTAACTAGTCCACAATATAAAACAAATTGTAATCACTCCACGAAATGAACACGTAACAAGAACACTCATTCACGAACACCACAGCCCCAACTGTTAAGTCACTCAATGCGCAAACTAAGCTAACGCTACACTCTCGTTTGCTGACTCCCACGTCGTTCTACAGGCCAGGTCTAGTCTTTGAAAGCCACACACAATCAAAATCACAGATACTACAGCCTACAACGTGAGGGTGGCTACACAAAATGGACAAAAATACCTGCACCTCACATGTATATGTAGTTTCTGTTGGTGCTATACATAAAGCTTAAAATATGTGTAAATATGAAAATGGATGCTTTGCAGATTTCTGTATCGCTAGTAAGTAGTAGTTAGAGGATTTCCACAGCTTATTTTATTCATGCACGACTGTCAGGTCATACATAATAAATATGACAAAAAGAGTTTGTTTTGAATCACAAACGTTACCTTTAATATCATCCTAGATCTTACATTAAATAAATGCTTATTGAATATAAACTGAGGTCAGCAGACTCGGGTCAATTAGTGGAGCCCAGAGTTCAAAGCACACCTGGTGAATCAGCATTTAGCTATTATGCTGCAAGCAAATGCAATAAGCTGTCAGCGGAACTTAAGTCAGCCTCAAGTGTAAATGCTTTTCCAAACCAGCATTAAAAAAACAAAACAAAAAAAAAACCTTATGATTCAGGTATTTTAAAGCATTTCTAGTCTTGTTCACTGCCTGTTCTTTTAGTTTTAGTAAGCTACTTTCTATTTCTTTACTTTGCTTTTAAATGTCTTACATTTTTCCATTTCTTCGCTTTTAAACGTCATATTTTGTTTGTAAATACCTTTAAATTGTGTATTTTTAAATATGTCAAGCACATCGAATTGCCTTGTATATAAAATGCACGCTACAAAGTTGCCTTGCCTCCAATTGTGTTTCAACAGATATAGTATCTTCCGTCAACAAACTTTCAAATGTTAATATACCAATCACAGTGACTCCAGCTTCAAGTTATTTCATGTCGACATTTGTAAGGACCTATTTAGCCCTCTGACCCATATCAGTCATTTTGACGCTGATAATAAGTAACAGATTGGTAGTGATGGTGTATGGGTCCCACCACACAGGCAATAAGGACGTCCCTGCCTGTCGCCTAGCAACAACTCCCGGAGATAAAATTGGACCGCAGCCAAGCATGAAAGTCATTCCACAGAGCGGGCGTGAGAGCGAGGTGAAAAGGGATAGGATCTTTTAGGCCTGTGAGAGAGGGAGCGGGTGAGGCGGGGCGGGCCCGGGTAGTCATTTGGTAGGTACCACTCAATTTTTTTTTATTTTTTTTTTATTTTTTTTTTAGCAACAACTCGTTTAAGCTATGAGGAGAGATGTTCAAAATATATGCATGGTTAATTTAGCATTTTTCATGTGTTTCCATGAAATGAAGCCACTTTCAAGTGATGGATTAGTTCCACCTGTGTATTATGTAACAGCCCCGATGTACAGATGTAGACCAACATGATTATGCAAATTAATGTCCTTTTGACAATGAACAATTATAACTACTCTCGTACCAGCACTACATAGAGAATCTCTGGGATGTACAACAATGCTTCATTAATTGCATTCATTTTCCAAAGCTTTTGTTGTTGTATATCGAGAGAATACCAATACTGGGGGTACCCTTTGACAAATGACAGCAGTTCCATTTCCATTAAAACAACCAGCATGTTTTTAATCACACTCATATTTAATTTTCTCAGTTTTCATTGTGAAAAGCTTAAACGTTGGGTCAACGTCTTACTGACTGACTTTGGTTTATTTTGAACTTCTCTTCTTTAATCAAATTAAAGTGAATACATGCAAAAATTTAAAAAACAAAAAAAACAAAACCAAAAACAAAGTGCTGTCAGAAAGTCTGATGATGTTAGTCCAGTTCCACAATCGAACATTTTCCTCTACTTCCATAGCCAGAGGCTCCACATCATCGTTTGGGTGCAGCAGAGATTAATCTTGAGGTGGTTTTGACTTGGAGCAGCCACTCAATGACAATGACTCATTATCTGAACCACAAGGAAGGATGTCACTCCAGACTGATCCATCTTCACAACCGTCTCCTGATACGACTTCCGTTTTTATTTTGAACACCTGCTGAAGGGAGGACATTTCCACGACCTCAAGATCAGGACTATCATCAAGGAGCAGCAAACCCGCATCGTCCGGCCCAGTCCCCTGTACACCTGCACCATGTGGTTCCTCAGATTCTAACATCACCAAAGGAAGGTTGCTATCTCTGAATTCCTCTCTATCCAAATGTTGGGCCTTTTCTTCCTTTTCCCCAGAAATTGTATGTCCTTCATTAAGGTGCTTTAATTTACATTCGTCTTCTTCCTGGTTTTTATTGGCATATAGTTTTGTTTGACTTGGGAGAAATGCCGCACAGTCCTCCATAGTGTACTGCAGAAGGCTGTGGATGTTCTCAGCCGGTGGTTCCACATCTTCAAGAAGAATGTCATCAATGCAAAGTGGCACTGTATCCTCCAGTTCAGCCCCCATTGAATCAGGACCTTGTGATTCATCAAGAAAATCTGCCATCAATGAGACAAGCTGGCTTTCCCACTGCACAGCTTTCCCACTTTCAACTTCATCAGAAACAACCTGACCCACTTTTTCATCAGTCTGCTGAGCTTGTTCTTTTTGTTCTCCCAACATCTCTTCTAGTCTGTCCTCTGCAACTTCACCTAGCTGCTCTACCTGCTCAACATCAGAGTCATCGTTTTTTTGGTTTTCAACATATTGCAATGTTGTTTGACTTTTGTGTAACTCATCTTGGGCCTTCACTAGTATATCCTTCACAAAACTTTCAATGGTTGGGTGCATATCCTCAAGAAGAATATTGTCAATGCACAGTGGCTGTGCATCTAGTCGCCCCTCAGAAGATTCTACGCACACCATAGAAATATTATCCTGGTGCTCTGGTTGCTCAATATGTTTTCCTATTCCTTCAGCAAGAACAAGATCTTCCCCTCTATCGACCTGCTGGGCCGGTTTAATATATTCCACAGAAATTTTATCTTCAATATCGGCCTCTAAACCTTCACTCATTTTTTTCTGTGTTGTTTGACTTTGAAGAAATTCCTCGTGGCTGTGGATGTTCTCAGAAAGTGGTTCCACATCCTCAAGCTTCGGATGATCATCGATACGCAGTGAGACTGTATCTTCCACTTGGATACTGAGTGATTCTCCAGAAGGTTCTACCTTAATGGAAGGAATCAGTATCTCCTGATGTTCAAGATTAACTATTGTTGTAGGTCCAACTGTTGCTTTATCATAAAGAACATAATTTTTCTCTTCATCTGCCTCTTGAGCTAGTTCTTTCTGTTCTTCAGACATGAACCCTTCAGTTGTAATCTGCAGTCCTTCACCTAGCTGTTTGGACATGACTGTACTTTTTTCGACATTTTTATTGGATTTCAGTGTTATTTCACTTTGGAGAAACTCATCATGGGCCTCCAGTGTATTTTGCACAGGGCTTTGGCTGTTCTCAGAAAGTGGTTCCACATCCTCAAGCTTCGGATGATCATCGATACGCAGTGAGACTGTATCTTCCACTTGGATACTGAGTGATTCTCCAGAAGGTTCTACCTTAATGGAAGGAATCAGGTTCTCCTGATGTTCAAGATTAACTATTGTTGTAGGTCCAACTGTTGCTTTATCATAAAGAACATAATTTTTCTCTTCATCTGCCTCTTGAGCTAGTTCTTTCTGTTCTTCAGACATGAACCCTTCAGTTGTAATCTGCAGTCCTTCACCTAGCTGTTTGGACATGACTGTACTTTTTTCGACATTTTTATTGGATTTCAGTGTTATTTCACTTTGGAGAAACTCATCATGGGCCTCCAGTGTATTTTGCACAGGGCTTTGGCTGTTCTCAGAAAGTGGTTCCACATCCTCAAGCTTCGGATGATCATCGATACGCAGTGAGACTGTATCTTCCACTTGGATACTGAGTGATTCTCCAGAAGGTTCTACCTTAATGGAAGGAATCAGGTTCTCCTGATGTTCAAGATTAACTATTGTTGTAGGTCCAACTGTTGCTTTATCATAAAGAACATAATTTTTCTCTTCATCTGCCTCTTGAGCTAGTTCTTTCTGTTCTTCAGACATGAACCCTTCAGTTGTAATCTGCAGTCCTTCACCTAGCTGTTTGGACATGACTGTACTTTTTTCGACATTTTTATTGGATTTCAGTGTTATTTCACTTTGGAGAAACTCATCATGGGCCTCCAGTGTATTTTGCACAGGGCTTTGGCTGTTCTCAGAAAGTGGTTCCACATCCTCAAGCTTCGGATGATCATCGATACGCAGTGAGACTGTATCTTCCACTTGGATACTGAGTGATTCTCCAGAAGGTTCTACCTTAATGGAAGGAATCAGGTTCTCCTGATGTTCAAGATTAACTATTGTTGTAGGTCCAACTGTTGCTTTATCATAAAGAACATAATTTTTCTCTTCATCTGCCTCTTGAGCTAGTTCTTTCTGTTCTTCAGACATGAACCCTTCAGTTGTAATCTGCAGTCCTTCACCTAGCTGTTTGGACATGACTGTACTTTTTTCGACATTTTTATTGGATTTCAGTGTTATTTCACTTTGGAGAAACTCATCATGGGCCTCCAGTGTATTTTGCACAGGGCTTTGGCTGTTCTCAGAAAGTGGTTCCACATCCTCAAGCTTCGGATGATCATCGATACGCAGTGAGACTGTATCTTCCACTTGGATACTGAGTGATTCTCCAGAAGGTTCTACCTTAATGGAAGGAATCAGGTTCTCCTGATGTTCAAGATTAACTATTGTTGTAGGTCCAACTGTTGCTTTATCATAAAGAACATAATTTTTCTCTTCATCTGCCTCTTGAGCTAGTTCTTTCTGTTCTTCAGACATGAACCCTTCAGTTGTAATCTGCAGTCCTTCACCTAGCTGTTTGGACATGACTGTACTTTTTTCGACATTTTTATTGGATTTCAGTGTTATTTCACTTTGGAGAAACTCATCATGGGCCTCCAGTGTATTTTGCACAGGGCTTTGGCTGTTCTCAGAAAGTGGTTCCACATCTTCAAGCTTCGGATGATCATCGATACGCAGTGAGACTGTATCTTCCACTTGGATACTGAGTGATTCTCCAGAAGGTTCTACCTTAATGGAAGGAATCAGGTTCTCCTGATGTTCAAGATTAACTATTGTTGTAGGTCCAACTGTTGCTTTATCATAAAGAACATAATTTTTCTCTTCATCTGCCTCTTGAGCTAGTTCTTTCTGTTCTTCAGACATGAACCCTTCAGTTGTAATCTGCAGTCCTTCACCTAGCTGTTTGGACATGACTGTACTTTTTTCGACATTTGTATTGGATTTCAGTGTTATTTCACTTTGGAGAAACTCATCATGGGCCTCCAGTGTATTTTGCACAGGGCTTTGGCTGTTCTCAGAAAGTGGTTCCACATCCTCCAGCTTCGGATGATCATCGATACGCAGTGAGACTGTATCTTCCACTTGGATACTGAGTGATTCTCCAGAAGGTTCTACCTTAATGGAAGGAATCAGGTTCTCCTGATGTTCAAGATTAACTATTGTTGTAGGTCCAACTGTTGCTTTATCATCAAGAACATAATTTTTCTCTTCATCTGCCTCTTGAGCTAGTTCTTTCTGTTCTTCAGACATGAACCCTTCAGTTGTAATCTGCAGTCCTTCACCTAGCTGTTTGGACATGACTATACTTTTTTCGACATTTTTATTGGATTTCAGTGTTATTTCACTTTGGAGAAACTCATCATGGGCCTCCAGTGTATTTTGCACAGGGCTTTGGCTGTTCTTAGAAATTAGTTCCACATCCTCAAAATCAGGATAATTATCAATGTGCAACAGTACTGCATCTGGTAGTCCAGTTCCCTCTAGACAGGGCTCTTGTGGCCCAACAAGGGAATCTACCACCACTGAAGGCAGCAGTGTCTCCTGATGCTCTTTGTTTACAAATGTTGTAGGTTCTATTAATACTTCATCACAAAGAACATGATCTGTTACTCCATCAGCCTGCTGAGCTTGCTCTTCGTGTTCTTCTGATGCATCCTCTTCAGTTCGGCCCTCCAACTCTTTCTCAAAAAGAGGAAGATCAATGTGTAGCAGTATCGCATTCCGCAGTCCTTGAAAAGAATCTACTTCCACCTTAGGAATTTCAGCCTCCTGGTGCTTGGGGTTTACAATTGTTATAAATTCACGTCCTGCTTTGACAGCAAGAACCCGAACCTTCTCACCATCACCTTGTTGAGCCTGTTCTTCAGATGCTTCCATTCCTTCATCAAGCTGCTCTGGTTTAGAGTCTTCACATTTCTTTTGGTTTTCATCAGATCCCTGTGTTTGACTTTGGTGAATATCCTCATTGGCCTCTAGTGTGTCCTGCTCAAGTCTATGGATGTTGTCAGCAATTGGTTCTACATCTTCAAGAGAAGAACTATCATCAGTGGCCAACTCTGCATCCTGCAGTTTAGTCCCTTGTAGACTGGGATCTTGTGGCTCTTCATATTTTCCCTGGATTTTATCAGGTGTCAGTATTGTTTGAATTTGGTGATATTCTTTGTTGGCCTCCATTACACCCTGCACAGGTCTATGGATGTTCTCAGCAGCTGATTTGACATCCTCAACATGATCATGGATATATTGCAACCCTGCATCCTGCAGCACTGTCCACAGTGAACTGGGACCTTGTAGCTCCTCAGGGGAATCTAGCACAAAAGGAAGCTGGATATCCTGAAGGTCAGGGTTTATAATTGTTGTAGGTCCTCTTCTTGCTTCATCATCAAGAACCTGATTGCCATCTCTACTCATCTGCCAAACATGTTCATCATGCTCCTCTTTCTCAGACATCTCTTTGGCTTCCAGTTTTACATCAAGCTGCCCTGATTTGACATTTTTACTTTTTTCTTGGCTTTCATCAGCTTGCAGTATTGTTTGAATTGGGAGGTAATCCTCATAGGCCTCCAGGGTTTTGTGCACAAAGATGTGAATATTATCACCATCTGGTTCCACATCATCAAGAATATCATCAACATAGATTGCATCCTCCAGAACACTGTGACTTTGTGGCTCCTCTGGGGAATCTACCTTCACAGAAGAAAGCTGTTGCTCAGTGTTCAAAATTGTTATAGTTTCTCTTCTTTCTTCATCGACAAGACTCTGATCCGGCTTACTATCACCTCGTTGAGCATGTTCTTCATCTGTCTCGGACACATTATGTTTAATGTCAGTCTCTAACTCTTCATAAAGCTGGTCTGATTTGGAGTCATCAGCTTGTGGTGTTGTTTGACTTTGGAGGTTGTCCTCATGGGCCTCCATAGTGTTGTGCACAAGCCTGTGAATCTTTTCACTGTCTGATTCCAAATCGCAAAGTATATCATCAATATGAAGCAATGTTGCATCCTCCAGAACACTGGGACCTTGTGCCTCATCAGGGGAATCTACCTTCATGGAAGAAGCCTGTTGCTCAGGATAAGAAATTGCTATAGGTTCATTTACTTCTTCATTGACAACTAGATCCTGCTCACCATAACCTCGCTGAGCATGTACTTCATCTGTCTCAGACATATCATGTTTAATGTGAGTCTCTAACTTTTCATCAAGCTGCGCTGCCTTGGAGTCTTCACCTTTTTCCTGGTTTTCACTAGCTTGCGGCATTGTTTGACCTAGCAGAAGCTCCTGGTTGTTCGCCACTTTGTCCTCCACAAAGCTCTGGATGTTCTCAGCAGGTGGTTCCATATCCTCAAGAACAGGAATGTCATCAATTTGCAGCAGCTCTGCATTCCCTAGTTCTCCCCCCCATGGACCAGAACTGTGTGCTTCCTCATATTCATCTACCCTCACTGAACGAAGGTGGCGCCCCTGGTCATCATGGTTTACAACTGTTAGAAGTTCTCTTCCTGCTTCATTACCAAGAAGAGCCTTCTGTCCATCTAATTCTTGGGTCTGTTCATCAACTAGCTTAGACATTTTATCTTTAACCTTGGCCTCCAGCCCTTTATCATCTTCCTGATTTTCACTACACCGAGTTGTTTGACTTTTGAGAAACTCATCTTGGGCATTCAGTGTGTCCAGCACAAAGCTTTTGATGTTCTCAGCAGCTACGTCCTCAGAAGAGACTTCGGAAGTGATGGAAGCCTCAGAGTCGCCTGTGAAAAGGCGAGTAAATGGTCATATCTATATTGATGACAATTTGTCTTCGACAAAAAAAAAAAAATGCTTACCTCTCTCCGCTTCCTCTTTAAGGCGCAGTTTCCGCTGTGCTTTCTTTTTAATCAAAGATAAAGCATCCAAGCTCTCCTGGATCTTCTTTCGGTCCTGGTTGTCCCACTGTTCCCTCTCCTTGCGTTCCAATTCAAGACCACCCAGGGCCCAGGCCTCAGCACAGGCCCTGTCCCTGGGGAACACGGGCCGGTCGTCCAGGAAGGTGAGCTGCCTAAGGCGGACGATTAGCGTCTTCCTATAGTTGGGAATGTTGCTCACCACCTTATTGCCCATCAAATTCAGCACCCGCAGTTCTGGCATGGCCTCCAAGACGGGGAGAATCGCCGGCTCATGGAGCAGGTTGTGCGATAGGTCCAGAACTGTGAGGGCCACACATTGGCTCAGATGCTGGATGTTTTGGACCACCTCCAGCTTGTTGTGGGAAATCTGCAGGGTGCTGAGTTGAGGGAGGCAGGAGATGTTTTCAATGGTGTTGATGTAGTTGTTGGAGACATTCAGAGAGCACAGCTTCTGCATGGGTGCTAGGTTCTCCAGCTTGTGGATCAGGTTCTGCTGCAGGAACAGGCAGCGCAGGTTGATCTGCGCATCCAGGTTCTCAATGCGCTGCAGCCCATTGCTCTCCAGCCACAGACACTTGAGCCCGGTGTACTCCTCCAAGTTCTCTATGGTGGAGAACCCCTTAAAGTGTAGGTAAAGTGTGTCATTTAAATGTGGTGTTGAGTAGAGCCTGTTTTGCTTGCAGTGATTCTTCAGGAACTCTTTGGTCATCCTTGGCCCGGAGAATTTTTTCAACGGCGCATTTTCGTTACTTTTTACTGTACCGGGCTTCATTGGAGCGGAGGTTGCTCTTTCCATAGTGTCCCTGAACTCAACGCGGCTAACTTCCGGTTTCGTCATTTAACGTAACTCACTACCTCGTTCGTTTAATGGCGTTTTTGAGCCTCCAAAGTCGGTAATTAAAGCTGTAAGGCACTGACATGCGCTAGAGTGTCGTCACACAGGAGTAAGTTTGTCTCAAAACGGCACAATAAGCAAGGCAGGGTTACGTCAGAAAACGTAAGTGTTTGAAAAAAACGTCACAAGCTCAACTCATCCGACCCTAATGGCGAATAATTCCCGCTCTGGTTTAAAGATAATTAACCAGGAACAATATACCGTTATTTCGAATACGCCGTGACTTTTAGAATGGTCTGTAAAGTTAGTTCAGTAGAAGCTTACCTGCTCCGGTACACGGTGAAAGCAGGAGTCCAAGTTCAACGGTAGGTTTTCCTCTCGTTGATCAAGAACAATGTCAATTTCTTGTGAGTTCAAGTAGAGGCTTTTAATTATTCAGCCATTTTGTTTTTCTAGGACACAAGCATCGTTCCATCCATCCATTATCGGAACCGCTTATCCTCATGACAGGTATATTTGGCACATATCCTGCTTTATGGGTCCATATGTACATAAACATAAGGAGCATAAAGTCACTTTCCAATGAATGCATGTATCTCCAAATTTAGGAAACTTATTAGCAAAACTCCACCATTTGGAGGTATGGGTGAAACAATTTTTGTTGTTTAATTTTGCTTACGAAATATAAACAAGCATTTTGTGGCCCATTTGTAAGTACAGGTGAAAACTTTGTTTATTTTGTATAAAAGCCAGCACAAACCTCCAAAAGCAGTAACAAAAACGGATATTAATAATTCCAAGTTTATGTCACCATTGAAAATGGCGGTCTTACTCAGGGATATGACCCTCTCCATTCACTGAAAAGCAATGGACTTTGGATCACTATAATTTGAGTTGTGAGGATAATTTTGATTTCAAAATGTGATGAAATGTCATCCTACTATTATAACAATCTGCCGGGTTTGTGTGCTAGTCACAGGCAAACACAACACAATACAATACACTGTTTGTTTTCACCTTGTAAAGGAAGTATTTGCATTGCAGAGATATGAGAAATACCCGGATGTTTGGAATTGTAAATAGCCATACACAATTTTATGTTTTAAATTTGAAATATTATATTATGAGATACAGGCTTTGTACTGGGTAATGATAAGTATAGTGCAGTTCTCCGCCAAGGCAATATTAGGCAAAAAAATCTTTCCACCTTGCCACCAATTTTGTCATTAATACTGATGATTTCGCCATATTAAGTAAAATGCTCTATCATGATATCAACGGTTATTTATTTATGTATTTATTTATTTATTTTTAATCCATGGCGGAAGTAGTAGTCAAAGGTAACACAATCCGTAAAAGCAATTTGTTAATAGCAGATTGAATGTTTCATTAACATGCTCTTATGATGTGACACTGTAATAAATATGTGAATTAAATTGCAGCTAAAAAGTGGAGTATACAGTCAGAGGACGCCAGCGAGCATGCCCCTGACAAAAACACCTCTTTGATTGTCCTGCTAAGAAAAGGACTCGCAAGAGCTTCTCATCAATTGGAATTAGCACCTAGTTTAGTTTTGTAAAAGAAAACAAAAAAGAAAACATCTTGCTACTTAAAGCAAGACTCTAAACATCTGTGACAGTTAAGACTGCCGCTGCAGCCTTTTCATTCCAACCCTCACATACTTCTGCTTCAGGAGACATGGTGGTGAGTGTGATAAAGGCTTTTTTGTGTTGTCTCAAAAACACCTGACCCCACCACGCAGGATGTTTGACATTTTTCAAGTGATATCATAAGCACCTATTTTGTTTGGCATTTTTATTTTATTTCTTCTAACAATTTGGGATGAGTTTGACTCAATAGGTATGATCAACACTTGTCACAAGTAGGGCTGTAGTGGTATGACAAAAATCATAGTTTGGTATGTACCTTGATTTGACGGTAATGATTCGGTTCATGTTGGGTACCAGAAAAAAAATACTTACTTTTTTGTGCAGCAAGAACACATTTAAAATGAAGCATAAACTACAAACTGCAAGCAGTAAATTCACGAATAAAAGAAAGACAGTTTGTCTTCTTTTGAGGAAAGTACAATAAAAATAGTTTCTATGTTTTGTGCAAGAATAACATGAATAATTTGTCTTTATGTTACAAAAGTGTATTGTTGATATGTTGTCTCTTTCACAATTTGTCTTCTATTTGAAAGTACAACACAAATAGGTTGTCTTCTTTTTTCTTGTCATTAGGACAGTTCAACAACAATAGTTTATGTCCTTTGTAGGAAAAGAAAACAATAAAATAGTAATAATTCTCTTATAATTACCAGAGCATCATCAAACATTTTTAAGAAGGACCATATTGAAATAGCTTTAGGCTTGCATTTTCATGATTTTTACTATTTCAAGAAACTAAGCCAACTTATTGAGGGGTTTTACCATGCTCAAAAGTGCACCAGAGTTTGCAAAATTTGTATCCTGCCAAAAAAATTATGTACTTGAGTGATTAAAAGAATTACTAGTGCCCCCTAAGAAAGGGCCAAACGTTGACCCCTGACACCAGATTGAAAGAACATTCTGAAGAACCCATGTTGAAAAATAACAAAAGTCATCCATTTTGGGTTAAAGCAGACTTGTTTTCCTTTCATAGCGCGAGTGTATCTCGATACACGTGGGCCAGGCTGGCGTCCAGATCGGCAATGCCTGCTGGGAGCTGTTCTGCCTGGAGCACGGTATCCTCCCGGACGGCCAGACGCCGAACGACATGGCCTTCGGCGGCGACGGTTCTTCCAACACCTTCTTCAGCGAGACCGGGTTGGGGAAGCACGTCCCCAGGGCGGTTTTCGTTGACCTGGAGCCCACCGTCATCGGTAAATCCGCCGATGATTCATGTATTGGAACTAGTTCTAACAACTCACACTAATCTTAAATCTACAGACGAAGTGCGCACCGGAACCTATCGTAAGCTCTTCCACCCGAATCAGCTGATCACAGGTAAGGAGGATGCGGCCAACAACTACGCCCGCGGACATTACACCATCGGCATAGAGATCATCGACCAGGTAGCTGATAGGATACGCAAACTGGTGAGCACCTTTCTGGGAAGTACTGAAGCTACTTGCGTATCTGTCTGGGGAAACGTACTTCTCACTGTGTTGTATGTATATCTCTGCTCTTGAAATGTTTGGCTAACTTTGATGCTTAAGCCTGGTTCACACGGCAAGATTTTAAAATTGCCGGCCAATTTCCAATCTTTGCAGACATCACACGTGAAGAGAAAAAATCACGGGAGTTACAGTTTTGAACGTACCGTGTGTGATGTGCGGCCACACTGCACAATCACACACCACACACAAGCCGAGTTCATTCAAGAATGTGACGGGAAGTCGCGCAAAACCTCTCGAGATTAAACGTGGCTTGCGAGTCGTCAACATGAGTCGATCCTGGTTTTCAGCCGAAAAAGCGGCATAAAAAGAAAAGGTGTTGTTTAGAGGAGTGTAAATGGGCACTGGCAAGACATCGCTTGCCCTCGGCTCAGTGCTGGCGGCGCGGGTTGGCGTCCCACCCGGAGACCAGTTTATTTGTGGAGAATGTGTGCGTGTATTTTAAAAAATAAAATAAAAAATACAAATAAAAAAATAAAAAGAGTTTAATAGCGCGAGCACGGACTTTCTGCTGTGTCATGACTGTTTTGATTTTGGATTCCCCACCGGCTTCCTCGTTGGCTCGCTTTCTGATTGGCTGCACGTCACCGTCAACCGGCTGCGCGGAGCGAAGTCGGGCCAAAACAATCCCAACATGTTGGATATCCAGTCCACCATTTCGAGTCGGGGGTCCTTCTGAGCGCTGATATCGAGAGGCGCCGTGTGTGGTGACGGGAAAATTCGGGACTAAAATTGGGCCAATTCTCCTGCCGTGTGAACCAGGCTTTAGGAGTTCTCTAAAAACATCACTTGTGCAGGTTTTATATATATATTTTGTTTGTTTGCTGTGGTATAATTTCAAGTGGAAGTCAACATTAAAAAATCTTGACAATATGTTACGTATGACCTCAGTAGTCTAAACATGACATTCTGATTAGTGTTACATTTTTGGAATATGAGGTAAGCAGCAAAATCCAGCCGTTTTTATCCATCTCTGGGGGCAGCCATTTTGCCACTTGCTGTCGACTGAAGATGAGCTCACAATTGCTCGGCTCAGGCAACGACCAATCACAGATTACCTGTTTTTTTTTAAGCTGTGCTGTGATTGGTTGTTACCTGAGACTTGCGCAACATTGATGTCATCTTCAGTCGACAGCAAGTGGCAAATTGGCTACCCCTTAACTCATATTCCACTAATGCAATATGAACCAGAATACCATATTTAGACTAGTGGGGCTGAACATTGGAAAAAAATGTTTTTTCGGTTGACTTCCCCTTTCAGTATCAAAGTTTGAATTTTGGCGTCTTGAGAACACTCCTGTCCTGTGTGTACCTCCAGGCCGACTTGTGTACCGGCCTGCAGGGTTTCCTGGTGTTCCACAGCTTCGGTGGCGGCACCGGCTCGGGTTTCACCTCTCTGCTGATGGAGCGTCTCTCCGTGGATTTTGGCAAGAAATCCAAGTTGGAGTTCTCCATCTACCCGGCCCCCCGGGTGTCCACCGCCGTGGTGGAGCCCTATAATTCCATCCTGACCACGCACACCACCCTGGAACACTCGGACTGCGCCTTCATGGTGGACAACGAGGCCATCTACGACATCTGTCACCGGAACCTGGACATCGAGCGTCCCACGTATACCAACCTGAACCGGCTGATGAGCCAGATCGTGTCATCCATCACCGCCTCCCTTCGTTTCGACGGCGCCTTGAACGTGGACCTGACGGAGTTCCAAACCAACCTGGTGCCCTACCCGCGCATCCACTTTCCGCTGGCCACCTACGCCCCGGTGATCTCGGCTGAGAAGGCTTACCACGAGCAGCTGTCCGTGTCCGAGATCACCAACTCATGCTTCGACCCGGCCAACCAGATGGTGAAGTGCGACCCGCGCCACGGTAAATACATGGCTTGCTGCCTGTTGTACCGCGGCGACGTGGTGCCCAAGGACGTCAACGCCGCCATCACCGCCATCAAGAACAAGCGCACCGTCCATTTCGTGGACTGGTGCCCCACCGGCTTCAAGGTGGGCATCAACTACCAGCCGCCCACCACCGTGCCCGGAGGTGACCTGGCCAAGGTGCAGCGGGCCGTGTGCATGCTCAGCAACACCACCGCCATCGCCGAGGCCTGGGCCCGCCTGGATCACAAGTTCGACTTGATGTACGCCAAGCGCGCCTTCGTGCACTGGTACGTGGGCGAAGGCATGGAGGAGGGCGAATTCACCGAGGCCCGCGATGACATGGCCGCCCTGGAGAAGGACTACGAGGAGGTCGGCGCCGACTCTCTGGACGTTGTACATGAAGAGGGCGAATTTTTTTAAACGTTAAAGCCTCCTCACGAGAGAGGCTCAGGAAGCTTGGATTGGTCACTGTGAAACCGGCAAAAGTGGATCAGGACTAAAGGGACGGCTGCTTCGCCAAACGTCTCGCATCAATTCATTGAGAACGATTAGGGATCGATTAACATCATTAATTGATATTTTTGTGCATATTAATCCGAATAAAGCTGCCCAATTTTGAAGACTGATTAAAAATGGTGTTTCTCTACTGTCTACTCAGAGCTCAATTCAATTGGTTTCATGCCGTAATTGACAAAAAGTATATAGAACAGAGGTGGTCAAACTCAGTCCTCATGGGCTGGAGTCCTGCAGGTTTTGGATGTTTTCCTTATCCAACATAGCTGATATATGATCAGCTCATCAGCAACCTCTGCATAAGACTGATAATGATCGGAATCAGCTGCGTTGGCGCAGGGAAACATCCAAAACCTGCAGGACTCTGGCCCTCGAGGACCGAATTTGCCCACCACTATTATAGAAGATAAACGGACATAAACGAATTATGTTCAGAATCACTAGGTTTTAAATTAGCAGGAATGTTTACAAAGCCTAATGTAAAAGGAAATAATTTGTATATCATTTGCATTTTTTTTTTTAATTTAGAAAAGCATTTTGCCTCCCAAAATTAAGTAAACATGTTTTATCCACTCACACAGGTGCTTAATATTAACTAGTAACAAAAAAAATAAAAAAAATAATCATTTTTTATGTTCCTGACAAACTGCTTCATGCTTATCATTACCATCTATCAGCAATGTAGTACAAATGAGTGGTATTTTTAACATTTAGACAAGTTGAATTAAAGTGTGTGCCACTAAATTTTGTACTTAAGCCCCAAAAAATTTAGGTTATGAAGGACCACTGTGGTAGTAACAAAAAAAGGAAAACAGTCTGGATATATATTTTTCTGCCTTTGAGTGGGAATGTCAGTGGTAAAAATCCACGTGGGTAGTAGTTCCATATGCTTGTGGTTTGTTTGTGATGCAGGAAATGACAAGAATGCAGCTTCCTGTTGAAAAGTGTTGGCTCGTCTTGTCCTGCTTCCAGGTGGCAAACAGCAGGAGCAGTGAGGAGCAAAGGAATTGTGGAGCAACAGCGACATCCCAAGAACGATCCTAACATCGACTGTTTGTGAGTTACCTTCAGTTTAATTTCCCAATATCATCCAGTCTACAGCAGCGCACTCTACGAGACATTTCGAGTACTACAACAAATAATTGGCTTTTTCCCAAAAATATTTATATGCCAACCAAGATTTAGCTTGTGTATGAATTTTGTTTGTGACGTCATAAAATGGATAATTGAAGTTAAAATTGCAGTTGATTAAAACTATTTTAATTATAAAACGAATTGTTTCTTTTATAATTTAATGACAATAAATATAGCTGCAATTTATAAAATATACATAAGATGACCTTATCTGTATGTAAAAATTCATGTTCATTTTTTTCAGCCGGTTTTTCGAATTTTAGCAGCTTGATAAAAAGTAAATAAAATGCTGGAAACTCGTTTTTCTGTAAAGTTCCACTAGCTTTGTAATTCACCAAATTGCCACAACGAGTCACTATTTCACCACTTTAGTACAACTGACACACCTGATAAAGACATGGGCACACTTCAAATATAGTGCCGGAGAGACTCAAAACTTGTTTGTCGTTTTAATATGTTGATATAACCTAGACTTTAATTAAGTTTTAAGGACACATGATTATGTGTATTAGCTATATTACAGTGTAAAAAAAAAATAAATACAATTTTATATATAGCTTAGAAAATAGCTGACATGTTCAAAAAATAACATATATGGCTTTTTCCATCCATCCATCCATCCATCCATCCATCCACTTATCTGAGGTCCGGTCGCGGGGGTAGCAGTTTTATCAGGGAAGCCCAGACTCTCCTTTTCCTCAACTGTAATATTTCCAAAATGTTATATGTTATTAAAAAAAAAATTCTAAAGTCGAAGCATTTAAAGTTAATCTATTATGAAATGGAAAATAGCTGCCATGTTGCAACAAATCACATGATTTTTTTTTTTTTCTTGGAAGATTTGAAATGTTTACAGTGTTTTTTTTGTGTGAAATATCTGAAGTATTTAAATATTTAGCTATTGTTTAGAAAATAGATGTTATATTAAAATTTTTAATTTTATGAAAGGCTTATTGAAAATGTCACTTGGCTGGAACATAAAAAAAAAGAAAAAGATCTGAATTGTTAAAAAAAAAAAAAAAAAAGACACATTTGTAAATTACCTCTAATATTTAAAATTCAGATGTGAATACACCATTATTTGTTTAACTGTTTAAAAACCTGAAAGAATAAAATGCAAGTGTCGACCAGTATGTTTGAATGGAAGCATCTGGCGGGGCGTTTAAAGGCTCACTTAACTCGGCCAACTTAAGTCGGGACCCGCCCCAGTCAGGAGCATCCGCCAAAAGAATTCACCGCCTCTTAAAATATTCCACCTACTTCCACATAATGGCACTTTTTCTTCTTCTTCTTCTTTATGCCCCCCTGGGGCCCCCCTCCCGACTGCAAATGAATGTCAACGCAATATGGCTGCCGCCTGGCCAGGGGATGGGGATTGACTTGTTTCCAAACACTTAATTCAATTTGTCATCACCGTCGCTGAGGGGAGGGGGCTCAAGTGCTCTAATTTGTGTTAATGAGGGCTAATAAAGTCATAGCCTCCTATATTACTGCTGGGGCAGAAGGTGGGGGCTGTGTGCGTGTGTGTGTGTGTGTGTGTGTGTGTTATGTGTGTGTCTTCTCAGGCGGTCTGTACTGTTTATAAATTAGAAGCACTTTTTGAAATTCTTGGGTGTGTTAATATAATACAGCTTACATTGAAATCCAAATTTTTCATCTCACAATATGAAATTTGATGAGAAAATTCCAAAATTTGGGGCAGTTGAAATTAATGGGGGAAAAGAAATGGTTTATTAATTAATTAAGTGTAGTGTTGTTCCCCCCCAGAATCTGCCATAGTCACAGCTTCCCTTCTATTAGAGTCAGGTGGGTGGGCGCGATCGAGTGTGCGTGTTAGGTGCGTGTCGTCTCAGGCAGCATCTCTCTCCCTATTGTGGGCCTAATTAGACGTCCATTGTGGAGTTAATGCCGCCGCCATCTGCCCAGGGCCTTCCGGGGGTGTCGACCAGAGGGTCCGCGGACCCCCTATCACTCCCTGCCCCGCCCCCTTGCTCAATAGCACCGGCGGGAACCATCTTCCCGCTTTGGCTGACACCACCGAGACCCTTTCACACTTGAAGGAATTAGTGAAAGATTGATGTCCTCCAACATACAGACAAGCTCTCCACCAAAGCCACCATATTGTCACCCGTGTTGGCAACAGAGGTCAAATGTCACTTTTTACAAAGCTATGCTTGCGGGGACAATAAACATTTACACAGGAAAAATTACAGTGGATAAAATTTACAAAAAGAACATAAATGTGCTTTTTCAAAAATGTTCCATTTTCCCCAAGTTTTTGATGTAAAAAAAATACAGATTTTACTTATTCATTAATTTTTATTTTCAAATTATGACTTTTTGTTGCCATGCATTTTTTTTTCATTAATACATTATTTTAATCTTGTACTGGTTTTCTTCTCAAATGTACAAATGTCAACCATTGCGTTTATTTTGTTAATAAGGTTTGTGTGTGCGCGTGCGCCAAGTGGCCCGTCCTCCTCTGTCATTGTTGTCGTCTTTCAAGCGCTGGGCGCAACCCTTTGCCGACCTCCAACAGTTGGCCGCTTTCACGCCTCTTTTCATCCCGCCCGGCAACAACAACAAGAAGTCCGCCTACCCCTTACCCCACCTACGTCCACCCTCCCCCCACCCCCAAACATGCCAATGCTGACAACACGCATAAGAATTGCCATGTGCCTACATACAAACAAACATACACACTTAGCACACTTTTGCTGTTGCTGCTGTTAACAATAGCTTTAACATGGCGCTGACAGTTTGCCATAAGCTTTTTGGGTCTGGGGAACATAATCTCAACGCTGGATAAACATTACTACCGTTTTCACCCCTCACTGCCATAGGAATTCAAATTTCTTTTTTTAAATTCATTAAAAAATGTTTTTTTTTTTTTCACTAAATAGTGCATTTTTTTGGAACATTTTAATTTGTATAAATGTTATTTTTTCTCACAATGTAATACTTGTTAAGGAATTTATTTGTCCCTCAAAATAGAATGTTTTTTAAATACTTTTTTTTTTCCTTTTAAATGGACAATTTTGTCAAACATATCTGACTTTCTTATAGACTTTTTTTTTCCCCCTCAAAAATATGATTGTGTCCCTTGAAATGAAACAATGACTGATTTATAACTCTTTTTTTTTTCTTTTCTTTTCTTCAAACAATTGTAATTTGCTAATCTAATTCATATTTTCCTCTTCTCAGCATGGTCCATACAGATAAAGAAAATTCAAGCAAATACATCTTGGAACTGAAGCAGCGTCCCGGAACGGATTGTTTTCCGCCATAACTGTTCACCAAACGTAAGTCAATGTCCTCTTGTGGAGATGAATTTAAGCGCACACTTTCACACCGTTGATCTTCATTCCTGACATTTTTCCGTACACATGAAGGTCTTAAATAGCTCCCCAAAAATCACTAGGCTTGGAAAAGTGTTATTGTAGCTGTGAAAGTTGTTCTTGGAATCCTCCATTTCACATACTTGGCAGCCACTTGGCCCTACATCCTCTTCGTCTTCACTTCATCTTTTAGTTTTTCTATGATTGATTTTCCGCCCCTCTCGTCTTGGTGTAACGGCCTAATTAGGAACCCAACTGGACCGCGGCTGTGGAACCCGGATGAAATCAGACACAATTAGGGAACGTATTAGTTCTTGTCATGTTCGTACGGGTAATACAATAAACATGGCTTTGGAATAATCGCAACCAGAAGGGGGGCTTGGGTAAGGAGTGAGGGGGGGCAATCATGCTCACAATAGTTTCCCTGAACCCGCCTGTACAGTGTTAATGTACGCTGATAACATGCATCCTGCCAAAGATGCTGTGCCACGTGGGTGCTCAGTAAAAACATTTGCCCAAATGGATCCATTTCAGGAAACAACAACATTGTGGAGCCATCACGTCAAAGGCAACTGGAAAAGTGGTCTCGAAATGAAAATACAATGGTGCCATGACTTGGCAATTTAATTCATTTTGTGGCCATGTTCGAATTGTGTATCTATCGTAAGGATTATGATTACTTGCTTTAATTCAATGGCAATTGCGCTGCTCCTTCTGATATGCACGCTGAAGCAATCAAGACGGTTTACTACAAAACGTTATTGCAACAGCAACGGTCACAGCTACACTAAATGTTTTTTTCCATGGCCAATATCAATTATTAGTAGTCAATTCAAGTAGTTATCGGTAAATATTGTCACCAATAACCAGCCCGGCCGATAATCAATTTCTCACGATTTCTCACTCTCTCTCATTTTTCTCAGAGGATAACGAAAATATCCCTGTTAGCATTGTGTGATATTGTCTGTCTGCAAGTGTTGCTGCCCAATTTGTCTTCAAACTTCCATTGCAAAAATTTCACTATCTTGATATCAATGCTAGTTTTGTTAACCTGTCTTTGCTGTTTGCCATTATATGTTAGCATTAAGATAGTGGATTTTCACAAGACAAAGAATGTTTGTTACAAATGTGTAGTGCACTGTATGCTGTTTATATATTGCTAATGTAAATATTTTGGCCAAAATAATGAAAGAAATTTAAAAAACAAAACTTACATTCATCCCCCCCCCCCCCACCAAAAAAAACTTCCTGTTTTTACTAAATCCCTATGCCATAAAATTTGTGATATTTTGCCACCCCCTTAAAAAGAAAAAAAAAGGAAAAAGAAAACAGTCTCCTGCTGCTTCTTAACACCTCATGGTGGCGTTAACACGCAGATAAGCGCAGCTCCTTCACACTCCAACACACACGCAAACACGCACACACACAGTCGCAGGGTTAAACTAAACATCAGCGCCGAAGCATATTGCACCCCCGCTAGCTCCTCTCTCTCCACATCCTTTATTCACAGCCGCGTAATTGGTAGTCAATTGGAGCTCCCCCCTTTGCCCATTGTGGGCACATTTTGCTCTTGACAGAGTGCGGAAGATTAATGGCTACGAGCAGCCGAGGGAGCCTCGCCTCAGCGAGCATGAGCGCCCTAAATTCATTACGCCAATTTCCCCCTGTCCTGCGTCTCCCTTACGCCCAACCCACATGCTGAAAAAATAAGAAATTGGTAGGGAGGGCTGTAGGGAGTCAGATGGTGGCGGTGGAGGATGAGGAAAGGCCGTAACAAAAGGCCTCCCTGAATGAAAAAGCTGAAAGGTAGCCTAGCGCCATCTACAGACGTGGAGTGAACCCTGCGTATTCACGGTTGGCATTTATAATGTAACGTTATTTTTTGCTAAAAAAAAGAAAAAAAAGAAAGAAAGAAAGAAAGAAAGAAAAAAGTCACTTCACAAATTTTAGTAAGCTCATTTGTATTTTATTTTTGTTCTATAATTATTATTTTTAATATTGTGAATCAAAATGACTTTGGTAATTATGCTATTAGGCTAATGCTAATAAAAAGAAATTTGTAGTTGCTAAAAATGTTTTTTTCCCGAAAGCGTTAATACATGACTTAGACAACTATGATATTACACATTAAACTGTTTTGGGGTCATAGTCCGTGGTGCATTTATGTTTAAAGTATAGGCAATCATAAATGTTTTGATGAGGTGCACGTCACTGTCGCTTCGCTTTCCGAATTTCGCTTTTCTTGGTCGGGCTTGGTCACTAACCTTTGTGAATAGCTGTGATTATTGTACACCATTCTTCAATGAAATGAGCAATGCAATAGCTTTCTCGCCCATCTGCAGTTAAGTAAATACAGTGAAGAGACACCTTGGATTTGGGAACAGGCCCATGGTCTGTTGTAGCTTGTAATTGTGGTGATTTATTCCTGCTGTCAAAGGCAAAGAGCCTCAGTCGCACCCGGCCTGCATTTTGGGAAACGCTACACTGGGCATGCATGATGGCCATGGCGCTGTGCCCCAAGGACTCGTTTGGAGTGGGGGGTGTGCAGTGAAAGGGGGGTGGGGAGGGTCCATTGGAGGATGTCAAGTGATAGTGAATCTGTCTGTCATCCTGGCGACACATTGCGGCATCATGCCACCTTCTGTTTACACTCTACACCAGCATCTGAGCATACTCTATTGTTGGATCTTTATTCCCGTTTTTGTCATGTAAATATCAGATTATACCGATGGGCCACGTTAGACTTTTAATCTCGTGCTTTACAAGTGCTCTGCCTTCAACATTCTAAAATCTTTGATGCATCCATTCTCCCCTGCACACCATTAAAAAAAAAAAAAAAAAGTCTAAAAACTTGTGTAAAAATGTGTAAAGTACCCCCAGAGGTGGGTGCACCATAGTGTGCTCTAAATCTATCTTTCCACACATAGCCTTCTACAGTACATCTCAACAGAGTTGGTTAACCCCCTCTCTTTTGCACACCCTCTCTTGCCCTATAAAAAAAAGTAAAAATGGGTAATTACTAAAATTTCAAGACGGTGGACATACCACAGTTTGTGAATCCTGATTCAAAGCAGTCTTTCCCCAGTGTTTTTTACTTATGCAGCCCCATAAATATCCCGAATTGGCGCATGTCGTTCGCCTGCATAAAGGACTACAAAGTGAAGTCGAGTCCAAAGTGGTGTTTCTCCTTAGAATCTGTCCTGGTGGGTGTATGCAAAATCCTCCGCAGCAACGTCTCTACGAAGACAGGAGAAGCGGCAGTCAAACAGGCCAAAATCCAGACAGTGTTAGAGACAAGATGAAAATTCTACATGTGTTAAAAATATAGAATGTGTAGAAATACATCGTCAAGTAGTCTCAAATCTTTACCGGGTAATATGAGTTCAAATTGATAGTGCAACCTTTATATTTACAGTATAGGGTGTGATTGAGAATCCAGCAATTTGGGGAAATAGGAAGGATGGGAGTGAGAGAGGAGAAGTGGCCAAAAAACAAGCCAAAATCCAAATGTCAGGGGTTGAGGCAGAGTCAGAGACTATTTGCATAGTCTGTGTGATAGAAATAAATCAAGATTGAAACATTTCTACAGAGGTAGTTGCTGTAATTTCTATGGGTAGGGCACTCCGGAAAAGAATAGAGAATGCTGTCGAACCTGCTGTCGTCTTCTTGGCTCTCTGAGCCACCAATTGACCAGCATGTTGTGAGTGCAAGGCTCGTGATGGAACATAATGTACCATCAAGTCAGCAAAAAAATTCGTCTGAGTGTGTGTTCACCGCAGTTTGGGAATCTCTGCTCCGAAGCAGTCTTTCCCAAATCGTTTAAACTTTAAGCCATGCAAGAGTTGGCACAATCCATTGCTCCAGCACACCCCGACCCCAAAAAAGTACAAACAAAGCCTTTTCATAGGCAATAAAGGCCATCACGCTCACACAAAATTTTATATTCCAACTGATTGCCGTTACTCTTTCAATGTCACGCACCCCCTGGCGGGCACGCACCACAGTCTGGGGATCCCTGAATAACTTTTAAGGGGGGCTTGCGGGCACTTCCAGGCCAGCTCATAAATCAACGCAGGACCGATGGATTCATCTAGTGGTGTAATGTGGACAAGGTGCACAGGTTCAATTCCCATTTTCACAGCTCCTTTCAGGAAGACGCCGCAAATGTTTTGCATTAATGTCTCACCGTCTCCGGGTCAGTGCGGGGGTGTCAAGGGAGGCGCAGTTAGGCGAAGGCCAGGTTTATAGAAGTGAGTAACAGCGAGCCTTCATAAAGATGTCACAAGAAGACACAAAGTCTCAATTTGCGGGCTGAGGCGCTGCCAGCCAGATGTGGAGACGCAGAGCAGCGACGGGATCGTAACGCCTCCCCGACACCCCCGAGCTAGCGCACGGAACCCCCCGCGTCCCTGTTTGAAGTGGTCGCCAGGAGTTGTCCGGTCGTCCTTAACGACTGGCGATTTACGACAGGCGAGGAGCGAGAGGTCGACGTTAGCGCCGCTCGGACGTCTTTGTCAAAGCTCTCTTGTCTCTCGGTGCCTCCTCCCCGCACTCTGGTTTTATTCGCCCCACTCTCCTCTTTCGCCGCACCTGTTTGACACCTTGACTCCATTTACGACCTTTGTCAAGCTGCCGTTAAGTATTCCGGATGACGGCCGCCTGCCGAAATATGCAGCTGGCCTCTGCTATGAGATCGACGCGATCTCCTTCTCACACTTTTGTCCTTGTAAAAATAAACAAAACTTGAGCATTAGGGGTGTAAGGAAAAACGATTTGAATTGAGTAAGCAGTTCTGATTTAATCGCTGTCAATACATCAAGTCGAACCGAATTGTTCCACTTTAAAATGTACCGTCCTTCAATCGTATCACACCCCATGTGTCGAGATATGCATCAACTTGTCTCTTACTGGACATGAATGTAGTATACTTTACATAAACAACAATTTTTAGACTTTGATGGACATGATTACAAATTTAGTAATGATTCATGACAATTTTCGGGTCTTGAATGAAGCTAGCGTTCGTGTGTTTGTAAAACTGAAGATGATTTTAAGCATTCAGTGTGTAATAATCGGCAGTGTGGCACTGTGCCACAAGGTGAAGCTTCTTTGTGGTTGTGTGCATGTGCAGCGCTTTTTCATTTTTGACGCCGTGGAAGCGTATGGCTATTGTGGCGCCAAACCCACTATTTTGTTTTGTTTTGTTTTTTTCTTATAATAAAGGGAATCCGTGGCCTGCCAATCCTTTTGTTGCGCTCCTGCTTTTTTTTTTTTTTTGCTGTCCCCCTGCGCCATCCATGACCGATCAGCCACCGCCCATTACAAGTGAACCAAGCATTCGTTTTTGTAAGCTTACGATTTAGTCATAAATTAACCACTCTTACTGTTTTTGCAAACAAGGATATGTACGTGGTTTCATAAATATTGACGACTTTATTGTATCTAATGTACATAAGATGACTTTTGTACACATTTACAATATCTAGTCCTCAATTAAGTCATATTCAGTTTTTTTTTTTATTGAAGTTCTCTTTTTACAAGACAGTTTATGATGGTTTTGAGTTTTAAATGAACCCAACATAAATATTTAGAAAATATTCTGCACAATTTTGAGTCTTAATCGAAATTACGCAAACATACGTTTTATCAACAGTGACGACAATGTAGTCTTTGAATCTAATATACTTTTTTTTTGGTCAACATTAAATATGATTTTGAATCTTCAACAAATTCAATGTACGTGACAATTTCAGGTCATTGGCATCTTTTCATTGCCAGTTTTTTGTGACTCAAAATATAGTAGTTATTTATTTATTTTATTTTTGTCAAATGAAATAGTTTATTGTTCCATTGTATATACTGTAGTGTATTTGTTTTGAGTACAGGACGAAATGCTGTTTTAGGTGATGTTAAGTGGAAATGTTGTTTGACCCGCCGCTGACTCAAAGCAGCGCCAGATGGCCTGGTGAATTCATGTTAATCATAAAAAAGAAACAGTGAAATATAACCCTAAAAAGAGCATATGGACTCCAACGGGGATTCTTTTGCTCTCCAATTAGATGAGTGTGTATCTCTTGTGTTTCACTGGAATAAAATGTTGACATTTTACTTTATTTTTTTCCTCTCTCTCTTCAAGTAGGAAGTAGTTATTGTGGCTAAGGAAATTGATCATTAACTGAGATGGATGTTGGCCACCCTCTTAGGGGCTGTGTTAGACTACAAACATGGATGGGGTTTTTTTTTCGTTCTTTAGTGTGGTAATTTCAACATAATGGCACGTTCACACTAGTATGCAAGTTCCTATTAGCGCCCACGCCACTACATCTGTGTCCACTTTGTGTATGGCGCTGAAAAAGACCGCCGTTTCTGTTTTCTTTGCTAATGAATTGTAGCGGTAGAGCAAAATTACAGACAGATTGGAAATTATGAGCAATTTTTGATGCGCTGGATGCAGAAAAATGCATCTGCGGACGTTCATATTTGTATTTCTTGCCAAGAATGTGTGCAAACGCTAACAGGATTTAACTTACAATGAAACACATAGAGAGATATATACTAACAAAATGTAATGATAAATGTACTAATCTACTAAAAGCAGTAAAATATATATACATTGCTTGCAAAGTATATGTTGAAGCGACCAGGTGATGACTGTTTGTGGTATGTTTGTTTTTCGGACTATTTTTATAATGAATAATTAAAGCTGCATTAAGAAAGTTTTAAATGTTAAAATTACATATTTTTACACATCGACCTGTAAATGCAGAAGCAATGCCCTGATATGCCCGAATGTCTTTACAACAACTGTGTCGATAAGCCTGTAAGTCTCTTCTAAATAGAGGCATTCGGGGACTTTCCAATTCTTGTGTAACTTCCGCATTGTTTTAATGTCTTTTTTTTTTTTTTTTTTTGCGTGATTTGAATGTGTTGCTGGAATGCTAAAAAAAAATAAAAGTTTCCACTTCTGCGCCATAACGGGTCTGTGCAAGCAATTTATTCAGAATTGCTCTCTCATTGTCTTATCTTTCTATCAGTTGAAGTCATCTTTGCTAGTTTCTTGCCAGAGGAGTTTCTGTTCACTCGTGCTCGTATAGACCTGCGCGGCTCATGCACGAGCATTTATGGAGACTGTATTTACACTTTAGTCCGGAGGTGGCAATTGTGTGTAAAAAAAGTTTCAATATATATATATATATATTTTTTTTAATGCATTAAAGTAACTTTGTTTAAGCTATAATTGATATTGTTATTAAGCTATGGTGACATATTATTCCTGCCTTACATTATTTCTGTTTACTATTATTATTATGAGTTGTAGTAGTAGATTATAATGGTGAAAATGACATGCGAGAAGAATCAGCATGTATTTTCAGGGATATGTCCGTAGTGCTGCTGAACATGTTAGCACAGGCCCACTGGGCATAAAGTCACTGAACATGTGTACATAGTGTAGTGATGCTCAACATGACACGACTTCTAGTTGGAGTGGGGTGGCTTCTTCATTTTGGTGGGGGATCGCCAGTGGGGGTTCCTGGATGGCACCGTGGCCCATATGGCCCGTCACTCAAATTAGAGGCAATTTTTTTTTTTTTTTTTTTTTTTTAAAGGAGCAACTTGATGCATGACTGTCTCCATGGGGTGTCTGCGGCTGTCTGGCGCCCCCACCACTAAGCAACTGAACTCATGAGTCTTTCCATGTTTAACGTAGCAGGCACGCTAACAGGCTAAAGACCATGACCTTGAGAAGAAAACGCGTTGTCAGGGTGATTAACCAGCTTCTTCTTTGCACCTGTTTTTATTTGGACAAATTACATATAGTTACTAATTTCTAATTAATATAGATGTAACTAGTTATCTATGATAGATTGACATTCTATTTACCCATGCTAGCTCACTAAATTATTATTACTATTTCTCTATTACATCACTAAAAAACTAGATACCTGTGATAAATGTGTAGATATATAACATGTAATTTGTGGCTATCTTTTACTGATCAGTTTACTCGTTAGCTATGCTAGCTATTTTATCTTGCTTAGCAAGATTGTAAGTAGTACAACAGATAGTCCTCCAAAAGTTTGCTTGTTACTAATGCTAATGTAATGTTGATAACATCTCACTTAGCTCAGTTCATAGCTGTGATCAATATATCTAGTAACTAGCTAGCGAAGATTGCTAAATTATTTTTGCCATGCAATGCTAGTCTATGCTATGTCTTCGATTAAATACATATGGTAACAAGGGCATAATGACATACTGGACTGTAGATTAGCTTACTAGAGAGCCACACTAACTAGCTATTGAGCTAAATAACTTATTACAAATATACCGGTATAAATATGCTAACTACATAGGCAGATGCATGTTGTTAACTACCATTAGTTTGACAAGAAGACAAATGCTAAATGCGGCTGTGTGGATTTCTCAACCCATCATGTCAGCATTCCTTTTTTCTCTTCTTTCAGCTGCGCTCCTTTGGTGCCGGATCATGAATCACGGAAAGTGATGGCGAGTGCGATCGCTCGGGTCAGTGACCACTCGGTGTGACCGCTTAAAAGGACACGCTGACGCCAAACTTGCTTGCCCTGAGAGATAAAACGCTCACATCGTTCGGAAGGAATGAAAATGCCCCGTTTAAGGTTACGACGTCCGGAGTCGGCCGGCGGCTGTTCAGAGCCTCGTCCGCTCGTGTCGTTGGTCTTTAGGGCACTGCTACACTAACAACATCCTTCCAGGACTCTGGATTCTTGGAGGAGGTAACGCATCAGGAGCTGACTGACGAGGTTTGTCGGTTCAGGTGTCGTTGCTGTGTCCAGGAAAACACACGAGAACGCTAATGATGCGGTATCAAGATAGGCGGAAATATCCTGACCATTTCAAAATGTTATGGTAAAAAACAATCATAACAGTTGAGATACCATCACGTTTTCATTTTGTATAACAAGCTACCCTTGTTCACAACAGATGACTAGGTAGGCAGGTAAGACTAGTTAGTTTGATACATCAACTAGATGTACCTAAAAACAAGACAAGCTGAAAATAACAACGGCAATAACCAACTTAGATTCCTACTCGCTCTACGTAAGTATTTAGTTAGATTAGCTAACCTGTGAGCTACTATTAAGTTACTACTTAAGCTAGCTATACATGACACCAGGTTGGTCATCATTGCCTCTCATGGGCGACGAACTGTGTCCTTTTTCTTTCTTTTTTGGTGACACTTATTTCAAGAAGGCTTGAAGCTAACTTTGTTGTCATGTTTCTGTGGCATGACTTTCACACCCCCACCTCGCCACCCCTTAATGATTCCTCCAGATTGTCCGTCTCTTCTTTTATTGTGACGATAAATCTGCTGTAACAAGCTGAAAACAGCCATAAATCTGGACTGGGGTTCAGATTGCAACGCACCAATCCTCCTGGGGGGAGCGCCGTAAAAGAGCTGAGTGCGTGTGACAGTGTTACTGTTGTTATTGTGGCCTGGTAACTAATGTGTCTTCTTTTTTATTCCTTTTTGTTTTTTTAGACACCACTTAACCTCAAGCAGATTATTGCTGTGTTGTCATGGTCTGAGAGACAGACTAAAAAATAAAAATAATGAGAAGGATGTGCGTAAATACAATGGTTGTCCAAGAGGACACTATGGGCAATAAGAAAACGAAGCACTTGAATGCCACATTTGCAAAAAAAAAAAAAAGTGTAAATTCTTGTACTTACTTTTTAGTAAGGAGAAGATTTTTACCCAAGAGGACACTCCAAAAAAAAAAAAAAAAAAAAAAGAGGAGATAAAGGGCAGCAAGAAAGCGGGCATTGCGAGACATGCTAATAAGCAACACAAATAGAACGAGTGGGTGACAATTTTACTTTTGTTAACTGTGATAAATGGTACAATAACAGATAATATAATAATTACCCTCATGATTATTCTTTGTTTTCTCGCTGGACTTATTGTCTTTTCAGATTAAATGTGTCTTCTTACCTCAAATTTAAGCATACGCCCTCGTTCTCCATTATTTGCCCTTAGTCTCCTATTGGATGTCTTCTTATCGAGCAGTAAGTAGCTGTATTTGTCCTCATTTTCCTTATTTGTTGTATTTTTTGTAGTTTTTGTGCCCTTAGTCTCCTCATAAAATGTCTTCTTGTGAAAAATGCCAGTATTTAACCTCGTTCTTTGTTTTGTTTTGTTTTGTTTGTTTCCCAAAGCTGTTTTCTTGCTACTCTTCATCATTTTGGATAAAATATGTCACCTTACTTACAAAGCATACTGAAAAGTAGGCACCCATATGATTTATTACATGAATCCATTTTCGTATTACAAAGAACTTGAGCGTGTTGTGGCCAAAGAGTTTGTCGGAAATAAGAGAGCATAATTGTGCTGGCGGTAAAAAGAAAAAAGAAAAAAGTAAAATAATAAATGGCTGTAGCATGAGCAAAGAATAATATTCAATCACAAGTGGGCCTAATACAGACTCCTGCATATTTGGACTTGATTAGCGGCGCGGCCTGCCAAAGGTTTTTTGGCAAGCCGCAGATGTCTTTCTGTGGCGGCTTTCAATGAGATGAATTAGAGAGAAAAGAGCGAGTGGACATGGCGTCTGCACATCAAACACACTCGGCCATCGCGCCCGTCATTCTCATCCTCCTCCGCGGACCGACCAACAACAAGGTGTTCCAGCAAAGATCCAGAGCGAGTGCTGAAAGATGCACCTCATGCTCCTCCCTAACTCCCCCCGTCCCCCTTGGCTAATTCATCTTCCCCGGGAGCGTTCTAATGAGCTCCAGTTGTTCCAGAGCAGCCATGTCAGGAAGTGGATATTTGGCCTCGGATCAGTGCTTCTTCACGGAGCCATTTCTATGCCGCTAAAAAGAAAAGAAAAAAAATATCTAGAGGAAAAATACCCAGTGAAAATATATGAAATGAAAATATTGAAGTTTTTTTTTTTTTAAAATAAAGGTAGGAACAACAATAAAATGGGAAAATAGTTTAATGGAAAAAAAATAAATATGAATAAATACATAAAATAAAAAGTTAAGTGAAGTGAATTTAAAATGTATATGAAAAATAAATTCTAAAATCAAGAAAATAAAATGAGAAAATTTTAAAATAAAAAGGTGACAGTTTCAACAAATCAAAGTAAAATTGAAAAAGATACAATTAAAGTAAAACATGGAAAAATATTCAATTCAAATAAAACTAAAAAAGTTACGTAAAAAAAAAAAAGTGACTAAAAAAAAACTATGTAAAGATGTGACATAATCCTGGGAAGTGTTTGTGATAGATATTTTGTTGGCTATGTTGCCAGGCAAATATTGGAAACAGTTGTCCCCCCCACTTGAAACTAAAATGAACGGGCGCTGTATCAAGCGTCCACTCACTAAATCTTTCTTGACTGTCGCGTTAATGAGAAGAAACGGCGTCCAAAGCTGCCGCTTATCTCGCGAATCAAGTTGTCATCAATTACTGCCATCAAACGACGCCGCTTTGGCCGGGGGAAGTGAACGCAGCATGTGACCACATTTTGAATTGTAATCATAAGCGTATCGTCTTTATTACATTTCGTAATAGATATCGAACATATACTCTAGACCGCGCATATTGATTTATACGCCGAGAGTTTGTCAAACACACATTGTATCTTCCGGCCAGAGAGTGAAATAATATCTCGTCATCCGCGCAATCCATTGAGTCATTTCGGTGTTATTGCCGGGAAGACGACGAGTGGCTTCATCCAAATTGTCGTTTTGATGAGCTGTCTGACAACGATCCTTTTCTTTCTTTTCTTTCATGAAGTCTGCATTAAAAACTCATAGGAAGTCTTGTTGTCAAGCTTTGGTTGTCGCTACCATTTGCGAACTGGTGACTTTGCTGTTTGCTCTCTGCTCTCTCTCCACACTCTCAAGCCAAATGATTTTGGTAGCGCTTGTCTTTTGCTATTGCTTTGCTATTTGCTATACAGTGGAAACAAGACAGTGAAGTGGTTTCCTGTCATTACTGGTTGTATTTTTGCCTTCTGTTATTACTCCCCCCCCCCCCTTTCTCTGCAAGAAGGGACCGCTTTACTGTCATTAGTGCTTGTAATTTAATACCAATCATCATGTCTGTCTTCAGTCAGTGTTATTCTTATGCAGGCATTATGCGTCCTCACGTTGAACTGTTTGTCCTGTTTACTGTAACTAATGTCAGCCATTGGAAGCGCTGGAGAAGTTTTTTGTTTTTTTTTCCCACAAGACTGCAATTGATGACGACGACCATGTTTGATTTTGGGGGTGTTTCATGAATGTATACCCCCCTGTCAGGCTGCAGATGATTAGCTCCAGGAGCCGCGTCGGAATGCCGTATCTTCCCGTGGCTGATGACAAATATATGACATCATTAAAGGTTATCCCAAGATGTGAGGGAGACCATTGCTGTGACAATGTACAGCCCGTTTGATGTTATAAAGATGTATGTATGCGTGTGCATTTGTGCGGAGAAACAAATACATATTCAGCAGGCAGCACAAATATTTTGACGTTGCTTTCTGCCAAGTACAAGCACATAAGGTATCACTCTGCATTTGCGTTTATTAAATAATATAAGAAAAAAAATATTTCCGGCCATTTGCATGTGTTTGATTGTTCATGTGATCTTACACAGTGACCTCATAGTGATGGATTATTGGTTGCAGTCCAAGTCATCCACCAAGCCAGACTTTCTTTCCGCACAGCACTGTACTCTTCCTGAGGGAATTGTTCCTGTTTTTTTGCATTAGAATGAACAAATAGCTGATCCATTCCAAAGACCAGAGGTCATTGTTACCTCCACCAAGCAACAGAGTTTAGATTGCTTTTAGTTGGTTGATTGGTTTAGATAGGTAATTGCTTCAGTTGGCTCATTTGTTAATTGGTTGGTTAATTGATTGGCTAGTTATTTGATTGGTTGGTTGGCTGGACCACTGGTTGAAGTTGTTGGCTGATTGGTATGTTGGTTAGTTGTGTAGTTTGCTGATTAGCTGGCTGCTGAAAGTTGGTTAATTAGCTGCAAAGTTTTGATTGGCTGGATGACTGGTTAGGTTGTTTAGTGGTATGCTGGTTGGTAGTTGGTTAGTTGGTTGACTAGCTGGCTGCTGATGTAGGTGGTTGGCTGGCTGGTTTGTGTGCTGGTTGGTAGTTGGTTATTTAATTGGTTGATTATCTGGCTACCGAGGTTGTTTTTGGTGTTTTGTGGTGTGTATGAATCTGATGTTTATTCTATTTATTTATCTGTGTATTTATTTATTTATTTATTTATTCACTCACCTACTTCTTATTAATTTACTGATGTAAAATGTATTTACTTAAAAAAAAAAACTTTTATACTCATTTCAAAATGTTTGCCTTGTTCTTGTTTTGGTTACCTTATTCATTACTGCACAACCGATTTATATTTCATGTACAGCACTTTGTGTACAGCAATGCCTGTTTTTAAAGCGCTTTATAAATAAAGTTGAGTTGAGTTGTTTTGGTGGTTGGTCTGATGACTAGTTGGTTAGATGGCTAGTTTGAAGGCCTAATAGTTGGTTGGTTGGTTGGTTGGTTGGTTGGTTGGCTGGCTGGCTGGTTGGCTGGTTGAATCGTTAAGGGTAATTCTCTCTTTTTCTTTTTGCCTAAAAAACCCAAAGAAGAAGCATAGATCGTGCACAACAGTGGTCTGGTCTTCTAAAGTGTTGTTCCTGTTGTACATTTTAAGTCATATTCTTGGAAAATGTGTTACTATCGTATTTGCCTATACACAATATTCTTCTTTGTTTTTGTTCTTTTTCATTGTTTCAATTTTGGTTACCTTCACAGTTTGTATTGTTGTAGTTTAATGTTGTACATATGTTTGCAAGCATGAGGTGAGCAGAGCATTCCTTTTGAAGCATCTTGCGCAAGCGGAGTAGATCACCCAGTACCTAAGTGAGATGAGAACAAGAGCAATAAAATTCCAGTTTCCAGCATATACCTGCCTCTTCCCGACACTTTTAAGCATGAAATTCCCTGGAGCCCAATTTCAAAGGGTCCTGCATCAAGACGCGAGAGCCCTGTGAAGTCAACAAGCATGAAGGCGGGCTTTGGCTTCACAGAGGCTCCACAAAGCGGAGTGCGGGGAGAGTGGATTACATCCATCAGCGCGTATACGTGCTCGCATCCAAAAAGGCCCCAGCATGTGACCAGAAGGGGTCCAGACGGGCCACGAAGGGGGCTTAAGGCCAGCCTCGTAAACGCAGCGTGATGTTAAGTATCAAATAGTTACGGCTGCGTGACAAAGATCTGAGTGGGTCGGACAGGGGCAATAGTGGTAGAAATGTAAACACGGTGGCAGTGATAATCGCAGCTGCCCACTGCCACGCTACAGAAAAAAAGCTAAGAAAGCTTGTAAAAATGCGAGAGGAAAGCAGCTGTCGTGTTGTACATTGTTTGTGAATGCCGCAACGTCAACAACAATCATGGTTGAAGTGAAAACATTGGGATTGGGATTGGGAAAGTGGCGATGGCAATATTATACTATTAGTGACAACATTTTCAAAAGGTAGGAATACACTGTGTGTATTTCTATATTGTCAAGAACATGGACAATTGGGAATATTATTTGATTTCTTTGTACAGTAAAAAGTTTTGTTTTCTTTCCAGTGCCACCTCAATGTGCTTTTGAACTTAATATTAGTCACGAGAGTGACTCAGTTCCTGAGCAAAATGTTCAACCGATTTATTTCGCTGAAATCATATTAAGGAAATAATTGTTGACCAAACCCCAAAAAAAATCACTGGTTAGTTTTTGACATGTGCGTGCATGACCGTAAATTAGGGATACACGCTTCCAGTTAAAACTGCTTTATCATCTTCTTCGGAAGAACTTAGGTGAAACACACAATCTTGCGTAATACTTTTCTGCCCTTCATGTTCATTCCAACCACAGCGTTCATTGCAATTAAGCAGGTAGAGTCAGCACATGCAATCCATCATGGGCTCTGTTATTAATCCCAGTCATTTACAAGAGGAAATAATGTTGGACTTTTCACGTTGTTGTCTGAGCCTCTGAGAACTGCCGTGGGCCAACTTCATATATGTGCAGAAACGAATAGAGAAAAGGCACATGTTTCAGATCAATATTGGTGTAAATTTAATTTCAGTTCCAATGTTGACATTTAGGGGCAGTCCTTTATTGCACTCAATAATTTTCCTTTCACAAAATATTTGTAGAATGTTTGTATGTATGGAGCACTATTGGGCTCAACTTTTGATAGTGACCTAGATAATACTACCCTGGATGTGTTAGGCGCGGCCGGGATTGCCGGCGAGAGTGGATCCCAAAATACGCAGACCACAGAAAGGAGGATCAAGAATTTATTCGCGGAAACAAACAACCGAAAAAGCTGGTCAAACAACCAGTACAAAACAACTCAACCGAAAACACTTGCAAAAGGCAAGGAGAAAAATAGCAATGAACGAAAAACACTTGCTTACAAAACGCAAGGATTCACAGCAAACATCATATAACACGAAATAGAAAGTTCAACTTAGGCAAACGTGGCCAACAGCGCACACGTAAAAGGTAACACTACAAGTCTAGGTGAGGGAACGCAAACTAAAATCCAAACATTCTACAAAGTACAACAAAGGGCGACGTAGTAATACAAGACACGTGAAAAGACTATGAAAGGCTATGAAAGGCTATGAAAACGCTAGAATAAACACTTGGCTGCACAGCAGTGAGCAAGATGAATAATCTGGCAGTCAGCAGTAGTGGCGCAGTGGCTTTTAAAGTCCATTGATTGTCCACGAGGAACAGGTGCGGTCATTAAGGTGGGAAACGCCCACCAATCACTTGGGTGCTGGAAAGAAACAAACAGAGGCCTGAGAGCCAAACCATGACAGTACCCCCCCTTTAACGGACGCCCCCTGGCGGACCACCTGGTTTCGAGGGGTGAGCTGAATGGAAGTCCCGCAGGAGGGACGGATCCAAGATCCAGGAGCGGGGAACCCACTGCCGCTCCTCTGGCCCGTAGCCCTCCCAGTCAACCAGATACTGGACACCCCTGCCACGAGGTCTGGAGTCCAGGATTTCTCTGACCGTGTAGATAGGGTCACCGTCGAGCAGTCGTGGAGGCGGAGGAGTTACTGGGGCAGGAGCCAAGTCGCTGGAGATGACAGGCTTGAGCTGGGAGACATGGAAGACTGGGTGGACCTTCATGGATGGCGGGAGACGAAGTTTCATGGCCACAGGATTAACCACTGTCACAATCTCGTAAGGGCCTACGTACCGCTGGCCCAGCTTCTTGGCCCCACCTGCCAGCCGTAAGTTTTGGGTGGATAGCCATACCTTGTCTCCCGGCGTGTAAGTTGGTGCCGGGCGGCGCCGCCGATCAGCGATGGCCTGGTTTCGGGCAGCAGTACGGGACAAGGCGGCTCTGGTCTCCCGCCAGACTCTGTGGGCTCGGCGAAGGTGCATTTGCACAGACGGGAGGCCTACCTGCCCCTCTTGGGACGGAAACAGCGGGGGCTGGTATCCGTAGGCAGCCTCGAATGGAGATCGACCTGTAGCTGAGGAGATCAACGTGTTGTGTGCGTACTCAACCCAGTTTAGGTGTGATGACCATGACGCAGGGGACTGCAGGCACACACAACGAAGCGCCGCTTCAAGGTCCTGATTCAGACGTTCCGTTTGGCCATTTGTTTGCGGGTGGTAGCCAGACGAAAGACTTGTGGTGGCCCCTAATGCTCTGCAGAACCGTTTCCAGACTTGGGACACAAACTGTGGTCCTCGGTCAGAGACCAAGTCAAGGGGAATGCCATGGAGCCGAACCACGTGCTTTACTAACAATTTGGCCGTCTCCAATGCGGATGGCAACCTTGGTAAGGCCACGAAATGGCCTAGCTTCGAGAATCGGTCTATTATGGTCAGGATTACAGAGTTCCCCTTCGATACTGGTAGTCCCGTGATGAAGTCCATGGCAATGTGGGACCAAGGGCGAGAGGGTACCGGTAAGGGCCGGAGTAGCCCAGCAGGTGCTTGGTGGGACGCCTTCCCACACGCACAGGCAACACATGCCCTCACAAAGTCTGCAACGTCCCTTCGGAGTTCCGGCCACCAGAACCGTTGTTCCACCAAGAATTGTGTGCGGTGGATTCCAGGGTGACACGCAAGGTCGGACTCATGTCCCCATCGCAAAACGTCCGTGCGCACTTGGGGGGGCACGAACAACTTCCCAGGGGGAACCCCTTCCGGCACTTGGATACCTGCTAGCGAGTCAGTAACTTTGCGTTCAATAGTCCACTGTAATCCTCCCACGATGCAGCGCTCGGGCAGAATTGGTTCAGGAACCAGGGCTTCAGTGACATTGTCATGGATGCGTGAAAGGGCATCAGGCTTCTGATTCAGGGTCCCCCTACGATAAGTCAACACAAAGTCAAAGCGAGTAAAAAACAGAGCCCATCTTGCCTGACGAGGGTCCTTTCTCTTGGCTGCGCGAATATATTCCAGGTTCTTGTGGTCGGTGTAGATGACGAATTGTTCCTTGGCTCCCTCCAGCCAGTGTCTCCACTCCCGTAGAGCCAGTACGATGGCCAGAAGCTCACGGTTCCCAACATCATAGTTGACCTCGGCAGGACTGAAGCGCTTGGAAAAGAACGCGCAGGGGTGCAGCCTCTGGTCGTCTGGGGAGCGTTGGGAGAGGACCGCCCCCACTCCTGAACTGGATGCGTCGACCTCGACCACAAAAGGAAGTTCTGGGTTAGCATGCTTTAAAACTGGTGCCGTAGAAAATAATTGTTTTAAGTCAGAGAAAGCAGATTCTGCTCTTGGAGTCCACTGAAATGGGACCTTAGTTGATGTAAGCCGTGTAAGTGGTTCTGCCCTTTGGCTATAGTTACGGATAAAGCGCCTATAGAAGTTCGCAAACCCTAGGAACCTTTGCAGCTGTTTCCTAGACGTCGGAGAGGGCCAATCCACCACCCCCTGAATCTTAGCTGGGTCTGCTCTAAGTTGCCCTCTCTCTACTATGAAGCCCAGAAATTGGACTGAGTCTAGATGAAACTCGCATTTCTCGGCCTTTACATACAACCGATTCTCCAGTAATCGCTGGAGCACTTTGCGTACATGAATCTTATGTTCTTGGAGACTATGTGAAAATATCAGAATATCGTCAAGATACACAACGCAGAACTGATCCAGCATATCTCGCAACACGTCATTTATCAAACACTGGAAAATGGCAGGGGCATTAGTGAGACCGAATGGCATAACTAAGTATTCAAAATGTCCCAGCGGAGTCTTGAAAGCGGTCTTCCACTCGTCCCCCTCCCGAATCCGAACCAGGTGGTAAGCACTCCGAAGATCGAGCTTCGTAAATACTGTTGCGGCTTGCAGTGGTGCGAACGCTGAATCAAGCAAGGGCAAGGGGTATTTATTCTTTATAGTAATGTCATTAAGACCTCTGTAATCGACGCAGGGACGCAACGACTTGTCTTTCTTCTCGATGAAGAAAAACCCTGATCCTACCGGCGAAGTCGAGGGACGGATTAAGCCGGCAGCCAAGGAGGAAGATATATAGTCGTGCAAGGCAGCCTGTTCCGGTTGCGATATACGGTACAATCTAGAGGTAGGAAGTGGTGCATCGGGAATCAAGTCAATCGCGCAATCATAGGGTCTGTGGGGCGGTAACGACTGGGCACGATCCTTACTAAAAACCTTACTAAGGTCATAGTATTCTCTTGGTACATTGTCGAGGCAGATTGCCTCCGGAAGCATAGGTGGAGCAATGGGTTTATCGCAGTCGGCGGATACTAGACAGTTAGCATGGCAGAATTGACTCCAGTTTTCTAGGGCTGGCTTGGACCAGTCAATCTCTGGATTATGTTTTTTAAGCCACGGAAGACCCAAAATAATGGGTACCGAGCGGGACTGCATAACAAAAAAACGAAGTCGCTCCACGTGGTTACCCGACAACCTTAGCTCAACAGGAGCAGTAACGTTTTCAATAGCGGCCAGGAGGCGTTCGTTAAGATCTAGCACCTCTTTACATTCTCTTAGCGGTTCTAAAGGACAACCCAACTGCTCAACAATACCGGGATCCATAAAGCACTCATCGGCCCCAGAGTCAATAAGAGCAATAACGGTAATGGTCTTTCCCGCTCCCGTTACCTCCCCTGGAAGTTCGAGCCTAGTGCAGCTGACAGCTCTAGAGCCCAACCTACTCTTCTCCACCCCTGTCCTAATGCACTCACGCTGCGGTGTAGACGGGATCGGTGTTTTAGCCGGGGCTTGTGGCGAGCGGAGTAGCGTCTTCCCATGTTGTCCACGTGAAGCTCTGACTGGACACCCAGCGACCAGGTGTCCCGATTGACCACAGTAGTAGCAGGCCCCACTCTGAGATCGTCGCCGCCGCTCTGCTGGGTGGAGACGGCCACTCATGGGGTCGTCCGCTGCGGCGTCAGTCCCAGTGTGCGGTCGGGAATCTCGTCGCTCATTGTCAGAGTCCCTTGCATGAGTCCTCTCACAGTCCCGTTCTCGCCACCTTTCCCGGATACGATTATCCAGTCTAATACTCAGGGCTATAAGTTCTTCCAAGTTTGTGGTTTCGTCGCGAACTGCCAACTCGTCCTTCAATACGGGTGAAAGACCTCGCCGGAATATACAACAGAGTGCCTGATTGTCAAACCCGCTTTCTGCGGCCAGGATTCGAAATCCGATAGAATAGTTCGCGACTGATGGCCGCCCCTGCACAAAGTCAAGTAACTGGCCTCCGGCCTCCTTCCCCGTCACAGGATGATCAAACACACGTCTGAGTTCACGAACAAAATCAGGGAAGGAAGACCGGAGCTCAGGTGCTGAATTGCTCACGGCCATAATCCAAGAGGCTGCTTGGCCAGTCAAGAGGCTCATAACAAATGCTACCTTGGAGCGATCAAGGGCATACGTAAGTGGTTGTTGATCAAAAATCAGGGAACAGTGGTGCAAAAAGGTTCCGCAAATACCGGGTTCCCCTCCGTAACGTGACGGATGTGGCAGAGAAGGCTCGCTAATAGCAACATGAGAAGGCAGCGCCTGCTCCAAGTCAGGAGTTGAGCTTGCTCGGGGAGAAGCGCATGCTTCTGCTTGACCGACCCGGGTCGAAAGCTCCCCTAATTGGCGGGCCAGCGTGGAAATCGCCTCCTGCATCTCACGCAGCGATTTGTCATGTTGCCCCACCAACTGCCTTTGACTGGCCAAAGCGTGACGTACCCTTTCTGGGTCTGCGGGATCCATGGCCAGATTATTCTGTTAGGCGCGGCCGGGATTGCCGGCGAGAGTGGATCCCAAAATACGCAGACCACAGAAAGGAGGATCAAGAATTTATTCGCGGAAACAAACAACCGAAAAAGCTGGTCAAACAACCAGTACAAAACAACTCAACCGAAAACACTTGCAAAAGGCAAGGAGAAAAATAGCAATGAACGAAAAACACTTGCTTACAAAACGCAAGGATTCACAGCAAACATCATATAACACGAAATAGAAAGTTCAACTTAGGCAAACGTGGCCAACAGCGCACACGTAAAAGGTAACACTACAAGTCTAGGTGAGGGAACGCAAACTAAAATCCAAACATTCTACAAAGTACAACAAAGGGCGACGTAGTAATACAAGACACGTGAAAAGACTATGAAAGGCTATGAAAGGCTATGAAAACGCTAGAATAAACACTTGGCTGCACAGCAGTGAGCAAGATGAATAATCTGGCAGTCAGCAGTAGTGGCGCAGTGGCTTTTAAAGTCCATTGATTGTCCACGAGGAACAGGTGCGGTCATTAAGGTGGGAAACGCCCACCAATCACTTGGGTGCTGGAAAGAAACAAACAGAGGCCTGAGAGCCAAACCATGACAGGATGCAACCTATGAAAGTGAAGATAACTATCAGTTTTTCTGTAGATAAAATGAAAGCAATATAATCAAGTATGAATATCCAATGTAAGTTGAGTCCAAAATGATCATACGAACACAAATTCCACTGAAGTTGTGATGTGTAAAACATAAAAACTAATTGAATACTGTACACTACAAAACAATTTTATGTTCAAACTATTTTGTGAACATTTGTGGGTTAAATGTGGGCCTCATATAGCCCTCCTGGCATATCTTTTCCACCTACAATAAATGTATTATTTTTATGAATGGTCCCTGGACAGTGATGCTAAAATTATGAGGCACGTGTTTGCTAAAGTTCAAACATTTTTCTGTGGAATTTGTCTGTTGATGGATGGACTGATTTATTCAAACGAGCTGTGCTTTTCCTTCTCAGCAGACACACATGTTAATAATCCACTAATGTTACCACAATTGTTGAAAAGGAAATATCAGAGACATTTCAGACCGACATAGATTGGAATGCTGTTGATCCCCACCCCCACTTTCAATATAATTGACGTCTTTGGCGAGGAGGCCAAAGTGAATCCAAGTATTTGATGTTGGCCAGTGGTTGGCACTCTTTTTGGGAATTTGGTACACGCCCGCCTAGCATGTTAAACACGCCAAACTGACAAATCAATGAAAGACAGTCAGTGCGGTTTCTGTGGCTTTTCAGGACGCCGCACGAAGAATTTCCAAAATCTCAAAATTCTCATCATTATTATTGTTATTATGACTCCAACCGCCAGTGATCAATCGTGACAAATTGATTTTAATACACCAATCTGATGGAATTTGGAATGTTCCATTCAAATACTGTCATGATTCATGAATGAAGACACTGTCGTGATATACATACAGTAAGTGTGTGTACACACATATGATCCAATTTTTAGTTATTTTCATTTATTTGTAGATGCAAGCAGCTACCACCTTTCCAAATACAATTTCTTTTGTTAAATCTTCCTGCCCCGACAAGGGAGAGTTTATCACGGTGCTGACAGGCTGTTGTAAGGCGACACATAACAAATGGACTCGTGATGTGGCTCGTATGTGTGTCTGCGTTAAAAGACAACAACAACTGCGTGAAATAAAATGCTCTGCGGTTTTCTGGCGGGCCGCCATTATCGCTGCTGTGTCGGAAGCAGGCTTCAATGTATGTGAGATGTGTCAGAGAACACACAACTGGGAAATATGCTAACATAGTACAATGGCTTCAATATTGCGAGAAGTGAAGATTGTAAGGATGGAATTTCTGGGACAAATACACGTGGTGTACTTGGTTGGAATATGTAGAAACAACAACAAATGAGGTACAGTAGATAGCGTGGAACAAAAACATGGACACACAACATTGTGGGGTGACCCCATCTATCACAATATTGTGAAAGTGGAGTTGGAAACACAATACGAAAGGACTATTACAGAAAAATGCCATCCCTCCAAAAAAAAAAGAAACAAACATACGTTTTTGCGTAAACATGAATACACACAACATTATGGAGTGACCACATCAGAATTTACCAAATCATCACTAAAACCACCATTTAATACAGTACTTGCTAATTTTACAGTGCTTTACTGTTAGACTGAACACGTGAATTCACCTGAGAGACTTTACTACTGCTGTTTTGGTTAGCAACTGACTGAGTTATGTTAAAAAGGCAGCTCCCTTGTAGATAGCATCACGCCAGCTTCATCACCTTTTTACCTCCAAGGTGTCAAACTCAGCGAGAACCCCCTCCTCCCCACACCCCATGCAGACTTTTCGTTACCGTGACAGGCACAGGAAACAAATCAAAAGCGGCAAAATAGCTTCAGTGACATGATCTCGTTCTGGTACAGGCGTGTATTTTCTGCCACGTCCCAACATCAAGCAAATGCACCGTCGCTCACTTCCAGCTGTCTCTTCTACGACCAGCGCAGCAGGACAGAAAGTGCTACATCATGGGGACTGTGTCAAATGATGCATTCCAACATGTCATATGGGGGAAGGAATACATTGGTCATCATTACCTTCACATAAGACCCCCGAAGCACCTCCATGCTGGGTCAGACACCCGCTGGCTTTCCCACAGTCACCACAACTTGCGTGCCAACAAAACATTGTTTTTTGGGGACTATGCTCCTTATTGTTGTAGCTGTAGATACAATTTGATGAATTGATTTGAATTAATCGTTCAAGGCCTGAATTGCTTGATTATGATAGATAAATTGATAGGTTTATTTTTTTTTCAAATAATTATAAACAATTATAAGCATGTTTCGTCTTCTATGGTAGACTTGCAATTTGGCATATATTTTTCCTTTTTTTTTTTTTTAATATGTTTTTTTGGGGGGGAGGAGCCAAAACGTGTTTTTCATGAAAAATAGTGTTGTTCCGATACCGATACTGGTTTCGGCAGAGGTGCCGATACTGCATTAAAACAGTGGTATCGGTATCGGTGACTACTCACAAGTAACATGCCGATACCATTAATTCCAACGCTAATATAGGATTTTGGATGCAGCATCTTATGTCTTGCTGGTGCACGACATTCACTGGTATGTGACATGTTCACTGCATGCCGAGCTAAGATATCCTATTGGCCCTTGAATGCTCTGAACCAATGGCAGGACAGCTTTTTCATGTTGAGGAAAAAAACCTTAAGTATCGGTATGGTATCGGTATCGGCCGATACTGCAAAGCTGGGTATCGTATCGGTATTGGGAGCCAAAAAACGGTATCGGAACAACACTAATGAAAAACACAATGTAGGTTTATATACATTTTTAAAATAATGTTTGGATTGAAACTATTTTTTTTCTCATTGCATTTCAATGGTTGTCAATTATATGCATATTTTTGCTGTACGCGGGTCGGCCCGGCCCCTATCCCCTAGTGGCTCACTGTACATATGGTTAGGAAATGCGTGGTCCTATGTGGCCCTCCCGTGTGCGAGGGGTAAAAATATATTTTAAAAATCATTTGGGCTTAGGATAAGCAATATATATAATGAATGAATTGATGTAAATTGCTAATTTTCAGGTACAGGGAGTCCTCGAGTTACGTCGTCCGTCATTTCGAATTTACCGCACCTGTGCCTTGTCTGTAGAACCGTCTTTTTTGTTAATTTCCCACAGTAATCACACCATTTTAAAGTTATTTAAAGTTGTGTTGTTGTTACCTCCAGCAACGGATGTCCATCAAGCAACTCGGCTCGCCATTCGGTGCGTCACATTTCCGTGTTTAAGTTTGAATTAGCTCCACTTTACCATCCGTCAACAATCAATGTCCGTTTGCAAACACCAATGATTGATTCCGACTCTTCTGGGTTGCGCAAATGTTTTTTTTTGTTGTTGTTTTTTTTTTAATTACTGTACAAAGTATTTTGATGTAAATATCGACTTTAACAGTGAAATCCGACATAAGTCGGAATTCAGGTTAAATCGCCAACGTAGGAACTTAACGCGGACGTAACTCGAGGACTCCCTGTATTGCGAGTGGTTCTGGAACCTATCCCCAGTGATAAACAGGGGTTCACTTTATTATTAGAACTAATAATACTACAGTATATGGTGAGTGACTGTGTGATTCCCACCCGGGTTAAATTCCTGTTCTGGAACAATCAGCGTGTCCTGCCAATGGAAGCCATCCAACAATCCGCTTTGCCTCAGCCTCCCAGTCATCACTATGTTAAAACAGACATCGGAATGGTTGGGTTTGGGAAGCTGACTGCTCAGCTGTCAGGTGTCCTTACCCTGGCTTTCTAACAAGCGCAGGTTACAAGACACACTTCCCAGAAGTCAGCGATACCAGCTCGTACAATAGTCTCCATTTCAGACTCCGGGGAATCGGAGGTGGTTGACGACTATTTTGGTCGGGCAAAAACCTGGATACCCTCCAGGCCTGAGAAAAAAACAAAAAAACACATATACTCACTTGAATTGGAGAGGAAGGGAGCGGCCTAAGTACAGCACACCAATGCATCCGGTCCACTTGTACATGGGAATTTATAGCCCTTGTCCTCTCCTGATAACAGCGGGCAATTTAGTGATACGTAGATAGATGGATAGATAGTTGACTGGCGTGAATTTTGACGTGAACTATTTTCAGACTGTTCCTGGGGATGATACGTGATTCTGGATGGATGGATGGATGGATGGATGGATAGATGGATAGATGGATAGATAGATAGATGTATGTATGTATGTGTAGGTCAGCTGCTGAATGAAGTCATCACCACCACATTGACGGGGGTCAACAGAGATGTTTCCCACAATAGGAATGAGGAGCATTTGGAGGTCACGGGGCCTTTGGGCGCCTTTTAAATGTTAGTGTGTGCCTTTCAAGAGCACTGGTGTCACCTACAAAACCTCTCCAAGCTCCACAGATAAGAACCGACAGAGTTTTGTGAGCAAAGGACGCTGAGTTGGATCGCTGTGACCGTTGTCCTACAGACAACTATGTTAGCATCTCGTGCTAGTCACTAGCCTAGATTTTTTCTGAAGAATACAATTGCCCTTTGTGATTTGAGCCTGAATGTTTTTTTGCTGTGTGAAAAGAAACATCCCTGAGTTTGTGATGACCTTTTTTTATTTATTTATTTTGTTTTCAGTAGACAAATTAATCTTCTATGACTGGTGTACAATCTGTTTTTATTGTTTGCTAAAAAGGAACACTGAGTGGGGACATAGGCTGCTATGTTAGCTTCTTGTGCTAACCATTAGCAAAGCTGAAATACATTTTTTTGCTTTTTCTATCTTCGGAGTATATTTGTTTGTACTGTTTGACAAAGAGATCAAAGGTCAGACTGCTACAATAATCCTTGTGTAAACACACAATTTGTGTTCCTTTTTATGTTTGATTCAGAGCAGTGTCTTTTCAGTGTTGTAATTGTACTATCCATTTGAGCCCATCTATTTTCTTGGTAGCTCCGAAGGCTTACAAAGTAATCAGGTTGACTTAGGTTCACATTTAGCAAGTTTGGCACTTCCCTTCAGGGTTTTTTTTTTTGTTTTTTTTTTTAAGGGGGAGCCCACAACACAACTGACAACAGAGACGTCAGATCATGTTCAAAAGGAAGACGCGTGTCTGTGGTATGCTGTCTTTGGCGTCCAAATTTAGACCATGGTACCGGTTTTCACGCTAAAGTTTCAGGCCTAGTCCAAAGGCCTTTGCACTTGGTGGGGAAGCAGATCTTCCACAGAGCAGGAAAAGTCTTTTAAGCCTTGTTTGTATAGCTGCGAAAGAAGCAGATCCTCCTTGTTGTGTCTGTTTGCTTTAGCTCTGAGGAAGCTCAAGCGACCAATGCTTCGTTAAGCCGTGTCCCAGCGGGCCGCTGCAATCACTCTCCCTCAAATCGACAATTCTCTTTTTTTAATCTCCAAAAAAATAGTTGTAGCAATCATAAGGAACTCATTTAATAGGTGAAATCACACAAGGATGTTAAACAGTTGACTGTTGAGCCCATTGGAAATTGATTTGTAAAAAATAAACACCTCCCTCAAATAGAAGCTTCCTTTGCTGGCTTTGTTCAAACTGTTTTTATCCTTAGTAGCACTTTTCAATTTTATTTTATACCACTTTTACTTAACATATACTGATGATTGTGAAAAACACAATATGTTGTTTATTAGTCCCGAAATGGCTCAGCAAATAATAAACATCCCCGTCAAATAGACGCCTCCCATGGCAAATCAAGGCCTTGGTTTTCACTGTTTTTATACTCTTCAGTAGTAATAGTATTGTATTTTTTTTAAAGTAGTTTTAGACATCAAATAATGTCGCTCATACATTAAAAAAAACACCTTCCTCAAATGCTAAAACTCCCTTGTCTGCGATTGTACTATATATTTCTATAATACTCCATGTACATAATATTTCTATGCCTTCATCCACAATAGTCCTCGTTTATTTTGTTCCAAAAGCCGCTTTCTCTTAAAGTGTGTGGTTAAAATTATTAATGAAATGTGAAATTAAACACCCTACTCAAGTAGACACCTCCTTTGCATCAGTTCTTGCTATAACTCTGCAATTCTCCATAATAGCATAGTAACCCTTTTTTTTTTTTTTTTTTTTAATGAGTATTTCATTTATTCAGTAACACCGATATCACATTGACATAAATTGTAATATACTGTACCTACAATAGTCAATAAATCACCCCACTCCCCAAAAAAATCCTCCCTCTTAACCCGGGATTTACACCGGATGCGGTTGCGGTGCGTTCCGGCGACGCAAGCAATTAGATTCCATTCATTCGAATGGTGCAGTTTACACCGCTTGCGTGTGCGTTGCGTGTCAACTGCGTCTCAGCTGCGGCGTGTCGCAGGCCTTCCGCAAGGATAGACCTATTTTCTATTTTTGCCGGACACCGCAGCGGTAGGCAAATGGCAAGCTAGCACAAAACACATCGAGCGGGACAGGAAGACCGACGCAGTTTCAAAATAAATTTCCGGTTACCTTTCAAGATAAAACACTCGCCAGCTCCTATTTCGCAAGCATGCTAGCAAAACGTGATGTGGGCGTAGCCTGGAGTTAACGTGCGAGGTGCTCATTCACGGTTTAGACACCAGCGAACATGGACGAGGAGAGGTTTATATTGGAGGTAGAAAGCCACAAAATAACAAAAGTCCACCTCTCTTTCTGCTTCTCTGTTGAGCACAGAGTGCGTTGTGTTTGTCGTTTTTAATGCCACATGATCGCGCGCGGTCACGCGAGACACGGCGGGAAGTGGTCGGCGACGGAGCTGCCGGACCGCAGCTGTGCGGAGCCGGTGTGGATTGGCCAAAAAATTGACGCGTCCGGAGCACGCAGTCAAGACGCACTGCACACGCAACCGGTGTAAACCCGGGGTAATAACTCCCCCCCCCCACCCCCCACTGTTCCCCTCATTTGCAGGGGACAACAGAAAAACAAGCCACATTAATATATTGCTTTTGCTAATAAAACTGTCTGACAGTTAGTCCAGTTTAAAATGAGAAATGAAACCCAACGTTTACATGTCCTCTCTGTCACAGTGTTTTCAGTATTAGGTTGCCGGGTGCCATGTGGTATCAGCGGGGCACACGCGGCTAGGGGGCAAATGGCAGCCCACGCTCACCCGGGTCCCGGGGGCTGGCGCCAGGCGAGAGAAAATAACCTGGCCGCAGTTGTCAGGGGGCTGGGGAGAGTGACAAGGAGAGACTGTCACGCTGCCACTCGAGTTTCAGAGGCTGTCATCAGACAGAGGTCGTTACTGGGACACTAATTATCTCACCACGATGCACCGCCACCGGTAGGTGGAAACCGTGTGATTACAGCTTTTCTTCTTTGGACTGGGTGAAGTAGCATGTGGCTTGTTAGCCAAGGTTACGATTGAGTGCCGTGTTACAAGTACAGTATGTGTATATTTGTGACCTCAATTGGATGTGTGATTATAATTTTATTTTTATGATCACAATTATAAGTGTATGTGATTCATAATGCCTTCCTTTGCGATGCACATTTCCTGCTATCTTGCAAGATTAAAACAAAAATCCCACGTCTTTGTGCTTGCCCGGAGTGTATTACAGAAATATACTCGTATCAACTATAAGCACTCGTCCCAGGATCTGTGGGATTGAAACCTCCATTTGAGCTGGGCTCCCACTAAGCATTCTCGGGCCCTGCATGCCACATTTTATGGTCCGGCTCGGGTTTCCATCACGGGCTGGCATTGTCCGAAGGGGCAGTTGCGCGTGACCTGTGGTCCATGTTGTCTTCATGTGCTCAGGCTTGAGTTGTGCTTCAAACAGCGACCGCAGCGCGATAACGATTTTTATTACGGCCGTGTTGAGCGCCGGATTAGCTTTGAACCCGAGCTCATATTGACAGCGTGGACATCTCAATGGAATTTGCATTGTATAGAGCAGGCTTAGGCAACCTTTGACCAGTGAGACAAACAAGTCTACGAGCTAGTAGTTCTAGTAAGTAAAAATAAATAAATAAAACTTCTGTGGAACTGTTGCGAAAAATGTCTACCTGTTGAAAAATGCAGTTGGGGATTATATCCGTCAGTGGCAGTTCATGCTTGGATTCCAGTTGGCGAATGTTAGCATCCATGGCAGTAATTGAGTTAAAAGTTTTTCCTTCTTTAACAATTAAAAATGTTACTTAAAAAATGACATTCAATGCGAGACAGTGAGTGAGTGTCAAAAACAAAAAGCTCGTTTTCTCTGTGTTTTGGTCAGAAACAAGCAGTTTGGGTGACAAAGTGAGTCTACTCCGCAACACAATCTCATGTGGGCCTTGAACAGTGAAAATGCATTAAAACAGCTGGCAGTGAATTAAGTAATTAATAGTGAAAATTTCCCTACGACATGTCCTTCCAGCTTTTCCCTGTCGTGTTGCATCAACGTGGCCATTATTAATTGCCCTCTTTATTCCACCATTCTAAGTGATCTCGAATTTGCGCTGTAATATTTATATATGCATCCGAAACCCGATTACTTTATCCCAGAGACGCCGCTAAAGATCTCATTTGCATCCCGCCCATCTCAGTGAAGGTTAAACGACGACAGCGATGCTGGGATACGGATTGATTTCCTCCTTCGGGGGTGCTCCGACGGTCAGCAGAAATGCGATAGGGTCAATTAATTGATGAGGACTGGGCAGGATCGCCCCAGTCAAGAGCCGCATTGGCTAATTGAGTTAGCCGGATTTCAACCGGACACGTCCAGCATATTGCACGCTTTACGTCGGAGTGAGAGGATTAGTTGGAGGACATAATTATACGGCGTGAGACACTGACACTAAGTCAGCATCGTTACCTCCACCAAGGAGGTCAGTTGCTTATGTTTATGATCCCTGCTGCACGTTTTCATATAGAAACAGGGATCATTTTTGAACTTCATTAGAAAATGCATTCATTAAACAGTCTCCTTTTGCGTTTGTAAACCTGAAGCATTCATTAAAAAGTGAATACAGATAAATAAATACACCATTACATTATGAGTTTCACCAAATACTTAATTGAAAAAACTTTTAAACCCAGAAAGAAAATCTTTTTTTTTTCTTAGAATTGATTTATTCTTTTTTTTTTATCTTAGCTTTTAACTAAATTAAACAATCCATATTTAGTTTTTAAATATCAGATGTAAAATCAATTTGTTTTAAATGATATTTTATACTTATATCAAATTATATATATATATATATATATATATATATATATACATATAATATATTCATTAAATTAAATTCTATTTTTTTTTTCTTTTTTCTATTAATATGCATTTTAAATTGTCTTTTACTCCCCCAAAGTCTGTCAGTGATTGTGTTTTACGATATATGTATATATAAAATATATATACTTTTTTTTTAGAATAGCTTTGAATATTTGTAATCATATCAAATAAAAATATATCATTTTTGTTCTCATTTACTTGTTTTTTCAATTCAATAAAATTAATTATTTTTTTTACATATTTTATAATTAAAATAAATATATAAATAAAATAAGTATATAAAATAACATTACGTACTTTGTATCATTATTAGAAGCATTTATTCTCCATATTAAATATACATTTTTGCTTAATGTGTACTAATTTTGAACACCCCAAGCTCGACCCCAGTTTGAGAACCACTGCCATACCTGCCGCACCCCCAAATAAAAATAACATCATTGCAAATATGTCCGATTGACAGCGACCACTCGCAGAACCCACCCCTCCCTTCGCGACCGGTGTCAAGGCCCTATAAATCATCCCGTATCAAAGCGGCCATGTATCGCTTCTTACATTTCAACATGTGTGGAATCAGAGCGCGTCTGTCATCGAAGGGGTGGGGGGAAAGAGAGTCATTCCCGGTGTAATGTGCAACACATGTGCCATTGATTGGCCCAGAGTTTACCTGAAACAATGTAGAACGCAATCAGCAAGGTGGATAAATACCAGAGAAAGGCAAAAGTACTCACAGTTTGTGCTTAAGTAGAAGTGCAAATACAGTAGTTGTGTGTAAAAGGATTCTGGTAAAGAAAATAAAGACATCCGTTGGTCCAGAAAATGACTTTGTTTCAAGTGGTTAAGTATGAGGTGTTTTTTTTTGTTTTTTTTTTACTGTACACACAAATTACTATCCTTTTAATAAGTTAAGTCAGTCCATGGATGGGAATCCCTATTTTTTACCTGTTTCTATTTATGCACTTTGATTTTTTACGTCAAGTTGACATTGGAAAACCTACTTTGGCAATCAGATTAGTACAAAGTACAGATAACTGTTTTAAATAGTATTGATACCTAAAAAAAAAAAAAAAAACTACTCATGTACAGTAACAAAATTATTTTTACTTTACTTCGAACTACTGGCGAGAACCACAGGAAAGTGGACCCCAAACATACTAGAAATGGCCTCCAATTCATCTTCATGATATTAATGGGCTGCACTGTCATGTCAGGTTTTAAGTTCCCAACAAGTGTGTGCGCGTGTGTGTATCCCTGTTCCAAGCCAACTCTGCAATCTGAACGTTTGTACTCAAGACCCTCCATCTTGCCTTCTAAAAGTCACCATTAGGAGCATGGGAAGGCCTCATTTAGGAATCGGTTTGGGTTAATGCAGACGTTGAAAGGAAGGAAATATGTATCTGTTGTATTTACCGCAAAGGGATTATTATTTACTGCAGAAAAGAGGAAAAACATTTGACGGATTTTCCAATTTGTACAAACAACAATTTTTGAATAAATACCACCCTCCCAGACGACTTATCCCAAATGCTTTCCGGGTGCTTGAGTCAAACAAATGCCTCACTCACATAGACGCTGGGTAGCAATTTGTTATTGTATGCATCATCCACACAAGACAAATAAATGCCTATTTCTAATAAACTCCTGGCTCCAATTAATTGCGGGCTATGCCATCCAGTCAAGATAAATAAATGCCTCCATCAAATAGAAACCATGTCTAAGTTAGTCATCTGTTGCATTATTCACCAAAGTGAAATAAACACCTCCCTCAAATAGACGTCTAATCCCAATTAGTCACTCAATCATCCACTGAACAGAAATAAATGCCTCCTAAGGGAACTAAATGTTTCCCCTCTAACAGACAACTAGACAAAATTAGTTGTCATGTGTGTGTCGTCCTTTGAAGAGAAATAAACACCTCCTTCATATTACCATGCCCAAATTAGTTGCCAAGTGCATCAGCCACTTAAGAGAACTAAACGCTCCTCTCAAATAGATGCCGGGCCCCAACTAGTCATCGGGTGCATCATCCACTTTAGAGATGTTAATGCCTCCCTCAAATAAGAGACCATACCCACATTAGGCTCTGCATGCATCAGCCACTTAAGAGAAATAAAAAGCCTCCCTCAAATAAATGACATGGTCCAGTTTGTCACCAGCTGCATCATCCATTTAAAAGAAATAAATGCTTCACTCAAAGTGTCCAAATTAATGTGTCCGGTAATTAGAGGGAAAATTATATCATATTCAACTTATAAAAAGAAACAGGATCAAAAATTAGAAAAATACCTGGAAGATAAAATTAAACAACTAACGGATGAATATGTATTAAACCCAAATAATCAAATATGGATAGAACTACAGAATATAAAAATACAGTTAGATAACATGTTATCTAAAAAGACAGAGTTTATAATACAACAGTTGAGATATAATAATTTTGAACATAATAATAAATCAGGTAAATTCCTGGCAAATCAACTTCAACGGAATCGGGAAAAATCTCTTATAACGGCTATTAAAGATATAAATGGTGAATGCACACAATCACCAGAAGAAATTAACCATATTTTTTATAACTATTATCGAAATCTATACACAGAAATTAATAGACCTAACCCTGAATATATTGAGGAATTCCTAAACAGCTTAAATATACCTCAGTTATCTATTGAACATAAAGATATTCTCGATACCCCGCTTACTATAGATGAGTTGTATCGTGCTTTAGACAGTATGCCTAATGGCAGAGCACCTGGTCCAGACGGCTTTCCGGCTATATTTTTTAAACATTTCTGGTTAATGTTTGCTCCATTATTTCTAAGAGTAGTAACTGAAATTAAAAGTAAAGGTGATATACGTCAAGATATGAATATAGCAGCAATTAAACTTTTATTAAAGCCAGAAAAAGACCCTACCCTCCCGTCAAGTTACCGACCGATATCACTAATTAATACCGATATTAAAATTATCGCTAAGGCCTTGGCATCTCGATTAGAGACGGTAATCTCGACAATTATTCATAGTGATCAAACAGGTTTTATTAAAGGTCGTCATTCTACTAATAATATTAGGAGACTCTTTAACTTGATTAGTATGTCACAGCGGTATGATAAAAAGGCAGTTGTTATTTCGCTGGATGCAGAAAAAGCATTCGATAAAGTTAACTGGTCCTTCCTCTTTGCTGTCTTAAATAAATTCGGCTTCGGGGAGTCATTCATTCAATGGGTCTCAATATTATATGATTCTCCTAAAGCTACAGTTACTACTAATGGGATTACATCACAGAGTTTTACTTTACAAAGGGGAACAAGACAAGGGTGCCCAATTTCTCCTTTATTATTTGCTATATTTATTGAGCCGCTTGCATTAGCTATACGTCAGGATAGACGGATCCAAGGAATCCACTCCGGGACAATAGAACATAAAATTAATCTATATGCCGATGATATATTACTCTATTTAGAAGAACCTGCTATCTCGCTAGGGGAAGCATTTAAATTAATAACTAAATTCTCTCACTTATCAGATTACTCTATTAACTGGACAAAATCAACATTATTACCTATTACAGAAAATTCATGGAATCCTACAAGTCAGGATCCACACTACTCCTTTCCTACAGGTAATTTAAAATACTTAGGTGTTAAAATTTCACCTAAGTTAACTGAATTAACTTCTTTAAATTTTTCACCATTATTGGATAGTATCCGTAGTGACCTGGAGCGCTGGAATAATCTTCCGATCTCTTTAATAGGACGGATAGCTACTATAAAAATGAAAGTTTTACCAAAGATTAATTATTTATTTTCAATGATTCCATTTAAACCTACGTCTAACTGGTTCCAATCGCTGGACTCTGCTATCATAAAATTCTATTGGAATAAAAAAAAAGCCAAAATTAGTCTATCTACTCTTCAGGAAAGTAAATCTAAAGGAGGTTTAGAGGCACCAAACTTTATGTACTATTATCTAGCTAATCAACTACAATATCTTGTGCTATGGACACAACCCAACAGAGATACTAACTGTTGGTTGGAATTGGAGCAGAAGGATTGTAATAATCTTAGACTGTCAGATTTACTCTTTATTACAAAATCAATAAGACGACATAATTGTTTTAAAAACCCAATGATAGCCGCCACCCTGACTGCCTGGTGGAAGGCATTAGAAATTACAAACTCCCAATTGGCGCCCTGTGGGCTCTCTCCCATTTGGCATAACCCCGACTTTCAACTTAATAATCAGTCGTTCCATTTAAGCCTATGGGAGCAGAAAGGAATTACACACCTTCATCATCTTTTCTCAGATAATAAGTTTATATCGTATACAAACTTGGTCCAGAAATATGAAATAAAAAAGGGAAATTTCTTACATTATCTGCAAGTTAAAAATATGGTTAAGAAACAAATCCCAACACTTCAGGATACGCTCCAACTGCCTGTCTTAGCTAAAGATATTATAAAGCTTTCTCCAACAACAATAAAGAAAATATCAAAAATATATAAGTTATTTTTATACACAAATAAAACGTATTTACCGACTTTAAAATGGGAAAAAGACTTGTCTATAGTTCCGGAACCAGACTTTTGGACCCAAATCTGTGAAAATGTATTTAAAATGACCAAACAGACAAATTTGCAACTTATCCAATATAAGATACTTCATAGAACATATATTACACAATATATGATGAAAAAAATGGGACTCTCTGACTCCGACATTTGTCTCCAGTGCTCACAAAACACTGCCGATACTTATCTTCATGCTTTATGGTCATGTACTCCAGTGCTGCATTTCTGGACTAAAATCTTGGAAAAGCTCGCTGATATATTAAACTGTAGGCTTCCTTTATCTCCAAGACTGTGTTTACTAGGTGACTTAACAATAACTGAGCTACCATGTAAACAATCTCAATCTATATTTATAGCCCTTACTATTGCTAAAAAAATAATCCTTGTCAATTGGAAAAATAAACAATCTCTAAATATCGACCACTGGTTAAACTTACTAATAAATTATATCTCAATGGAAAAAATCTCTGCCTTAAATAAAAATCAAGTATCAAGATTTAAACAAATATGGTCTATGTACATAGAATATTTTAATCTCAATTTGGCAACTTAATCCTGCCAAGATTCTGCCTGTTAACGAGAGCCACCACATCGTTACAACTTCTGTTTTCGCTGCTCCTGTATTTGGTATTTTGTATCTGATTGTTTTTATTTTTATATAGTCAGGAACCTAGTTGCTGCTAGTGGGCTCGAGCATACCACACTATACGACACTATACTCAATAACTCCTTAAGATCTATTTCTAGTGGGCACTAAGCATCAACACTTGGTGTTACTGCATGCTAATTAGTCAATTTTCTTGATGCCGTCCCCTGTGGTCGGGCGGGGGTGGTTCTGCACCCCCCCCCCCCGTTGTCTGCTCGGTGGCGGTTGCGTCTTGGCCGCTCCCTGGGCCCCCTGTGGGGTGCGGTGTTGGGGTGCTTCCCCTGGTGCCCGGGGCGGTGCCGTCCCGGCGCGGTCCGCGGCTCCGTGCCCGGCGGCGCGGTTCGGGGTGGGTGGGCCTCCGGTGTGCCCCGTGGTTCCCTCTCCCCTCCCCCTTCCTCCCCCCCGTCGCCTCTCCCTCCTCGCCTCCTCCCGCCCATCCTCCTCTGCCTCCCGGTCCCTTTTCCCTTGTCGCCCTCCCTCCTCCTCTCCCCTCCCGCCTCCTGCCCTGCAGCCGCCCTTTCGCCTTCTTGTCGTCTTCTCCCCGCTTCCCCCGCCCCCCCCCCTTCCCTGTCTGCCCTGCGGCCCCTCCCCCTCCCTCTCCCTGGGCCTGGGGCTCCCTCCCCGGCCCGGGCGTCGGGCGCCGGGGGCCGGGCGAGGGTTTGGGGCCTGCCCCACTCCGGTATAACTCCTGGCGCCCCGGGCGGGCTCCGGTGGCCGGTGGGCTGTCCGGTAGCCCTGCTGCGCTGGCTGTCCGCCCATTGTGGTGCCGGGTGGATGAGGTGGGGGGCGGCAGGGGGTGGGGGTGCTGGGGGGCGGGCGTGCCACCTACACCCGCCGGGTTGGGTGAGGCCCCGCTGGTCGCTCCTCTTACTCACTTCACTAGCTTGCACTATACACTTTGTAAATATACACATAGGGCACACAACACATTTCTTGGTGGGGTGGGGAAGGGTGGAAACACCGTCTTCACCCTTCAACTCCCCTCCAATTTTAATGCACCTCACGTCCAAGGGGAGGGGTGAGTTGGGGCGGGGAGCCATCAGAGGGGATGGACTGCAGTGCCTGGCAGCGCTGTGGTCCCCCCCATTTGTGTCCCTGCCCCACCACTTTGTCCCTCCATTCCCTTTTTTAATGCACCACACATATACATATTCATTTTTTGGGGGGGGATACGGGTGTGTCGGAGTAGGGGAAATTTTTTCCCTCTGCTCCGACTCACCTGCTCCCAATTTTAATGCACCACACGCACACACTTGTATATACACTGGGTGGGGCCACATTCACGGTGTAAGGGTAGAGCTCGCCAGTCGGCGAGCTGGCGGACTCAGTAACAGGGTTAGGTGTCACTTGTACTCTGGCGTGACGACCGGGGCCTCTCCCCACCGGGCTCGGTGTTCTGGTGTCCCGCCTTCTCCCCTGGTGCTTCCTCCTCTGCTTCCCCCCTCCCGCCGCTGTGCAAATCTCGCGCGGCTGGAGGTGGGGTGGGCACATCTTCCCTCTCTGCGCTGCTGCCCGGTGCCGGTTTCCGGGGGGGGGGTTTGGGGGGTTCTCGCGGGGGGCCGGGTTCGCGGGGGGGGGGTGGCGGCCGTCGGGGGGGGGGCGGCTTGTTTGGGGGGGGGGTGGAGGTATGGGTGGGTGGGGGGTTGGGTGCTGGGGGTCGGGGTGTGTTCGGGGGTTTGGGGGTCGGGGGTGGTGGGGCCTGGGTCGTGGTGGATGGCGGGTTTGGGTGGGGTGCGGGGGGGGTCGTGGGGGGATGGGGGCTGGGGACCGGTGGGGCGCTGTGGGGGCCCGCTGGGCCTCGTTCTGCGGCCTTGGGCTCGGGGGTGTGGGCCGGGGCTGGGGCGGGGGTGTTCCGGGTGTCTGGGTCGGCTCGCCGACCGGTGTCCGCTCGGGTGGCTTGGGGGTGGCCTTGGTGCTGCCGCGGCCTGGGGATTCCGGGGGGGGGGGGGGGGGGGGGTGCTCGCTTTGCTGGACCGCGGTTGACGGCTTCTTTCTTTGGTGGTGGTCCTTATGCATGCCAGATCCGTCGCACCAGCATCTACTGAAACTCAACAGAAGTACCCTCTCCCTCCCACAGCCCCTTGAATCAGTTGGTGCTGGTGTCTGTGGTTCTCACTTTGCTTTATCTATCCTTCCCTCCTTCCTCTCTTTAGTTTTTCCTCTGGTCACTTGAGATCTTAATTTATTAGAAGTATGAGGTTTCTGGGGTTGGCATAAGACTCCGGTTTTGTAACCACGCAGGAGGGGTCTTGTTGGTGCTGGACTTCACTTTGATGGATTGGATGTACTGGCTTCTATTGATCTCACTCTGCCTTATCGATCCTTCCCTCCTTCCTCTCTTTAGTTTTTCCTCTGGGCTCTTGAGATCTCGCTAAATTTGCTGGAATTTAGAGGCTTCCGGGGTTGGCGTAAGACTTTGATTTTGTAATCATGGGGAAGGCAGGAAGTGTTTGGTCGGTGCTGGATGTCACTTTGATTTACCTTTCTTTTCTCTTTATTTCTTTTTTTTTCTGACCTTTTCTCTGGTCTCCTGACCATTTAAATCTCACGACTCTGGCAAGATTCTGAAGTACCTGGTTAAGGCGAAGGGTAATGGGATATTTATAAGGTTTTAGGTGAATGAATGAGTATAAATTTATACGTATTTGCACGCACGCACACGCACGCACGCAAACGCACGCAAACGCACACACGCAAACGCACGCACGCACGCAAACGCACGCACGTAAACGCACGCAAACGCACGCACACATACACACACAAAAAAAAAAAAAAAAAAAAAAAAGAGCAATGATGACAAGACGTTGAATCGGTAAGACTACCGAATGAACAATTCTGAGCTCTTCAAGAAAAAAAAAAAAAAAAAAAAAAAAAAAAAAGTGTCCAAATTAGTCACCAGGTGTCTCGTCCACCTAGTAAAAACCTCCGAATAAGTGTCCCAAATTTGTCAATGGTGTATCATCAAATTAAGATAAATGAATTCCTCTTTCCAAAATATAGTGACTGTCAGTCACTTAAGAAATAGACGCCTCCCTCAAGCAAGACACCTTGCCCCAATTGGTCACTGGCTATGTGATGCACTTAAGAAGAGAAATTGAGGCCATACCCAAAATACTCACTGCATCCGTTGAAGAGAACTAAATGGCTCCCTCAAGTAAGTGCCAGGTCCCGATTAGAACTTTCATTACAATGACCACCTCAACAAAGCTAAGGTGGAGGCATTACTTACAGAATTGGAGGCTTGAGTGTCAAGAAAATGTCAATGAAAACAACCACGTTGCATCCTTGTAAGGAGCGTTAGTGTTGTAGTCAGTAAAAAAAGGCCGGATCTGCGTCCGGCGCGTACAGCTGCCGCGCTGTCTTGAATTTCCTCTGTGCTAAACTTTCAAAAAAGAGCAGGTTGAATTTCCATCGCTCATTTTTTTTTTTTTCGCTGCATAAAAGATTTATCTGCATGTCGTTCTCCTCGATAGCTGCCTGGCGTTTACCAAAGATGACGGCCTCGTCAGCGGTGCTACTTTTTGGAAAAGTGCTATTGGTTTCACATATGGCCGTTTGGCCAGGGTTTTACGCACCTCTGGTTTTCCCACTTCAAAGGTGTTGGCTGTAGACGAGGTCCATTTTATAGCTGATGGTGAGAAAGGCAGCTCTTTACTGCCCAGGTAGTGCCATAAAAACACAGAGGTTCGCTTATAAATCTCGTGCCGGCAACAGCGAGCCTTTCAATTGAAATTCATTTCGTTGCTAATTGCTTTGGAAATCTTAACCTGATGATTTTTGACAATTTTCTCAAAACATTTGATGACTAAATCATATGTGTTATTTTCCCCAAAATGTACACATTTCCCATAATTCCACATTTTATTCCACAAGAAAAACCCCCCATTAAATTTAACAAATTCAACAATTCTCAAGCAATTCAAATTGTCAAAATATTCTCCACTCCAAAAAGTCTTCCTTTTTTAGGAAATTCATATTTTCCACAAGGACTCGGGTTCGAGTCCAGGCTCCGGCCTTCCTGGGTGGAGTTTGCATGTTCTCCCCGTGCCCGCGTGGAACTTCTCCGGGTACTCCGGTCTCCTCCCACATTCCAAGGACATGCATGGCAGGTTAATTGGGGGCTCCAAATTGCCCCTAGGTGTGCTTGTGCGATTGTCTGGCATCCAGTTCAGGGTGTCCCCCGCCTACTGCCCAAAGCCAGCTGAGATAGGCTCCAGCACCCCCCATGACCCTTGTGAGGAATAAGTGGCCAAGAAAATGGATGGATGGATGGATGGATGGATAGATATTTTCCATAAGAAAATTCCAAAATTAATGAGAAATTTCACATATTTCACATTCCCATATTTCAAATTAATAGATATATTTCACAAATTCACCTCAATTTCAACATTTATGCACCAGTTTAAATTGTTCTAAATATACACTTAGATTAAAGTTTTTTTTCTCAAGTTAACCCCAAATTTAACATTTCTCAATCAGTTCAAATCATTCATAATGACATCAAAATGTTCAATATTCCAAATATTACTTTTTGAAAAATTCCACATTTTCCATGAAAAAAAAAAATATATATTTCCCAAATTAATGGAGGGATTTCACAAAGTTAACATTTATCTGCAGATTCAAACCACTCCAACGTTAAAATATTCTGCTCATTCTGGACAACCTGCGAAATATTTTTTTTTCACAATCCCAGAATTCCCATTTACCCCATGACTTAACATTTTCACAAAAACAAAACCATTCAAATTAATGAATTACATGACATTCATCAAATTAATGAATTACATGACATTAATTACAGTTAGCTCACATTTTGACCAATTCATTTCACACCAATCTAAAAATGCTGAACTAGTTTCAACCCTGCCATAGTCACTTGCTTGTGGTTCATCTTCGCGGCATGGTGCAAATTCCCGGGATTAGCGTAAATGACGAGTAATCTGAGGCTCCGTGGATTGGGGAGATACTCGGGATTAAGGGTTCAAGTTGCAGTTGTCGTCCCGGAACAGCCACTTCTCTCGCTTTCCCGCTTGAAGCGGCGAGGTGGAACACAAATAGAGGGGTGCGCTGTGGGAAAGCTCGCCCGCTGAGGATAAGATAAGATAAGAAGTTGGGGAAGTGACTTCTCATTTTTCCTCCCCAATTAAACGAGGAAATGAGATTGGAATGGACTAAAGTGTCTCCTGGGATGCATTCCAACTTCAAGCGAGTTGCTCTGATTTAAAGCAGAAGCAGGAAACTGTTTGTCTGGCTCCCATGCTCCCCCTACAGGCTTAAAATATGAATTTACGTTTAAGGTAGCGCAATAAATACAAACATCCAACACGCATTTAATGTTTTGTGAGATTTTTTTGTCATAAATATTATCAGAAATATTAGAATTAGGAAAATAAGAACGTTTGTGTTTTTCGTATTGACAGCAAAATTAAAAGAAATGTTAAATGAAAAAAATGGGTGGGTGGAGACTCCGGGTGCAATTGTGGTGCAATATTTTACGCTATTACGGGATGCAGCACAGTCTTAGTGAATATAGCCCAATGTGTTTAACTCATTGACTCCCAGCCATTTTCACAGAAGCAATCCCGTTCGCTCCCGGCTGTTTTACTGGATTTTGACTGATTTTGCAAGGCCCACAGAATATTGTGTTCTATTGCTATAAAAGAATGGAACATATCAAAAGAAAGATTAAAGTCTCTTCTTTCATCAGGAAAAAAAAGTATTTTTCTATCTGTTTCCGTTTTGCAGCAATTAACATTAGAAGAGAGCTAAGTTTCATCAGTTTTCACAAATCTATTTAAAATTGTAAGTAATTTAGCTTTTTATCTACGTGCCCTGGTTGATCTCCTTTGCTCCGCTTCCACCTGCTGGCCGTTTGTGTAAAAACTACCATTTCTGCAACCGTTCTTTGCAGTTGATATGCTCTAGCATAAAATAAAAAACGTATAAATACGTCTTTGGGACACTTAAAACATAAAAAACGTATTTACACGTTATTGGGAGCAAATGAGTTAAAAAGGCAAGCTATAGTCTACTCTCATTCGGGGGGCCATCTGAGGCAGGTGCCCACCAAATGACAGTCTGGCCTTAAATGTCAGGATTGTGCTATTTTTAGGCAATAAATAAGAAATGTGTGTGAAAGACTAACTGTAAGTGGCACCAGAGAGTGACTTGGCGTCAAGGTTGCTGTCCGTTTTGTTGAAATATTCCCGCATTGATCGACCTGCCCTTGATCCCGGTGCCGCCCTATCGGCCCGAGCGTCCGTTAACAAAGTTAACCTTCTCCACACCGCACCGCGTCTTGACCCCAAGCCGGCAGACAGACAGCTGTGCATACGCTTACCTCGGCATAAAAGTCGTCGGGGTCGTCGTTATCGAATGAATCAAGGCGGTCACAACGCGCTCGCTTGGATCCTGTAACACTCCCAACGTGCCTGAGAGCACACACACTGGCAACCAAAGAGGGCCTCTTCATTCTTCATTTGGAAGGTTATTAAAGGGCTGATTAGGACCTTAGCGGTCTAATGTTTAATTACTAGCATGTGTCATTTAATGCCACTATTAAAATGTCACTATGAGTTTATTTTAATGCAAATGTAAACTAATCTTACTTGCATGCAGGAAAAAAAGAATGAAAATGAAGATTTAAAATGACGCATTGATCAATTTTCTCTCCTGCTTATTGTTATTAAAATTAAAAATGAAAAGCTGATACTATGTTCATTTAAATTCACAAAAATAGTAAGACACTTTTGAGTGTGTACCCATTTGAATTGGGGACATAAAATATTAGTTAAATTAAAAATAATTAAATGTATTATTTGTATTCAGATATTGTAGTTAAATATTTTAATAAATATGTATTCAATATTTTATAAATACAATTAATATTGTATGTTTATCTTTATAAAATATGTATTTATGTATTTTTATTTGTTTGTATTTTATTTTTTTACAAATTTCAGGAACATTAGCTCACCTGATGTTTAATAACATCGGCTACATCATTTATGTGTGTGCGTTTGTGTGTACGTGTGAGGGTGATGGAGGGGATGTAACAAGGGAGACGTGATTGTCACATTGATTAACTCTTCCCTGTGACAATAAACTCTGTACCACTGGGAGCCTGACACATCAGACGTACATATACACACACGCACGGGTGTGTGCACGCTTACCGCACATGCTCCCTGGGGTCCTGCTGGACGCGGCTATCCCCACTGTGCACCATTTCATAAACACATTCACTTCATAATTGAAATGGAAACTCGCTGGGGTGTTTGGCCACTTAATCCATTTAAGGTGCGTGTGGGTGCATGTGTGTCTGTGCGCTCGGTGGACATGACCCAACACCCACCATGAGGGGCTCTATCTCCACCGCCCCCCACTTCCACCCCTCCGCTGCGGGGTCACGGCAGGTTAATGAATGATTATTTCTCACTTTGTAACACAATGGGATACCGCTCGAAAGGGCAGACCCCCACCCCTCACCCACCTCGAGTAGCCGCTGTGATACGGGCCAGTGTGAGAGTTGCGCAGTTTGCGCACGACAAATGCAAGTCCATGAATAAGTCAATTTTTAGATGTAAAGAACCCGTTAAAAGGCAATCCTCCCAAAAAAAATAAAATGTAGAGCTCCTTTTTAACTTTTTATATTTTGGGGGGGATGGGTAGGGAGTCTTGCTTTTATACGATTCTACAAGTAGCATTCATTATTTAACAGTATTTATAAAAACAAATTATGATTTGTTTGTTTAACCCAGGGATGGGCAGTCTTGGTCCTAAAGGGCCACAACCCTGCAGGGTTTGGATGTTGCCCTTCTCCAACACAGCTGATATGTGATCCGCTCATCAGCAAGCTCTGCATTAGACTTATAACAATCCCATTGATTGGAAACAGCTTGTGTTGGAAGAAGGAAACCTGCAAAACCTGCAGGGCTGCAGCCCTCGAGGACCGAGATTGCCCATCCCTGGTTTAACCAGTTATTTGGCTCCACCAACACAAATGGTACAGCAAACTGTGATTTTAGCCATTTAAGTTAGCCGTTAGTGCAACATGCTGGCAAGTGAGTCATCATCAATATTGATTAAAAAAAGACAAGAAAAATAAACGATTTAATCAGTTATTTGGCTCCGCTAACACAAACAGTACATTGAACAGCGAGGTAAGCCACAAAGTTAGCCGTTAGCGTAGCATGCTGACTAGCCAAAGAATCAGGCTAAATATTGCTTTAAAAAAAAAAATAAAAAAAAAAAATGAAGCTTGTTTTACTGTTTCACTTTCATGGAGAGAGTAAGACTGTTAGTTCACCTCATGTCAAGTTACGTCACGCTAGTACAGTACGTTATTGAATGGGTGCTAGCCGCGTTAGCAGGTTGGCCGAGTGTCCGTTGGTACATGTGAAATTTCTTCAACTTGTCATTAAATTGCATGAGCATTCCTGTAGGTTAGCAGTGACATCTCCTGAGTTCTCTCCTAACCTTTGTTCACACCTGACAATGTCCATCTTTGCAACCCTGTTTTGTTTTGTTTTTTTGTTTTTTTAACACCCCACAGTAACGTTAGCTAACTCTAACCAATGATGCAGGCCAAATCAACAGTTTAAATCACCTGTGAGGTGGAGTAATATGTAAAGTTAAAAGTCAAAGTCAAAAGTGAAATTGCTAGATCAGAACTAACTTTTATAAAAAGTAAATAAATAAGCATGTCACATTTATTTTTAACCCTTTCAACATCCCAACAGAGATGGTGCGCCTCCATCCTACTGTACAAAACCGAGACAAAAGAATTATACATAGCTAGCTAATATGTAGCATTAGCCCTTAACTTGTTGCAGTGTTTCATTCAGTGTTGGTTAAAGTCATTTACCAGTGCAGTTAACAGCAACATTACATTTATCTGTCAAATTTTTACATTTTCTTGTACAGTATTTCAAAGTGACTTTCATGCTTCTTAGCAGGAAGAGAGGCCTGTACTCTGTGTTATTAGCATTTTGACACTCGTAAGCGTGTCCAAAGTTCTCGGATGTGTGAAACCATCCTTGAAATGGTGACAAGCCCCTCATCGAAAATGAATGATGTTAGCTGAAAGAAAAACAATCAGCGGCGCGTCACCGCAAAGCAGCTACTACTGTGACGAGAGATAAATCAGCCCCGAGCTATTGTTTTTCCGAGCTCCTATTTGGAGTTGGAGGCCACTTTCCTGTGCACGGCACTCTGTAAATCACTTAGCGCATCAAAGAGCGCCAGAGTGACGCCCTCCCCAACAATGCCGTCCCAACAATAGGGGGGTCGTGCCAACGTTCGAACATGACAAGGATGCAGACCCGCGTAAGGTCTTCCTCTCCTGAGGTGATGACAGTCATGGCAAAACATTTATGACGAGACTCGGAATAGCGAGCGGAAAAAAGTAAATGGGTATCGTTTCGTTGGCACATGCTAAGAGATGAATGGGCCAGTTGTTTTGAATTGAACCTGGTCATGCAAAACCTTTTTCTTTATTTTATATCAAAGCATAATTTTGATTAGTGTCCCAAAAAAGTCCTAAAACACGTTAGATGGCAAATTGTCTCCCGTCTGGCTCCTGCTTCTAATTGGAACTCATTTGGTCAAAATGCCGAAACAAAGCTGGGAATTAGCTGAAAATGGCTGCTTCCAAAAAAAAAAAACTGACAACTTCCTATTGCAGGCATGGGACCTTTTCGTACAACCTGTTATGATAGATAGACATGCATGTCCACACAATTTTTTTATCCATAGGTGAAACTGGTGCCAGGAAGCTAATTTTTTCTAACTTTCCAAGAACCTCTGAAATCATTATCAAACTATGTTGTATCCCCATTACATGTTACAGAAAGAAAGAATGTGTTGATGCTAATTTGGGCAAATTCTCCAGTAGAAGTTTGTGAAAGTACAAATCCTAGATTGGTGACTTCAAACCAAAATGGCTGACTTAATGTTCAGGCATATGTCCTTAAGGTTTTTTTTTTTTGTGTGTGTGCATCCTGTGATATTAGACGTGCACCAACTTTGGTAATATGTGAAATATGTGAATATTTTGATTTTTCTTAATTTAGCAAATTTTTCTTTCTCAAAGAATCCTCAAAATATTCATCACACTCCCTACCTGCTTCGGATTGGGGCTCATTTGAGCGAATTCCCAAGTCGGACTTCATCAAAATACAGTTGGCTGACTTCCTGTCCAATTTTCGGCATGGATCTTTGAGACTTTTATGTGGGTCCTGTTTCAAACTAGTGTTGCGGGCAGTTTTTTTTTTGTTTTTTTAATTTTCTGAATATACTAAAAATCAGTATCCTCTAGGATACATGCTATTGCTCTTGGCTTCTTTGAACAATTTCTATGGCAGGAGTTAGTCAAAGTCCTGGAATTTGCCAACTTGTTGTGTTTGGGACTTCTTGAATACAAGCCATTTATTTCTCCAGGATACACACCCTTGCCAAAATTGTGAAGTTTTCAGGCATGCTTAGGCCGCAGGAATAATAATAATAAACACTCAGTGATTCATTCTATTTTTCGCCTGCTACCTTCACTGCTGTTGTGTGACAGGGTGGAGCGTATTGTCACGTATTCTTTTTTTCCAGCCTTGGAGACTCTCCGAAGGAAACGCGCGGTCGTCCCTCCGTAAACACGCGGCGCTGAGTCACGTCGTCAGCCGTGAAAATCTTCCAATTTGTCCTCACCTATTTGCCGGGCTGACGTCAAGACGGGATTTAACTCGCCTCCGTCGGGCCGCCCCAGTGTGTCTTGCCGGCTCCGAAAAGCCATGCGAACAGGAAAGCGCGGGGGCAGACGACCAAGTGCCACATTCCCTCCTGCAGGAGAGCGTGCGGCGGTGAGACCCAAGGCCAACAACGCGCCCACGGCTCACATCCTCTGTGGAAGCAAGGCCCTGATACATCCGAGCGGAAACAGGCCGCAGTTGTACTAGGGCGGCACCGGCACCATTGTGTGCTCACTGAACGCTTTAAAAGGCCCTTTTACACCAATGGTGGGAGTTCACCATCTCGTAGTGACAAGCAAAGTAGATCACATCACAACAATGTTGTGAGCATCCATTATAAGGCTGCTGAGCTATTAAAAATAGCATCTGCTGTCACTCTCGAATATTTTTAGAATCGATGAATCTATTGATTATTCAATCGATTAATCGACCAATAATTTTGCATTAAAGTTTATTACAAAAACTTTTTTTTTTCCTGATTACTGTTAACCGATTACCATTACCTATTAACCAGTGGTGGTTATTTTGTACTTTGTACTCGTATCGTGATTAAACAAAGGGGGTTGATGTTGTACCATGTTACCGGTTGTCATTGTTTTCCAAAGTAAAAACATATGTTTGCAAATGTCTTATTTTGATTAAACACCGAAAATAATAATCTCCTTTCATGAAGGACTACAGAAATCTGACAATTACTGTTGATATGCTGAAATCAGAGGATTTGGACAATTTTAAATAAAAAAAAAAATGGCTCCAAACGAATATTTGATTATTAAAATAGTTGCCAATTAAATTGATAATTGATTACTTGTCGATTAATTGATTAATTTTGACAGCTCTAATATTCACTCGACTTACAGAGTCATTTGTGAAACTCTTCTTCGTGTGTGTCTTTATGTCAGTATTATACTGCCCCCTGGTGTTTAAGGTACCCACCCCACAAGGAGCAGCAAAATGTCAATTGAATTGAAGGAAAAATGTGTTTTATTCTTCACATTATATTATTTTTTTTCTTATTAACAAATACATTTATTTTGTGTGAGGCCTTCCCTACCTGCAGTTGACTACCAAGCTGCGAGGGGACATGAAGGCCTTTAGTATAGTGGTCTCAAACGGGGCCTCCAAGACCTCAAGGGGTCCATCATGAGCCATAAGTTAGGGGTCTGCAAAATAATTTTAGATAAGCGCTGAAGGAAATTGATGAATGGAAAGTACAGGCAAAATAAGTAACAACAATAAATACAATAAAAATATGGTAATAGCTTAATAAGTGGGGCTAAAGCAGCAAGCGCTATAAATGAAGGGAGGAAATGAGAGTGCGTGAAAGAAGCCTTGTCGCCCTGGGCGATCAGCGAAGCGATGCTGCGAGAAAGATCCACCCGGGGGAGGATTGTGGGGGGGGGGGGGGGGGGGGGGCGTCATCTTCATCGCTGGGGGAAGCAGCCACCCTTGACGCATCAGAAGTTGTCAGATGGAGAAGAGAAAGATGGCAAGGTCACGGCAAATGTTGCGGGCGACCTTCTCGTCGCCTGCTGATGTCTTTTTCATTATCCTGCGGAGGGGTTGGGGGGGTGGGAGTGGGGTGGGGGGGTCCGATCCAATTGACTGCCACCCCCACCCTCCACATCGGCATGAAATATGCGGCAGCAATTGGGGATAATGTCATCATTATCCCCCCCAAAAAATCTATTGAAGAGGTCCTTTCAGGAACTAGAAAAAGTGAAATTTCTGCAGAAATTCTATGGGAATGCTGAATGCTAAAAAAATATTTCCCAAGCGAGAACCAACGCACTTCCATGTCTCCGTAACGCCAGGCAAGTATTTAACATGTGAGCCAACTTGGCTTTGTTTAAAATCATGGCTAATGGCCATTTTATATGTAAAAGTATTATCTGAAAGTACCCCTCCATTCATTTGGATGGAAAAATTGAACTAATGATATTCAATGGACAAATGCAAAAAAAAAAGAATAAAATTCACGCAACAGCGCCACCTAGGCATGCAGTACCCGTCATTCATTTAGATGGAAAAATTGAACTAAGATAGTGGGTATACATGTAATCACTTAGCATAATTTAATGTAATGTAATGTATAGTAGGAGGTGGGATTCGAACCCGCGATCTCCTGGTTACTGGACAATGCATTTTACCAAGTGCGCCACTGAGCAGTATCAGAGAGTTGGTAATGATGATAAGTTGGATGTATGGAAGTGAGCATGGAAAGTGGGACTTAGAATACGTTCAATGTCAGTCCCATTGAAAATGAATGGGAAAAAGTTGATATTTAACATTAAATTGTGTGAATACTGTAAGTACTGTGAAATCAGACAATATATTCCCAAGATGGCGTGAACCTTTGAAGCAAGTTGAAATTTGAATGGTGTAAATCAGACGTATTATGTGGGAGGTATTACACGGCAAAACAGTGTGCAGAATCAAAAGCCGAATAACGTGGAATTGCTTTCAACATTCCTACAATTACCATCAGCGTTCATGAGAACTTGTAACGGCAAAGGCTGCAATGTGCATGCCAGGCCAGTAGTTGGCAATGTCACTGACGTTTTAAATTTTGCAATGCCCTTTTGTTGACATATTTATCTAGTTAAAAATGTGCGTAATGTGAGTAAATTCATTTGAAATTTTAGTGGCGTCGTAAAATGTTCATGGAGTTGCATAGACAACTAAAATGTATGTATTTATTTTTTTTTAAATAAATACCTCCAAACATCTACAGAATAGTTGCCGCAAGCTTTTTCAGCTCAAATTAAAACTTCTGGTGAAAGCAAGAAGGACAATTTAAGCATTTTCACGTGTGGAAGTGGAAGCAGCAGTACATTCCCTATACTGTGTGTATGAGGCGCACCTAATTGTTCCATTTCACTTGTCGCGGCCGTGTATGTGATACAGTCTTAGTGTCAATCAAAACGGAGCATTATTATCTTTGTTGGGGCGTGTTCTTTGATACAAACGGCTTATCGGAGGATGAAGAGTGGGAGGAGAAGCGACTGCTCATCCCCCGACTGGGAGTTCATCCATCATTGGAATCAGCGTGTGCTGTAATTACTGTGTCAAATAGATGAGACCATGCGTTTGGTGTGTCTTTAAGCTCTTGGCACGAGCTGATAGTTTGTGTATGCGTGTGTGGTGGGGCTACTCTCCCGTGAATCTTCATAATCATGCCCCCACATACACAGCACATGCAGCTCTCATCTGTCATCCATAGGTGGGGCCCTGTCAAGTGGCGCTGTCATGCATTGCCGCCACGGGGCCGTCGGGTGCGGACGTCTTCCGGGCGCACGTGATTCAGTGACAGGTCGCAGGAAGGAAGGAGTTTTTTTGTTTTTTGTTTTTTTTTTTAAAGCCTGAAATCAGGAGGGAAGAAAGTGCGAACACTCAAGCATTTGTACTTGATTTTTCAAATTTCAGAACTCTAAAGCAGATTTGATTTCGATTCTAAAAAATAAAACCTCAACTATTCAAACGCAAACCCGAGCTAGTATAAAATATATTCAAAATGCAAACCTTGTGAGATTGAGACATATGAGCAAAAACAAAATGCTATTGTACGTATGTCCAGTTTGTTGCCAGCACTACTTCCTGGACAGTCCATTTAAGCGAGAATTGTTCAGTCAATCAGGTTTCAGCTCTTTCATGTTGCCAGGTGAGAAGAAGTCTGCCTGAACAATGTTCAGCGCAGCTCAGGCCCCATCCTTTACATTCTTTTAAATGCATGATAATTAACATCGACATCCTTTTGACTGAGACATTTTTAAGTTAGTCGTACCAGGGCTGAAATATGTCACCACGATGTCAACATTTTCACACTCTTTCACCAATCCTCAGAGTACTAGCAGCCACAGGTAGCTAGCTAGCTAGCAACACTTGTAGCTAGCAGGGCAAGCTAACTGTTTTGTTGTTTTGTTTGTTTTTTGGTTGTTTGTTTGTTTTTAACCCCAAATGGACATAAACACAGTTTGTTCTTAGTAAGAAAATTGTCTATAATAGTGTCCATGGCTTCAGAAAATGACTTGAGTTGGAAGTGACGTTTAGAAAGAACACTTTTTGAAATAGTCTAGCGGAAGAGGCTCGAGGATGGATTTTTATCTCCCACTAATCAACATAGTGGGTGAGTTGAATCCATTTTTAGAAAATATTATGCAGCATAATAGCTTTGCTATTTGACTACTGCTTTATTTTGAAGCACGTTTTTAGTGTCCCATTAATCACTGCCAGTCATTTTAGAAAATTTTAAAATTGTCAATACTCACGTGATATTACATTCAATAATTATATATAAGCCGAATCTACCAAATGACAGAATAGACTCCCTACTTTTTGGTCCGTCCCATTATTTTATAATTGACAGTAGAAAAATGTAGGTTTGCCAAAATACAGCCATTTCTCCCATGGACTCTGAAACTGTGTTTATTTCGTATAAAATGGGGCAATGATGTCATCTACCGGTGGTTGGGCATCAGTAAAGTTGTTTCCAAATTTTATATTTACAGTGGAGCATGCTCAGATTCGCCCCCATTTAGCACCGCTCTAAAAAATACAATTGACAACTATACTTGTCAAAGGCAGTGAATGAGTTAAAATGGCACCATTTTAAAATATTTTAAATATTGCCAAAACTGCGTTGCAGTATGACCGCAAATGGATAATAAATCTTGAAACATACTGATTTCAAGTTATAAACTATTCCTTTAGTTTCTTTAAATTTGATTATTTTGTGATTAAGCAATTAAACATTGATTTTGAATGACAACAAAAACAAGATGGCTGACCAAATTGACTGATTTATGTAAAATATTTAAATAAAATAGTGACATAATAATTACATGTTCCGCGGCAAAGTTCATGATTAGGTGAGTGTATGAATATCAGACATGCACAATATATATGCTGGTATATATGTTGTAATTAATTAGCAATCAGTTCCACGCTGTCAACCAAATTTATCGATTAATATCTTTGTAATTCTTATCGTACAATATGACTGTGCATAACATATTAACTGTGGTTTATAGGAGCGCGTAGCAGCCAACTGCTGCCTGACGCCGCTGACATGTCCTTGAGCAAACGACAAAAAGTGGCATAATTGATTCCGATTTCGCTCTTGTCCTCATTTGTGAGCAGCTGAGAGCACGTCGGAACCCGATAACCCGCAATGTTGGCAGAACCAATTGACGGCAAGCCCTCCATGCAGCAACGAGCTGTCGCCAGGCAACCCCAACCCTGTTTTCCATCCTCCTCCGTTGCCTCTCAGGGGCGATTAGGGAAATGTAACATTCGGTGCCATATGTTGGCAGGTTGTTTGGGAATAGCGAGGCGGCCGTATCGCGACATGCTGTAGTCTGCGTTTGCCAGTTAATTACCATGGCGACATCAAGTTGGGGAGCAAAGTGCGGAGGCTGTGTTTGGTGAAAAGATTTATCCAATTTAGGGACCTGGTCGAAGGTTTTTTTTGTGTAATTGTCCTTAAAATGTGGTTAAAGCCTTCTTGTTTTGACTTCACTCATACAGAGATTTTACAAAATGGCTGCATCAGAGCTGAAACAACATCAGGCATTGTGCCTGGTTGAGTTTTTTTTTTTTTTTTTTTTTTTCAACGATACGTGACATGCCATCCAAGATTCTTGTAGTTAAAATTAGGATCAGACAAACAAGATTATTTTCTTCTTACTGCCACTTTCCATTTATAGAGGACTATTCAAATCAGTGTTAATTTTGACAAGACATTTTCATTTAGTTTTAGTTATAGTCTTTTGACTAAAATTAACCCATTTGCTTCCAAAAACGTATAAATACGTTCTATTTTTAATATTACGAGTGTCCCAAAGACTTATTTATACGTTGATCATGTTTTTTTTATGCAAGAGCGTACAGAAGGCTTTGATGCAGCCTCTGGACTACATAGAATGGTTGAAGCAATGGTAGTTATTACAAAAACGGCCAGCAGGTGTCAGCAGAGTATAAGAGATCAACCAGGGCCATGTTGCAACAAGCTGTTTTCCCCACTGTTTTAAACATTATTTGATTAAACTTAGCAATATTCTAATGCTAATTGCTGCAAAACAAACAGATACAAATATACTTTATTTTCCTGATGAAAGTAGAGACACTAATCTTCATTAAATAAAATATTCACATCATTCTGTGGACTTTGCAAAATCAGTCAAAATCCATTTAAACAGCCGGAAGCGAAGATGAAAATGGCTGGGAGTGAATGAGTTAATTAAAGATTTAGTCATAGTTTAGTCATCTAATTTTGTTTGAGTTTTAATCCAATTTTAGTCGACTAAGTTGACAGTTTAGTTGAAATTTTCCTTCAGCATACATTTCAACTTTTATACAGAAAATTATAATGTACTTATTTGTAACTGTAGTTCTTTTCTCCAACCCGCGTTTCATTCCTTCTAATTGGCTTGTGTGAATTTTTGTCCCTGTTATTTTCATTTTTGTTTTAGTCGTTGACAAAATTGTTAGTCAATTTTAGTTATCGTTATAGTCTCAATGAATGGCTTCTGTTTTAGTTTTCATTTAATTTTCGTCTGGAAAAAAATTTTCAGGACAAATTTTTCGGCTACGAAATTAGCACTGATTCAAATGTTACATAACATCATTTTTGCATTGTACTTTCATGAAAGGAATACAATAAAAAAAAATTATTATGAATCTATAAAATATCTTTACATAACTACCTTACATATACCATAAATAGCTATCATTTCAGTGGTATTTTTTTGTATGTGCGATATGCGCGGCCGCACAGTGGTCATTAGAAGATAACGGTGAATAAATGTTTAAATGTTTTGTTCTGAATGACTGATGTGATAATTTTCCGTGTTCTCTGTGTAAAATAGGCTACACGGGGAGAATTCTGTGAGTGTTACTCTGATACCACCCTCATTCTGTACCAGTGTCATTAATACAGGACAGCAATACTGAAATCAGGGTGGAAAAAATGCATATTTTTACAGTGTAAAAAGGTGAACCTTCAAACAGAAGCTGAATCGTTAGCTTGCTGTTAATACCGTTGACACCAGTGCTGAGCACAGTGTGTGTGTGAATGTCTATATATTCATAGAATAGGTGTGTGCATGCTCCAAAAAGGCCCGGGGCTGTTTACACAGGGCGGCGTTCTGACTGACTGGCACACTTCTCTTAATCAGCATGCGACTAGCAGAGGTAATTTAAAGACGCCTTGGCCGCTGACAAGAATTAAATTGCGTTTTGATTTTCTCATTAGCCTAATCTCAAGCGGGCCTCGTTATTGTGTAATTTTCCCGCCTTGACACGACATCTTGTTCTGGGCGATGACAGCCGTTGTGGGGGGGTGCGGCGGGAGGGGGCGGGGCCAAGGGTGGCAGCGTTTTTTTTGTTGCTTTTTTTTTTGTCCTCTCTCTCTCTCTTCTACGCTGACAGCTTTCGAAGTGATTTGGTTGGCGAGTAACACACCCCAACACACACGCTTCCAGCTACCTCTGATGAGAGGGTAGCTGACGTGAGGGGGGCTACAGGGGGTGGCCAGCTGTGTGTGTGCGCGCAGGGACTGTTTCAATGTAAATGTGGCTGAAGCATTATCATTCTGCCAATGTGCAGTGTGTATCAGGTGCATCATATGTTTAGGGGCACATTAAAGTGGGGTAATATTAGGGATGTAGCAATATCCAAACATCACGATACGATATTATCACAATATGAAGGTCACAATACAATAATTATCACGATATTGTGGGTTGGTTGGCGATATTTAAAAAAGATCACATATTGTATAAAAAAAAAAAAAAAAAAAACTCATGCTAAAAAAAGCACCTACAATCTCTAATAACAATATCGAGGCACTTACTTGCTCATGCAAGCACACATTGATCGCTTCACAAACAAATTAGGTCCCCTTCATCTGACAATTAGCATAGATTTTAAATATAGAAGTCCAAAACATCCCTAATGTAAATTAAATTGCACTAATAAACTAGCCACGAGAGGGTGCTAGAAATGCACAAATGTAAATGAACCGGACTTTTTTTTTAACAGATGTGTTCCTTTTAAATATTGTGAACATGACGACGATATTGTGGCAGTTTTAATATCACGATATTGCCCTTATCGTTACATCCCTAGGTAATATATAACCATATATGGGTCATTGTTTGCGCCACTGCTACGTCAAAACATTTTAAGCATATTTTGTTTTGTTTTTCTAGGGAATTTATATTTAATGTAGTTCAGGGGTGTCAAAGTCAGGGGCCGCATGGAGGAAAATATATTATCAATTGTCTATTATCTGCCTCGGGAAAATAACGGTATATAACTTACACGATTGCCGTCATTTATACACAGATTTTCGTGGGCCAGCCCTCAATTACGGAGCTCAACTGTAGTCATATTGTTCCAAAAAATAACACGAATACAAATGGAATGCTGCATATGTATACGTTCCGGACATGTTAAATCAACCTTTTTTGCATATATATTGTTCCCAGAATGCATTGCGTGGCGCACTTTTACAAAATCATCTCACAGGCCGGGCCGGATTAAACCCTTTTGCGGGCCTGATCCGGCCCGCGGGTCGTTTGTTTGACACCGCTGTTGTAGTTCCAACTTAGATGATTATTTTAGCCTGAAAAACACAAAGTTGTGTTTTATAAAGTGTGTTTGCACTAGAGATAGACTGATAGTTTTTTTTTAGGGTTGATATTGTAGTCAATGAGCCGATAACTGATATTTGGAGCTGATATTATTTTTCAGTCAAAGGGAAAAAAAATATATTATTTATTTATTTATTTATTTATTTATTTTTAATTACAAAGGCCAATTGTCTTAATATATTTTATTTTTTTTTAAAGATAAAAATCTTAGGCAATATAAATTGTTCTTGGGAGTTCCCCCAAAAACGTTTTTAAAAAGTTCAGCGAAAATTTAAATTATTAAATACGGTAGCTCTTTTTCTAAAGTAAATACATTTTTCCAAAGTAAAAAAATAATTGAAATCTTAAACTTTCTTGTATCTTTGTTTTATTTCAAACAAAAATAAAAGGTGCAGAGAGTTCCCAGGGTCAGCAGCATATCTTAGAAAGTTAACCCACTAAAAATTGAAATAAATAGTAGTTCCCGGAGGTTACCACAGTTTTAAATGGATCTTTTAAAAAGCCGTCAGATTTTTAAAAATAGCCAATACGATATTTGTCCAAATGCTGAATATCGGCACAGATTATCGGTCTATCCCTAGTTAATACTAAAGATGAGCACTTTTCGTCACCTATGAACCAACATTTGAACCAAACCCTGATTTTTATTTTTATAGGTTGACTTCACTCATAGATGGTGTTGTATTTTTATTATTAATATTATTATTTTTTGGTCATAACAACTAAAAAGAATCCCAATTGTACCGTAAGTAATATGTTCTTCTTATTGTGTCACGCGATCTCTAATGCTAATTTAGCGGTTAAAATCGTGTCATAAACAAAATTTACAGCTCTAGCTGACACTTCTTGGTTTGACCGCAATAAAGTCCTAAGACGAGCACCGCAAGATGTCACTTTGTGGACACACTCGGATGGAGTTATTGTCCAGGCGCTAACCCTGAGGGCTGTTTTCTCCACGCAGCCGCGGCCGAGCCCTGGCAGAGGTCATAAATCACGACCTTTTAGTATCCCGAGTCGCAGGGCTCGTCGCGGGTCTCGTGTTGCCCCGGTCTTTGGCGAGCCAAATGCGGAAGGCCTGTGTGCATCTGGCCGCTGATGAAGAAGACGTCATTCACTCAGACAAATAAACACCTCACTCAGATAGACGGCTCCCTTTTCTTATCAGGAAAAGACACTACAGTACAATCAAGTCAGGTTTATTCACGCAGTACTAAAATACAAAAGAGTCTCAATTCTCGGTTGACAAAAATCAACGACATCCCCTGGTCTAGAAGTGAGGAGAAGCGGCAGTAAAACAGACCACAATCCAGATGTCAGGGGATGAGATGAGTTGAGTTGAGTTGAAGAATTGTTTTAAACATTTTTACGGAGTAGAGCTGTCAGGATTAATCAATCAAAAAGTAATTGATGATCAAATTAATCGACAAGTATTTTAATAATGGCGTAATTATGGAGGTAGAATCATGCCAAAACCCCCACAAAACCTGGTTTACGTACACAAAACATGATCTACGTGCACAAAACCTGATCTACGTACACAAAATCTGATCTACGTACACAAAATGTGTGCTCTACATACACAAAACGTGATCTACGTACACAAAACATGATCTATGTACACAAAAACCTGATCTACGTACACAAAACGTGTGATCTACATACACAAAACGTGTGATCTAAGTACACAAAACGTGTGATCTACGTACACAAAACATGATCTACGTTCACAAAACATGATCTACATACACAAAAACCTGATCTACGTACACGAAACGTGATCTACGCACACAAAACGTGATCTACGCACACAAAACGTGATCTACGCACACAAAACGTGATCTACGCACACAAAATGTGATCTACACACACAAAGAAGCAGATCTTCAATTACAAAAACAAATAATAATAATCTTTCAAGTGCAAATAAATGTTTAGCGTACATAAAAAGCAATTCTCCAACTACGGATAAAAGTCATGTGACTTTTGGCAGTGATATTCTGCTGAGCAGTTTTACGTGCCGAAAACCCAAGATCCACACACGCAAAGCCAGTAAACTTTACAGCAGGGGCTGCTGTTGAATCAGCACCGCATAGAGAGAGATTTTGGCCAACTCGTTTAAAAACTACTACGCTGTGATTGGTCAACTGCTGGTCACATGACATATGGACGCCTTGTGGTTACCATGCTGCTGCGATTACATACACGTTTTGTGCACGTAGATCAGGTTTTGTGCACGTAGATCACGTTTTGTGTAGGTTCTAGGTAGATCAGGTTTTTTTTGTGTTAACGGGGTTTTGGCATGATTTTGGAGCCTTTTTTTTTTTTTTTTTTTAAATTGTCCAAATCCTCTGATTTCAGCATATCAACAGTAATTAACACTGATTTCTGACATCCTTCATGAAAGTGTTTAATCAAAAGAAGACCTTTGCAAACATGTTTTTACTTTATAAAACAATGACCCAACTGATAATATAGTACATCAATCCATTTTTTTTCTAAATCACTATAAAAATGCAAAGTACGAAATAAACACCAATCACTGATTAATAAACATCCTTAATAAATCCTGCCAACAGCCAAAATGGCGACTGTCTCATTAAAGCCACACAGATGCAGTTTTCCCCCACCGCATCCGACAGGGAAGCTGTTTGTTCTTCGCACTTTCATGCATCAAAGTCATCGAAGGAAGCGCGTCCCGACGGGGTCGCCGCCGTTTAGGCCACGGATCGACGCGAACAATAGTGTGACTTCACCGCGGCGGCCGTCACCACGTTTAGCTGTCATCGCGGCAGCCTTGGTTCCCACGCATCCGCGCAGAGTAGATACCCCCCCCAAGAAAAATGAGTCCTTTGACACCTTGTGCGCACGTTTACAGAAGTCCTCATCCTTCTTTAAGCACATCCTGTTTGTACGGGGGGGGTGCACGCGGACTCTGACCCCCGGCCAGCTCTCATGGGCTCTCGTCGGGAACCCGTTGACATTTGAGTCTCATCCCGCTCTGTTTTGCTGGCGCATAGTGTATGATTCTGGGCGCTAATTAGTCAACACAGAATAGTTTTGCTTTGGAAAGCAGTCGAACGTTTTATCACCGCAAGGCTGGATTTACACCAGAGAACATAATTCCGATTTAGTGCATACCTTATAATTGTCTATATATTTAAGGCAGGATTTATGATACTGGCTCCAATTGCTCAATACGGAGTCAATGTCTATTTAGATTTTTTTTTTAAACTGTGTTCTGAAGTTTTTCCAAACTGTAATCCAGCCAAGACATATATTTTACATAAGACAAATCTCATGGCATACCACTGAACCAAAAATTTATGCACTATAGACTGAAATAAAATGTTGCTCGCTCTTCAGTGGAGGGTTATCATCCATCCATCAATTTTATTGACCGCTTGCTCCTCACAAGGGTCGCGGGGGGTGCTGGAGCCTATCCCAGTTGGCATCGGGCAGTAGTACACCCTGGACTGGTTGCCAGCCAATCGCAGAGGGTTATCATAGTTTTTGGAATTTTCATTTTAGTTTTTTTTTTAATTATTATTATTATTATTATTTTCAATTAGTTTTTAGGGCAGCTCTGTTAGTTTTCTTAGTTTTAGTTATTTAAAAAATACATAGTTTTAGTTTATTTTTAGTTAGTTTCAGGATTAGTTTTCGTTAAAAAAAAAGTGCATTAATTATGTGCAATCTTTAATAAACACCGTGGTAAAATGAAGAAAGTAACGCATTCCTTACCTAGCGTTGAAAAATCACATTTAAAATCAACCTGAAAGGCTCAAGTATTAAATTAATTACCAAGACTAAAACAAAGGACATTTTCGCGATAATTAGAGTTTATTTTGTAAACATAAAATTTTGTTTGTTTTCGTTTTTTTAAAAATATTTTTTATATTTTATTTCTGCAACAAAAATGCTTTTAGAATTTATTATTTCATTAGTTTTCGTTAACTACAATAACCTTGCTTCAGTGCCAATGTTTGTCACAGGCAACGAAAGATGAACAAAGATACATTATTTATAGTAAATAACGACTTTGAGAGAATGCTGCTTCCTCATTGGGAGATATTTGAAGCCAATTACATTTTTATCTGTCCCATTCCATGCGTCCGTTTACGCTACCATGACACAGATCCCAGTTGAGCCACTTGAGGTTTAAAAAAAACAAAAATGGAATTGACACAGTTCAGTCACTTGAAACATGCGGGGTAAAATTAGCCAAACGGTCCTGCGGTGTGACAGATTTGGACGTATTTAATGGCTTTCTCTGTTGGTTTGATGTGCCCAGGGTGTGTTTTTCCACACCATGGGTGCCTTGTTTCGATACTTTACAAAGATTGTATTACTCCACTGACCGCCGTCGACAATTATTATCCGTATTTAATGGTCTGTGCTCCTCTGATGTATCATATTTTAATCGTCGTTCACTCTTACTTAAACGTAATGTCAAAGCTGGCATTGACGGTGTAATTCCAATCTCTCACTTGACCCCGCACTCACATTGTCGGATATTCAATGTCTGCTATAACTGATGAATTCTCATCGGGGGATATCCGATTCCGTGTATTCTTCCGCTTTACGTTGCCATCGTACAAATGGCAATTGTGCCACATGAGAGCCAAAAATAAAAATGTCAATTGTGCCACTTGATTCATGTAACGTAAACGCGGCTAATTGTCTTGGCTCGGGAAGCTTCTTACGTACGTCGGCGTGTCTATTTCAAGCTCGTAAGCATCTCTCCACTCGCCTAACAGCTTCAATTTACATTAAAACGAGCCTGCCGCCGAGTGACGCAACCAACATCTGTGCCCATCACAATTAATTGAAATCTGTAATGTGCAGCAGTGCTAATAATTCTCTCATGTTACAGCAGACTTATCGAGGCTATTTAGGGATGTTTGTTCGCTTCTCTCCAAGCGCTCTGGTTTTATTAGCACTGTCAGAGAGGTATTTTGTTATAATTTATGTATGGGTATAACAATCCATTTGTTGACTAAGGGTTTGGACTCTTTTGTGAGGTGATTAATTGTGGATTAATCACATCTTGAAGCTATTGAGGCAAATGGAACACACTATAGAAGCTGTTAGTTTTACCCAAAGAGTTCAAAACGTTAAAATATTCTAATCACACAACATAAAGTATGATATAATGCATCTTGGAATGACATCATGCTTTTTCGAAGAGGCCCTAATATGCAAATTCAGAACGTGCTGGTGTCATTTCATGGTGAACACATGATGGCTTCATTTAACCGACTTAATTCAACTTGAGCTAATTACTCTTGGCCACGTTCTCACACAGCGGTACGGCCCGCGCGGTGCGGGTCAGCGGAACAATTGCAAGCCATTTATTTCAGCTTAATCGGCACACTGCGGTGAGAGGAAAAGTGAGCAAAAAGGGGGGGTTGATACGGCACATGGACAGCATCGGCGGGGGGGGTGCGGGCCGGGCACAGCAACTAAGGGGGATTTGCCTCTTAACCCAAGTGTGCATTAGACGGGTGATGATCTGTGAAGCTGGGCCAGGCTAGCGAGTCTCTTTTACGCCGTGATCTATTGGCCCGCTTTGGCGCCGGCGATCCATCACACGGAACTGGCAGTAACGGATGAGAATGATCCGCTGGAAAAACTCTCTCATTTGTCTCTGTCGCAGCCAGTGAACTAGAGGAGACGCTAATACAGGGAGACGGCCCGCGGAGGGGATATAATTATGTCTCTGCGCTCTTCTGCTCGCTGGCGCAAGATGGAAGACGTATTAGGATGTAATAAAGCCAAAAAAATCTCGCTTGGCCCCTCGCTGCTTCCTGCACTCCCTGGATTCTCTTTTCACACTTACTTTTTTTTTTTTTTTTTTTTTTTTTTACCCCCCCTACAGACACACACTTGTTCTCTTTTATATAGTCACATTTTCTCTCCTATTTCATTTCCATGCGTGTTGGATGGACAAAATAACAGTTCAGTTGATTATTATTTGATTAATCATACCTTCAAGTAATTCATGTAAAAGTAGCTGCGCCACTTAGCTGATCGTAGTTATGGGAAATATTACAACGCACATTGTGTGTTTAATTAATCAAACGGCATCTTACAAATGTCTGCTTGCTTAATGTTAATACAGTGCAAAACACCATCAATAGGCTAACAAATAGGGATGTAATGATATCCAAACATCGCAATACAATATTATCATGATATGGACATCACAATACAAAAAATTATCACGATATTGTGGGGAGGTTGGCGATATAAAAAAGGTCACAATATTGTAAAAAAAAACAAAAAAACAAAAAAACACAATATTGTGCTTTTGTACATAACACCAATGCATATAAATAACCTACCATCTCAAATAACACTTAATATTGAGGCACTTAGAGTTCCTCCACATATTGACGATTCACAAGCATATTATGTTTTCCTTCATCTGTTCATTAGTGTGGATTTTAAACATAAAAGGGCCAAAACATGCCTTGCGAAAATTAAACTGCACTAAAAAACTAGCCACCAGAGGGTGCTAGGACTGCACAAATGGAAATCAGCCTGACTTTTTTTTAAAAATCGTAACATGACAACGACGGTATTTTGGCAGTTTTAATATCGCGATATTACGATATTGCCGTTAGCGTTACATCCCTACTAACAAAATTAGCAATGTTACGGAAGTTATAACCCTTAAAGCAACAAATATTTGAACACAAACAGTGCAGTACTGTATTTTTTATTCTCTGTGGAAAAACGACCAATAAAACGACCAATAATAATAAAATTATTAGATATTAAAGGGTTTGGGACCACCATATTTGGTAGTATATTTACAGATTAAACTATTAATATCAGCAATTATAAACATATCGGCTGCTGAACGACACCTGTGTGTTTAACTCATTCACTCCCAGCCAATTTCACAGAAGCAATGCCGTTCGCTCCCAGCTGTTTTACTGGATTTTGACTGATTTTGCAAGGCCCACAGAATATTGTGTTCTATTGCTATAAAAGCGTGGAACATATCAAAAGAAAGATTAAAGTCTCTTCTTTCGTCAGGAAAAAAAGTAAGTTTCTATCTGTTTCCGTGTTGCAGCAATTAGCATTAGAAGAGAGCTAAGTTTCATCAGTTTTCACAAATCTATTTAAAATTGTAAGTAATTTTTAGCTTTTTTTCTAGATGACCCTGGTTGATCTCCTTTGCTCTGCTGCCACCTGCTGGCCGTTTGTGTAATACCTGCCATTTATGCAACCGTTCTTTGCAGTTGAGAGGCTGTATCAAAGCCTAATGTATGCTCTAGCATAACGTATAAATACGTCTTTGGGACACTTAAAACATAAAAAAAAATGTATTTATACGTTATTGGGAACAAATGAGTTAAGGGTATTCCTGAAAACCAGCAAATTTGTGTATAGTATAACACAGTGTAGGCCTAATTGGATCAGTGTAAAAAAAAATGGAAATGAAATGCAGTCTGGTATCAAAGGTTGATCAATGTCAGCTCTACTGTAAAAGTTTGTGTAAAGTATGCTACATTTTAATCGAAGAATTGTAGTAGCAGATTTACAGTAAGTTAGTGGTACTCCAAACTACGCACACACACCCCTGCGTATCTCCTGTGTGCCTCTGTGCCAGGCTGTGGGAAGGAACTACATCCATAACACAGTGGTTATTTCCTGTCTGCAGTGGCTTTAATAGGCAGCAGAGCAGCTGACTCACCAGGCTGCAGATCGGCCCCACACAACATGTCACTTGCAATCGTCACTTAGGCCCTTTGAAGCACACTACTTCATTTTGTCTTTGAATTAGGCTGGAAACATTCAGAGCTCGGCACCATTGCCTTTCTTGGACTGAAAGAGTCCACTCGGGATAATTACGCACAATTACTTACATATTCACAATCCGTTCAGTGACGCTGGTTGCTTTCCAAAGTAGATCTAATTTTACAATAACAAATTGTACCCGGCCTGAGCTGTTTTCTGCGCCCCAACCCGTCGGTTCTGGCTCACTCGCCGGCCTCGCAGTCCAAAGCTCCACTGGCTTTTCCCGTTTATCGCCAAATCCAAACTGGACCACAGAAAGAAATGCAATTCCTGCCTGATGGTAGGACAGAGGGGGCCTTGGCGGCGAGTGCCGCGTGAGCCGCCGCCGCTCGATCCAAAGCGCCCCGTCGACCGGAACGTTAGTCAGTGGCCAGCGTGTTGGCAAAACAAAAATGATTTACTACACGACGTCAATTCATTTCAGCTGTCAATCTGTCAGTTGGGGAATTCCTAAACGAAAGTTTCCACCATAAATTACAGTTGATGTAAGGGTGATGACAGACGAACCTTGATCTAATGTTGAACTCGCAATATCTTGTAATATTTTTCAGATTCCTGCTTCAACTCTGACTGCAGAAAATTCTTGCCTATGCTATGCCTGATGATTTATTCAGATAGGCAGTTTAGTTTTGAACAATTACCAACAGTAGTTGGTTGGTAGTCTGAAATGTAATGCATTAAGAATCTTACAGCGTTTCTTTGTTAATGTTCTACTTTATGTTGCATTTATCTACTGGCTTGAATTGATTGGCTATTACATGGTATTGTGTAAGTAGAATGTGATGATAGTGTCGGAAACCACCTACTAGGGGTTCAACTGATTATAATTCTGCACCAACAGCAAAAAATTTGAGGTTAAATGATCTGGGTGGGTCTAAAAATCCGAAAATAAGATGCAGATAAGAATAGCTGTTAGCCTCTCGAGCCTCGGTTATGCTAATCGGTGCTAGTCTAATGCTACATTTACACCAAAATCGGGAGAAGGCGTTTCGGCGGCGCGTTTGCATTGTAGTCAATGGACTTCACATAAACCGGAACGAAAGTGCATGAGGCGGCGCGGAGGACGTTTTTGGAGCGCTGGGATGCGGTGCGCAGCAGCGAAATCCGCACATTCGTGACGAAAATCCGCACACTCGTATATTTGCTAAAGTTAAAAAAAAATTGAACTTTTTTTGCAAATACGCCTCGTGGTAGCCAATCGGCTTCGAGTACTGGCTACGTCACACACAACGTCCTCTCTGTTGTCACCCCGAGTGCAACAACACGGCCAGCCGGGACAGAATGGTGAGCAAGGAAATAGCATACAAGTGGAGGTTAAGTGTATTTACTTGCTGTGGAACTGTACCGAGGCAGCAGCAGTGATTATCATCCATGCCAATGCTATTTTTAGCGCAGATTGCCACTAAAAAAGCGAAAGCGCTATAACGTAACTCAAAAAAGGAGAAAATAGTGCCACGGCTGTATAGTCCCAGGAAAGAAGTGAAAGTAGTCGCCGGTGCTCACTTTTTGTTGACTCGCTAAAGTGCTCTCTAGTCGTTCACCAAGGGACACGCCTCCTCTGCTCCGGTGTGCACGAAAGCACGAATGAGTGGTAATCGTTCCAAAAACTCTATGCGATGAAACGCTCGTGAAGGAAGCGTTCCAGATTGCTTTTTCGGTTTTGGTCTGAACGCAGCATTAAAATCGACATACCAAGAGACTGGCAGCGAGGGGCAAAGGCAATAATACGAAATGGCAAGTGGAATAGAAACATTCCAATTTTTCATTGTCTTTAGCCTGGCTATGATGTATGTTTTTATTCTATTCTGTCAAAAATGTCTTTACGTGAAATCAAGCCAGGGCATGAAAAAGGTTGGGGGCGTCTGTACTGTGCAGAAATCGGCATTTCAATGACGTTTTCGATAAATCCACTTGACTTTGATCACAAAAAAATCACTACTCGTTTGACCCTTACTGCCGATTAACACTGATTCAAACTGTATTACGAAACGTGACTACAAGTTTAAGGTGCTCTTCTTCACAAAACTCAGATCTCATGCTAGCTAGCAACTATGAGTCTTCGGGTCATTTGTCAAGATTGAACAAGATGAGATAGAAAAGGCGGGAAGTGAGAGAGTAGTCAACTGAAAATTTATGAAAAAATGTAACCGTTGACTCGACCACTAGTAGCTATATTGCCTGATTTCAGTAGCTATCGCCATGTTATCATCTAATTCCGTCTTTTCAAAACAACTCATACCCTACGCTAATAGCTATGAGGCCTAGCATCTCTTGTCAAGAACCCCAAATTCCAAACTTAATCCTCACAGAACTTCCTTGGCCCGCAGACATAAAGTGCTTGGAAAAAAAATCGGAGGTTAATTGTAAATTAAGCTTGAGCTACATCCACATCAAACTCTGCCAAACATCCACTTAATAGAGCAAAAGCAGATCGGTTTTCTCAGCGTTGACTTTCCCACATTGTCGCCGCAAACGAAGTCGACGGCCGACCTCGGGACCTCATTGCCAGTGCACTTGACCCCGAGGTGTCCTCCAGATTCCGCCATTATTTAAGTGTCCCCTTCATTCTTTACCGCTGTCGTCTGAGCCGGAGAGCCCTGAGAGGTGCTCGCTTTAGCCGCCGCCGGCTCTGCTCCTTCACTAATTGGAACCAGGATCTGTTAAAAAAAAAAAAAAAAAAAAAAGAACTTAAGTAAAACATGCTGTAAAATTCTGAAGGCTAACCATAAAGCAACCAATTTCTTTCATTCTTTAAAAGAGATCTCTAACTGAAACCTCCACCTAAACTTTTATGAGGATCCCCGGGGTCACCCGTAAACCCGTTAATAGAGATGAGATATGAGCGCGGTCCTCGGCCTCCCATTACGTTTGCATTTTTCTCTCGTTTTTTCTGTCTCCCCGCCCTTCTTCCTCCTGTTCCAACGCATTCTTAAAAGAGGTCAAATGTTGTTCGGAGGTAAAAAGTCACCGAGACGCTACTTTTTTTCTCAAACGAGCGAAATGCAAATTTGATCCACGTGGACCGCAGATAAATGTCGCCACCTTCCAACAGCCTGATTGAGGTGAGGCTGCCGTGAAAAGGGTTGAGTCTCTCGCCGTGAAACTTTTATCTTTCAGCTGGGGACACCTCATTAGTTTAGCAAGAGATTGATGGTCTTCCCATCAGTCAGAAGTATTTCGTTGCTTCGGGCTTATGCAGTGCGGAACCTTACTACTCTTAAGCGTTGAAGTTCATAGCCACATGTCGCACAGACACAAACAATCGGGGTGGACGATAGTCTCCAAGTACCCATGTTCACCCTGGGCAAACTTGACATCATCCACCCTTTGAGGTCTGCTTGCCGTTCCTTATTTACGTACTTGGCGCACTTCGATCTCCTGCATGGATTCCAACAAATCGGCAAGGACTGCACCTCTTATGTGCCGATTTTAAAAGGGAATTTGAGAAACCGCTTTCATTTTCTTGGAATCAAGGTGCCTGTGTTCACGCCCACAACGGCGCATTTTTTAACTGCGCCAAGTTGTGTGTCTTGAGAATTGTTCTTTTTATTCGGTTTTGAACTTCACTTTCCCTTAACCCCTTATCATACGAGCAATTTTGCCGAAAATGCTTTCAAAAAAAGTTGCATTCAAAGTAAGTTTGAAGCTGTTCCTGAACCATTTAGAGTATCGGCATAGTTTATAAAAAAGTTTTAAGAATGTTTGCCCGCCAGAGACCATCCGAATTTTAAGGGGTTTTAATGCAAATTGCGCTCAATTGTTAACAGTTCAGTATTATTCTAAAAATGTGTCCAAATAAGCCTCCCCTATAATAGACCCTCTTTATGTCATATGAGGTTGAGTAAATAAACTTACCTGCCACTACTTTTGGAAATATGGTGTATATTTTTTATGGATACTGCCACATACATTTTGTTTAACAGTGTCTTGTATGAATTTGCATCTGGAATAAGGTGTGGTGTGACAGCAGATAGCTGTAATACAGGGACTAAGAATTTTATTTCCATTTGTATTTGCTTTATACAGTATTTTGTTTTGTGCTGCATTCTGTTTCTCATTTTCAATTGTTGTTATAATTGATGGGGGGTTTTTTATGTTGAGTATTAATGATGAGTGAAAAGGATTTGGACTGATGTGTGATATATATTATGATGGGGTAGGCGACTATAAGCTTTTGCTTCAGCCTACTCCTTTTGAGCATCAACACAGTGTACTAATCTTTGTTTGTTTTGTCTTGTTTTTATATGTATTACGCCCAAATGTATTGTTCAGTCTCGTTTCAGTCCTTTAATTTTAATTCAAGCCTTCAAACTGTAAGATCCCCCCTAATTATATATATATATATATATATATATATATATATATATATATATATATATATATATATATATATATATTCCACTCAGATGTTGATTTGTGTTCTCAGACCAGCAAGTGCGCACACTCTGGGAGCGAAGTTCACAGCCTCTCAACAATCTATTAGCGCAGGAATGATGGCAGTGTTGAAAAATCTGACAAAACAATTGGTTAATTTTACAAATGATGAAGATTTTTTTTTTTTCCAGAGTCAGACGGCCCCCTCGGGGTAACCAAAACACAAGCATTGGTTAAACGTCACGAGAGGTCAGGAGTGTCGGATGCCTGCGCCTGACCAGAGAGCGGCCTCAGTTTTTTAGTATGTCGCCAAGCTCTCATGTTACACCGTCGTCCGTGCAACGGCCCGACAGCGCCCTTCAATTAATCTTACCCTTGTAACACGGTATAATTTGCCATTACAAAAGCCATTAAACCCGGGGGCCTGATTCTGCGCTCCTGGGACTACAAGGGTGGAGGGGATTAGGGGCAGGGGGGGTGTATCGGACAGGCCTCCAGTTGGCCCCTTGGACCCTGGATGAGCCCCTTTCTGGAAAAGGGACAGGTACTTAAAAACAGGGTGAAAAGAGCAGCACAAAAAAGAAAAAAAGATGATTAATGGGGAGAAATGAGGGCCCTTTTGGTGGCTTTCATCTGGCTCTGATTCGGGTCTTTGGTGAACCATTAACCCACAGGACAACTGTCCTGGACCCGCGTGAGAAATGAAGCCTCCAGCCGCCATTTGGGCTCGCGCCGTGATCCGCTGATCTCATCGGTGATTTCGCAAGCAGATGCGGGCCTCGCATAGCATCAAGTCGGCGACATAAAGCGAGTAAGGTACGCTCAGTCACACGAAAAAAAATCAGCCACACTTAAAAGCAAAGGTGGATAGTAACGAGTTACATTTATGCCGTTACATTTACTTGAGTAAATTTTTGAGAAAAAATTTACTTTTAACAATAATTTTACCAATATATTTTACTTTTACTAGAGTAGATGTGTGAAGAAAAAAAACTACTCTTACTGGAATAAGAATAGTTTTTTTTTCGTACATCATTTGTCTTTACATCATTTTATGTTTTTTTCTGTCTGGTGAAATTGTATTTAACTCATTCACTCGCCACCATTTTCACTGAAGCAACCCCCTTCACTCATGGCTGTTTTATTTGATTTTGACTGATTTTGCAAGGCCCACGGAATATTGTGTTCGATTGCTATAAAAACATGGAACCTACCAAAAGAAAGATTGAAGTCTCTTCTTTCATCAGGAAAAAAAGTATATTTTTATCTATTTCAGTTTTGCAGCAATTAGCATTAGAATATAGCTAAGTTTCATCATTATTCACAAATTATTTAGACTTGTGAGTAAATGAGCTTTTTTTTTTCAACGTGGCCCTGGATTATCTCCTTTGCTCTGCTGCCACCTTGTGTAATAACTACCATTTCTTCAACCATTCTTTGCAGTTGAGGGGGTGTATCAAAGCTTTCTGTATGCTCTAGCATAATAAAAACATAAAAAAAACAAAAAAACGTATGAATACGTCTTTGGGACACTTAAAACATTTAACATAGAACGTATTTATACGTTTTTGGGAGCAAATGAATTAAAATTAAATCAGACTTAATGTTCAATAGTTACTCAGTACTTGAGTATTCTTTTCAACAATTTTTTTTTTATTATTTGTACTTGAGTGATTTTTTTTTTTTTATGAATACTTTTTACTTTTACTTGAGTTATATTATTTTGAAGTAACGCTGCTCTTACTTAAGTACAATGTTTGGCTACTCTACCCACCTCTGCTTAAAAATCAGTGCTCAAAGAAAAGAGAAGTAGTTGCAAACGGGGGAAAATTTTCCAGAAAGTTTTGGGGAAAATTTTGGACAAACCTTCCGGGAGAATTATGGGAATTATTGGGAATTGAGGCTAATTTAATGGAGTTGTATCGTATTCAAGCATTGGGGAGGGGGTCAATTATGCCACACCAATTCAGTTCTGGTCCCAAGCCCAGATAAATAAGAGAGTCGGTAATCAGCAGTCAGCATCCGCCTATGAAAGCTATGCCAAAACTTAATACTTAATACTTAAACGAGCACACACAAATTTAATTAATTTACTCCACAAGAAATGTAAAAGCCTTCCTCAAATAGACGCAAATGCCTTTTGTTTATGTTTTATCCAATTATTGTTAATGTCTAATAAAAATGAGTCAGACTGACATCTGTGACATAGTAACTACCGGGCTACTTAAAAAAACCAACAAAAAACATTCACGTGAAGTTGAGTAGAGTTAATTTCATGTGCTTCCTGCATGTCCATTGTCACGCCGCCTGCTAACGCGGAGCGTGAATAATGGTGCTGTGGAGCACCGGCACGGTTCGTGGCAAGTACAAAGCCCGCACCTGGTCCCCGAGTGAAATCAAATCCACTCTGAACTCTGCCTCTCCTCTCATTTGGTCCGGCGAGTTTGCGGGTCAGGAGTCAGCGGGAGTCGTCAGGGTTAGGTCACGCAAACAGACGCTTTCACGCCAATAATGTGTTTGAAAGTTGGTGTCAACGCCATAACAATGGCAACACCATACACTACTTACCTAGTCCACTTAATTTGAGTACAGGTCCTGGAAATGTACTTTGTCTTCCTCGGGCAAATTGTTTTGTTACTTTTGGTGAGCTAATTCTGATGCCAATGCTTATCAATAAATAATCTAAAATAATCTATACAAGACTTGCTTCTGTTTTGTTAAGTGGTGTACTCTTCACTTAAGCTAGTTCACTGTGCACTGAAAGTTGTAGCAATGCAATGTTGTATTATTTTGATTAGGGGTGTCAAAATTAGTGCATTCATTTTGAGTTAATTAAAAGTTCCTTTAACGCCACAATTTTTTTTTACGCACAATTAATGACCACCCCTTACTTGGAAAGCCTGTACTGGGGAAAGTTCCACTCGCAACACTAGAAGACACACCCACATCAACATTTAGCAGTAATAATAATGCATATATTTGTGGAGACTGGGCTCAAGTTGTATTTTACAATTTTAAAATAGTGCAGAATTTCAAAAGTTACTTCATGTTAAAGATTAGTTAGCTCTTAAAGGGATACTTGACTCATTGAGCCATTTTCACCAGTAAAAAGTTAATATTTTGTCGATAACTAATGTGGTTAATTTAATTATTTTTCATGTACAATTAATACCTTTAAAAAGTAATTTTTCTACTTGCTGTCGACTGATGATGACATCACCTGTGCTGAGGAAGTAGGTAACGACCAATCATGGCTCAGTTTACTGACTAAACCCAGAAAACAGGTGAGCCATGATTGGTCGTTAGGTACTTCCTCAGCACAGGTGATGTCATCATCAGTCGACAGCAAATAGAAAATGTACTTTTTAAACGTATTAATTGTACATGAAAAATACTTAAGTTATCAAATTCATTATGGACAAAATATTAACTTTTCGCAAGTGTCCCTTTAATTTGAAAAGAAAAATGCACTGAGCTGTCACCGTCTTGCAAATACAATTCTGCCATCTAGTGACAGAAATATGACAGAAATATAGCTCAATTTTATGAATTGTTATGACATTATTGTATGAATGACTAAAAGATGCAGCCATATTCCTTTTAATTTAACATTTTTTCCACTTTGTTAGCAAGAGTATGAAAACTTAAATATTAAATTAAATATTTTATTGTACATTTTATCTTACATGTTGAACAGATATAAAATGCGATTAATCGCGAGTTTACTATTGAAGTCATGCGATTCATTACGATTAAAAATGGTAAACCCCTGACGCCCATAATTAAAACACAGTTGCCAACAGAATTGTTTTTAATTTTTCAGGTGTTGCTTTTCAACAATTTCTCCACCTTGGCAGAGGTCAATGCTGCACCCAAGGGCCCTTCTCTGTACTCATACTCGCAGGAGGTTGACTAGTAAAGCGTCGTAATCGCCGGCCATTAAAACACTTTCTATAGATTAGCAGCCACTAAACCCTCGGCGAGTAACTGCGGCGATCAAGGAGATCAATAAACCAATTCCTCTCTCGGTTACGTTTTCCTTGTCCGCCGCAATCACTTCAACGCTGATTAAATCACCACAAATTATCTCCTTGGGATTTATCTGGGCCGAAATTGACTTTCTTTCAGCGGGCCGGCCACGGGAGAGCGGACAACGCCTGCCGGGAGAAAAAAATAATCATTCATTAACCTCTGACCCTGAAAGGAGTGTCAATCGAGTCACACGGCCGGTGTTTTCTCCCCCCCCCCCTCGAGCGGCCAGCCGAGGCAAATTGACAATTTACACACCGCGGCCCAAACTTTATTAACCTGCGTCGCCGCGGCCGCATGACTCAGATCTTCTAGGTAACGGATCTTAAGAGCTAAAACAGTAGGTTTTCATGTGAAAACATAACTTGATGGTAATTTACGAGGTGTGACGAGCTCAAAGGGATCGGACGAGTACATCATCTCGACGTTCTTTCTTTTTTGATGTATCACAAAAGCCGCTGACCCAGCGAGGAGCTTTCAGACCCCGTTCTCTCGAGTTTGACGTCTTCATATGGCGGAGGCGATGAATTATATTTCTGCCTTCACGCACATGGATCGAGTCATACGAAGCCGTCTGATTTGTTAGCGTTACCCTCTTTAAATGCGTGTCGGACGGCTTTAGTTGTCATTAACAGTGCCTGAGCTTTAGTGTCGATTCAACCTCTCGTTCCGCGTTTTAAATTATATCGAGCAGTCCGCACCAAAAAAGTCAACGTATGTAAATTATCTTGCTATGAAAGGGCACATTTTTTGACATTATATTTTACAATCGCGTGTATGTGTAGTGTATGTCTAATTTGTATTATAAAAAGACCATCTTCAAAATCCAAAATGTTGAAATGTTGAAAATAAGTATATTATGATCAAGTCTGATTATAACAGGATGCAAACTAAACCTCACTCAGGAAATTGTTTACATTAAATTCTATAGAGGCAGCAAAAAAGAACACATTTTTCTCAAAATAGGTGCAGAAAAAAATTATCACAGATTTTTAGTGCTGTCAAAAGTTAAAGCTTTAACTTTGACAGCACTACATATTTTACTATTATACAATTATGATCGTTTTAGACTACAAAGATACATCAACCGAAACAGGTGAATTGCATATTATGCAGACAACATGAAAATCAGGAAAAGCCACTGGGGAAAAAAAAGACTATATATTTATTTATTTATGTATTTATTTATGTATTTATTTATTTTACGACAATGATTATTGATTCCAATAGTCATGAACATCTTTGGTCAATTTGTCTTTTAAAGGGATACTGGACTCATTGAGCCATTTTCAGCAGTAAAAAAGTTAATATTTTGTCTATAATTAACGTGGTAACTTCATTATTTTTCATGGACAATTATTACATTTAAAATGTATTTTTTCTACTTGCTGTTGACTGATGATGACATCACCTGTGCTGAGGAAATCGGTAACGACCAATCATGGCTCAGTTTACTGACCAAACCCAGAAAACAGGTGAACCATGATTGGTCGTTACCTTCTTCCTCAGCACAGGTGATGTCATCATCAGTCGACAGCAAGTAGAAAAATTACTTTTTAAAGGTACGAATTGTACATGAAAAATAATGACGTTATCAAATTCATTCTGGATGAAATATTAACTTTTCACTGCTGAAAATTGTTCAATGAGTCATGTGTCCCTTTAAAATTCACCTGATTCATCTTTCAAGATAATCTAGACATTTGAAAATTGGCAAAAACTGGTGAGTTGGCAAGTTCATCTTGACCTTGCCCAACAGTTGCTAGAGTTTTGAAAACTGATTAAAAATGGCGGCTGGTTAAGCTATCAAATGCATGTGTGAATTTGTTGTCTGGAAATGAAGTGTAGTTCCTGGCTACAATCAGCAGAGGCGCTGTTGATTCAATCTCCATTGCATTGTGGTTTGAAGAAGAAGAACCGGCTGTTAACTGTGGACATTAGCATTAATCTGGTCAATACAAAAGATTCCGCCATCCTATTAAAATATATATACATATTTTTAAATAGTAGATTAATTGATAGTCAAATGCTTTGTTGGTTCATTTCACCAGCCTTTAGTGGTAGTACAATATTAGACAACATAACCAAACTTTAACGTACATTCTTGGACAAAAGCTAATCGTCAGTAAAAAATGTTTCCCCAAACTTTAACTACTTTTCTACACTTATTGATTACATTGTCGATGGCAGACGTGAGATGTGAGTCAAAGCGCTTCCCCCCCCCCCCAACACGGTAGTCGTAAACTCAAACCACGCTGCCCCCGAGATCTTTGCCTGTGACATTAATAGGAGCTACAAGTGTGCGAGACTCGACACGGTGTAAAAACAAAGCAAATGTCAGCGCGGCTGCCCGAGCGCCGCCGCCACAGCCAGCAGCACACGTAATGAAATCTCAGAAGGGTCTGTTAGTACGCCGCTGACCTTTTTATACATTTATTGTTCTCCTGACATTTCTCCCAGACGGAGGAGGTGAACGGCGGAATGAGGTGCCCGGGCACGGATCGAGATTTTTCAACCTCCGTCTTGATGATTTTTATTGATCCACACGCTCGGACTCAGCCGGAGTCGATTTGCAGACGATAACACGCCGCTTCACTTTCTCTCTCTCTCTCTGCATGTTGCAGCTTTTCGAAGCTTTCGCAGCTACCGAGGAACCTTAAATGACATCACTTTCGCAACCAATATTTAGTCTAAGTGTGGTTTCCGTTCAGTAATGTCAGTAAAATGTGGCTATGGAGAGCTGTTAAGTCAAAATATTACATAAAAGACCACAAACACATTTGCAGAAAAGAATAATAAGACCACACCATCTCAGTTTTTACAAGGAGGAAGAAAAGCGGTTTAATAATTTACAACACCGAGATTAAAAACTGACATTTGCCGGCATGTTATTAAAAGGCAACTTCATGCAAAAAAGAATGGCCTAATACGGCACAGTATGTATGTTCAAAGTGATGCGGTTCTGGGTTTACGACTGTGCCGACATGTTTTGAGTTTAAAAACGGTGTGCGGTAACTCGGCACAAGACATGCTCAGTTACTGTACTCACTACTTTTCCATTTGATTGTTTTATATTTATATTTCATACAAATTACTGTTACTGCCCAAACCCAGCTGAGATAGGCTCCAGCACCCCCCGCGACCCTTGTGGATGGATGGATGGACAAATTAATGTAATTACAAACACTCAGGTTCGGAACGGTGCACAATGAGCTAGTTTGCTGAGCGGCTTCGGAATATTTGGTAGAACCATGCAAGATGGTATGCTTAGTTAGTGTGAAGTTATGCTCACATACCAGACATTTTGTTTTGGCACATTGATTAACCATTGTATTAACCATTTTTTTAAATTCTCTTTTTTTATATTTATGACCGATATGTATTTTTTTTTAATGTATTTACTGAAATTAAAACATTACAAGGTTATGAACGATGCACAATTAACTAGTTTGCGTAGCACCTTATGAATATTACAATGCTGCACAAGGCGGCACGTTCCGTTCTCTTTTTCATACAAATAATTTCTGTTGTTATTAGGGCTGGGTTTAAAAAATCGAATAATCGATATCAAATCGATTTTCTTTTTCGTGCGTGTTGTCGATTCATAAGACCATGAAGCAATTATTTTAATATCTTTTTCCCATAAATTAACAACAAACTAGAAAAGGACACATTTTGTTGTATCTTTTTCTTGAAATTTCCTCCTTACGTGAATTTAAAAGTATTTTCTTACATTTATGAAAGACCTGACTTGTTGCACTTTATGATAATTCAGAATCTTTTTAACGTATATTTATTACAATTATTGACTTAGAATTATGAAAACATTTTCATCTCATCCATGCAGATGTCAATTAAGTGATTATAACACGTGTTATTTTCATTAATAAATAAATCAATTAACCAGTTACTGCCTCTGCCAAATTGAATTTTATTTATTTATTTATTTATTTATTTATTTTTTAAGTCAATATCAGATTAAACTAACCGAATCAAATCGGAAAAATATCTAAGTCAAATGAACTGAACTCTTGTGAATCAAAATCGAAATCGATTGAGGAAAATTGATTCGATCAGTACTTGAATTAGCACATTGTATATCCGTAATAAGAGTATGACAGACCGTGTTCCAACCCTCATATAAATTCAGGTGCCGTATTCTTAGAGTGGAACATGTGTCTCTGTGTCTAACCATTCATAAAGTCAATCAAGGAAATTTTATCAACTGCCCTTTCCTAATCATGCTTGGCAGCCAAAACAAGAAGTAGTTTAAGCTGCAAGGCAACAATTGGGGCTAATTTAAGACAAATATTTAACTTAGGAGATAAGCCAGTCACAGTGGTATCACTTGGGTTAGCAGTTATCATTCATAACTTTGACCTTGTCAGATGGACATTGTGCACCTATGCGGCTTTCCGTACAGGAACTGGACTTCTTCCTTCCACAGGCACTCCATCACAAAAGAGAGGGAGTCGCTACCAGATGGTTAAACAAACACATCACCCAACTGCCCATAACTCATATCCACTTAGCACCCTCTTGTCAACATGGCTTTCGCTCACCGACTACCTCCTCCGTGTGCAGAGATGGGCGGATAGGAAAAAAAAATGTTAATGTGGAAATAATGAGAATCAGCAAGCAATTCCTGGGGGTGTTTGTTTAATTTTAATCACCAAGACTTTCCATCCTCAGAAGCTTCCTTCTACTTTCGGTATAAGAAGTTGCCGGTGAATGGCAGCGTTTGTATGCAGGGTTCACCAATTCCGGTCCTCAAGGTCCAGAGTACTGCAAGTTTTCGATGTTTGCACCCACCAACACACATCCATCCATCCATCCATTTTCTTGACCGCTTATTCCTCACAAGGGTCGCGGGGGGTGCTGGCGCCTATCTCAGCTGGCTCTGGGCAGTAGGCGGGGGACACCCTGGACTGGTTGCCAGCCAATCGCAGGGCACACAGAGACGAACAACCATCCACACTCACAAGCACACCTAGGGACAATTCGGAACACCCAATTAACCTGCCATGCATGTCTTTGGAATGTGGGAGGAGACCGGAGTACCCGGAGAAGACCCACGCAGGCACGGGGAGAACATGCAGACTCCACCCAGGAAGGCCAGAGCCCGGACTCAAACCCGAGTCCTCAGAACTGGGAGGCGGACATGCTAACCAGTCATTCACCATGCCACCCACCAACACACCTGATACTAAAGATCAGGATCGTTATCAGGCATGCTAATTATATGAATCAGGTGTGCTTGTGAGCGGAAAGACCTAAAACCTGAAGGACTCTGGACCTCGAGGACTGGAATTGGTGAGCCCTGCTCTATACGGATGGGAGTATTAAAGAATATTTTTTAAACAGTTATAACTAAAGAACTGAAAATAATGCATATTTATATTAATGTCTTGGTTCAAGCACATTAAGGCTAAAATCAGTTTGTCAATATAGCGAAATATATGTAAAGTCTCCACGGCAGTTTTTTTTTTTTGCTTGTGGATGAAAAGGTTGAAGGTGTGTAGGTCAATCCATTATAAAAAAAAACAAAACAATAAAAAGCTTGAAACTTTTATGGTGTACTTCAGAGGGTAATTTACTATCATGACCGTCAAGGGACAAGACATCTTGTTTCGTCGTGCTCAAACCTGCATCTTTCCGTCGCTTAACGAGTTTTCCTAAAGTCAAGCCGTGAATTAGTTGCAAGTTGAGGAAGAAATCTTTCGGGATTCCTTTGGATTTGTCTTTCAGCGAGGGCATGACAATGCGAGAGGCCGAGCGAGGCATCCCGGACGGTTTCATCACCGCGAAGATACTGCAGCCGCACAGTTTCTGGGCTCAGGTGAAAAGGTTGAAAAGATAAGAATTATCTCGGACGTGTGATTGTCTGAGGCGTGGATAATTGACATGCACGCCACTGATGGCCAAAAAACGTAGGCGTGTCGATGACAGCTCAACTGCATTTGGCCCCTGGAATGCCCAGAGGCTGATCTCATGCGCCTGAACATCAAACAGCGCGCAGCTCTGTCAATCTAATAGCTCTCGATGTAGGATTTATTGGCTTTTCACGGGCCAGAAGAGACGAGCGGCGAAAGCAAAACCAGATTTTCGCTCTCGTATCAGTTTCTCCTTGTCAGTCATCCCCTCATAAGAGCACTTTGGAGACGAGCTGTGCTAAATTGCTCTTTCAGATTAAAGTATGTGTTCCTTCACGTGGTGACAGTCAAAATGTTCGCGTTATTAGGGTTACGTGAAACAGGGGGAAACCCTACTTTAACCTCCGCCTCTTGAATCAGAGATCGTTGACAATCAAAACCCTCTTTTCTCCAAAGAACTGAGAAACTGGAATTGCAGTCACTGAAGTGCAGAACTTCGATTGTAGCCAGTCTTGTCAGTCAGTCAGTCAGTCCTGTTGTTGGGATTCGTCCTATAGTCACAACCCCAGTCAGGTCGCACTACCTGTCAATTCCAGCGTTGTTGCCATTCTGGGTGAAAGGTACTGACATGGAATAGAGGGACAAATTCCTCACTTTGGGGATAGTAACAGATGTGGAAGGGACCAGTGGCTTACTGGAACAGTGGTATGAAGTTTAAACCAAATTTGCATTTTAAGGACAATGGAGAAAATATCCTAAATCATCTTCGTCGGCATTGAAATTTAATGGCTACTTCTCTGGCTCAAACGTAACCTATCTACAAAGTTTAGTGGAAAATTGAAAAACTAGTCAAATGTGTCCCTGATTTAACATTTTTAATCTTGGATACCTCGGTCATATTGTGCCAGAGACCCTTAAATCTTTAGTGTTGTTGCTTTTGAAAGTTTGAGGAAGATCCATTGCAAAAATGTGGCTGCTGGAGTACTGCAAAGAAACATGTCTGCCAACGCAACGATTCATGAACAGTGTCATTGACAGCGTCTTAAAATGAGAATCACGATGGCAGAAAATTCAGTGGATGGCTTAAAAGTCGGATGGGTTTTTGGATCAACGATCCAATCGCCTTTATGCTTTCCCGCACTTAACGAGTAACCAAATGTCCTCTTGGATTGTGCCAACACGTTGTTTTTACCCACCGCTGCTTCTCAGCCACATTGTTCTGGCTCTTCTTCAGTTTTTTTTCCGGAACACGATTCCAGCTGCTCTTTGGCAAAAGCCTATTTGTCTTCACTTTGCAGCATAAAGTGACCTTTCTCCTTGCACACTTGCTAATAAATCACCAAGCTTCGTTTAGCATCACACAAGTGGTGTCTGTTGACAGTGGCTGACAATTGCGGGGATTTATTGATCATGCGAAATGGCTCTACTCAGGATTGTTTTCAGGTATCATCAGCGATCTGACTTTTCTGCGCCAAGTGCAAATGAAAGGCAGACAGTAACAAATGTCAGGTTGAGGAACGTTGAAGAAAGAGGGGGCTTAAAAGCCGAGGACATGAGTCAGGCGAGGTTCTCACGGATAGGGACAGAACCAAGAGGAGCTCCATTTATCTCTGTTAACCTTGTGAAAAAAAATCCCGGTCCCTGCTTAGATAGCCCTACCAATGTCCCGTGATGTCATCCCCCTTGGCGTGCGATGATTTATGCATCACGGCTGCCAGCGCTGCGCTCACGGGGCAGGGGAAAGCGGTAAGAGGTTGGAACGGGCTAAATTCTCCGCTGATAGAGACATCCGCGTGAACGGATCTCAGCGAGGGGTCGTCTCGAAGCCGTGGCCGATCCGCATCCGCGAGCGCAGACCCGATTACTCCCCGCGGTCGCCAGAGTTTTGATGTTCCGCAGGATAACGGCGCAACGGGCGGACACGGCCCGGCTCCGATTATGTGCATCGGCTTGATCATCCCTCTGAGTTCTGGTCTCCATCTATCTTGAAGGCACGGGCAGGTTTAGCGTCCGCCTGGAAGTCTTTTTTTTTTTTTTTTTTTTTTTTTTTTTTTTTTCTAAGAGCAGCAAAGTAGTCGCGTGCTGAGACCAATCCTGCGGGGAGCTCTCGCTCTTTTGCCAGAAGGCTGTGTCGGTTCTGCTGCTTTAACAGCTCCATCATGCTATTTCTCGGAGGGACCCTTAACAAAAGGAAGTTTAAAACTCACAAAAAGTTGTGGATGTTTGGCGGTTGGGTGACATTTTTTGGATGAACCCAAAAGAGACCATCACCCTTACAGGGGAACTTAATTTGACCTTTAATCTTTTTTTAATACACATGTCCGATTGTTTTTAATTTTCCAGTACTTATTGCACAACAACGGGTATTTTGATTTATGAAACCTTACAAGGATGTTCACTTCTCTGCCTTTCTGTGACTCTTCCAGTCTCAGTATATCTCTGTTACTTCCCTTTTGATGAGCCTCTGGTAGGCTCAAACTAACTGTTTGAAGCCTCACATTTATCAAGCACCTATTGTGAAATTTGCAGTAAAAGTCGGTTATTGATAGACTACCATGCGTTCCGGATTACGTAACATTCGGGAATGCAACTCTGCCGTAAACCGAGAACCGTCTGTTGTTGAAAATTATTGCTAGGTGTTATGTGGGGGACTAAGCAGAAGCGTTTCTTCTTTTAAGTCATATTTAGCGCAATTACTTTACATTATTTTTGGCAGATTTCAACTTGCTCAAAACGACTCTCAATCGAATGAACCTTCTTTTTGTGAACAAAGAACTTACGTCATCGCTTCTGAGACTATTATCCTGCTAGATTGTGATTATTTATCGCTTTTAGCATTGATTGTAGATCTACATTACTACAAGATGCTTTCACAATTTTTCTTAGGCATACATCAGTTTGCTTTTGTGACGCCACGCGGTCTTGTCATTTGCACCTTCCGCTAGCTTTTTTTTTGTTTTGTATGGTTTTTTTTGTTTTTTTTTATCATGTCCACGCAACTAAAATCGCCATCATGTTTCTTGAAAAGCCGCTGGACTAATTAGTGTACAATACAAAGCTAATTTCCAGACGGCAGCAGCTTTGCAACTTTTAATAGCCGCCCATCCCCAAGGAGGTCATTATGACCTCGGAAATCAATACGGTTTAAAAATAAACATCCACGTTGACGTGAAGTCAATGAGCCCTCACTGAGCATGTAAATGAGTAAACAAAACCTTAAACCTCTTTTGTTCAAGTAATGACATGTTCAATATTAAAAAGGGCTGCTGGTTGCTTTCTTAAGAGATTATCAGGGATTGGAAACATAATTATAATTAACGGTCAGTGTTGGTCTGTAAATGTAGTTATTTGGATTTTTAAATTCCAGTTTGTTTCTGTGTAAACTGGGCTTTCCGTGATTCTTGGCCCATCGGTGGTGGTAGTGGGTGTGGGTGGTGTTTTGGAGGGGGTCCCGGTCTCCTCCTGCACAATCAGTGTCGCCCCCGCGCTCCCTTTCACCGTGGTCCGGCAAGTGAGACGGAACACGCGGCGCTGGGAATTGAGGTGCATTGATCTGTCCCTCCGCCGCGTCTCGCCGGACCGCGCAAATCATTAACCTCGCCGCCACAGACACAGGAAGCTACAACAACACTATCTTTCAGAGGTTAATTAAAAATAAAAGCGCAAAGGGGGCAAGGTTTTACACCGGGGAATAGTGCGCTGACTTCCAAATGAGCTCACTCCCAATAGTGGAGTGGATTTGAAAGATGCAATGTTTATTTTATTTATTTAGTTTTTTAACTTTTGTCATGTGTTCAAAAGGGAATTTGTTTGAATGTCTTTTAAGTCTAAATAGGTTTTTGTGGAATACTCTCTGGAGGATGTAAAAAAATATATATTGACACAAAGTATCTACTGAGGTTGGGGGAAAAAAACTAAAGATTTTTTACATTGTTTCATTTCAAAGCTAAGCAAAGATGCACATTTTGGTTATTGTTTAACATTTAATTAATACATAATGCTAAAATGTAAATAATACAAAACTAAATACATTCTGATTCTTTTTGATGGCAGCGAAGAAGTTTCGGTTGGATTTGAAGCTCCTGCTTCAAACTATGGAAAAGTTCTTTTTAGTTTAAAATGGCTTACCTTAACTGGAATCCTGTTTCGCATTGTGGTCAAATGTAGAATGCTGGTCGGCCTTTTGGTGCTATAAGTAGTTAATCCTTCTCGTGACAGATACCACATGCAAAATTATGACTCCTGTCATTGTCTTTTGCTCTTTCGGTGACCGCATATGTGTTCATTATGAATATTATCTGGACTCTGGAATAATTAATAAATGATGCTTAATAATATCTATAAATTGCATAAACCATGTATTTTCTACAGGTGACTAGAAAAGAACATTTATATAAACCAACCTTTAAAATAAACTCAATGAATGCATGATGTATAGAAATTATGATGACGCAATTCAGGTTTTTTTTTGTTGTTTTTTTCACATTTGCCTTTTACAATGTCAAATTCCAGCCATGAACAATTAACTCATTCACTCCCAGCCGTTTTCACAGAAGCAATCCCGTTCGCTCCCGGCTGTTTTACTGGCTTTTGACTGATTTTGCAAGTCCCACAGAATATTGTGTTCAATTGCAATAAAAGCATGAAACCTACCAAAAGAAAGATTAAAGTCTAAAGCATTAGAAGAGAGCTACGTTTCATCAATTTTCACAAATCTATTTAAAATTGTAAGTAATTTAGCTTTTTTTCTAGATGGCCCTGGTTGATCTCTTTTGCTCTGCTGCCACCTGCTGGCCGTTTGTGTAATAACTACCATTTCTGCAACCGTTCTTTGCAGTTGAGAGGCTGCATCAAAGCCTTCTGTAGGCTCTACCCAAAAAAACGTATAAATACGTCTTTGGGACACTTACAACATTAAAAAAAAATATATTTACACGTTATTGGGAGCAAATGAGTTAAGCAAGCCAGAGTATAAGAATGTTTCATTCTTTTATTAAATGAAATTTTAGTCATAATATTTACAAAGTCAATTCCATATATGTCCAGTCTGGTTAATGAGATTTCAAGTGGTGATTACAATCTGCTTGCGTCCTTTCCCGTGTCTTCTCTAGAAAATCGAAGCAAGGCCGTTCATGCTGTTTGCCAGCAGCGTGACAGCTTCCAGACAAACAATAATTGATGTTTAAATGGCAGTGTCAGAGGTGTTGTTATTTGCCACACAGTGACGGCAACAGTGACACAAAGTAGAGCTGAACCACTTTCATGAAAAAGCTGCGCTCAGTTCTTTATGAATTCCTAATAGAAAAGCCTCATTATGTTCATCAAAGAGCAACATTTCTTCACCCAATATTGCCTTCATGTAAGACGGCCCTTGATTGGATTACGGCCCCGCGCAGAAACGCGGCGTTTTATTAGCCGGCTGCGGTTGTTTACGGCGTAAATAGGTTAGGCGTTTGCAATTGCGCGAGGGTGTGATGTGGATCAAGCTGATGGGCCTGTTGAGCGGCGTTATTGCGGCGGTGCGCTGGCGGGGAACACTCGGGAAATGATGCTCGGGCCTGTCAGAGCGACTGAGCGCGTCCGCCTCTTGGATGTGCGGGTAATTACTGAGCCTCTGCTGACTCAGGACACACAAACAAGCGTGCGGCCGAACCAACACATGCCGCACACGCGCAGGTTTGATCATTTGCACTAATTCTTAATATAGTATTCATTAGCAATGTTCTTAGATCAGAAATGAGAATTTAGCTCAAAATACAAATATTTGTTCGTAGATAAAAGCAAAGAAACCTGATATTCTGACACACGCTTTTCATTGGTTAACATGGAAGTGCTCAAGTTTGATTAAAATCAGCACTTTTACTTCTATCGTTGCACAGAATAATAAAATAACAGTGGCAGTCAGGTTGTACATGTATCAAGATTTTTACAATATTAAATATTCAGACTGTTACTGAGTTCCCGCACGGATCAGGGCTTATAACTGCCTCTTGGTTTAGCCATGCGTTAACTTCTCTGTACACAAATACAGCGCTCCAAAAAAAAGTTGCGTGAAAATAAATGGACTGACCTAACTTTTTGTGTTATTTAACCCCAAAAGTTGGATCAAATAACCCACAAAGCAACACAAATTTTTGGGGTGATTATGTGGGTTATTCATTTAGCCTTAACTTTTGGGGTTAATTGAATAACCCAATTGAATTGGGTCAAAAAAATAAGCAGCCCAACTTTTTTGAGTTATTTAACCCAAAAAGTTGTGTTAAACAAAATTAATAGCTAATACAGCAACCCAATTGGCTTTCTTTTTGTGGGTTAATTAAATAACCTAATTGAATTGGGTCTAAAATGAATTGACCCAAATTTTTCAGTTATTTAACCCAAAATGTTGGATCAAGTTAAATTAATAACCCGCACAGCAACCCAATTTCGTGGGTTATTCCTTTGACCCAACTTTTGGGATTAATTGATTCACCCAATTGAATTGGGTCAAAAATGAACTGACAGCTTTTTGAGTTATTTAACCCAAGATGTTGGGTCAATTTAAATTAATAACCTACACACGAACCAATTCATTGGGTTTTGTGGTTTATTCCTTTGACCCAACTTTTGGGTTAATAAAGTAACCCAAAATGTTGGTAATTTTCTGGGTTAATTCATTTGTGTTGTTGTTTTTTTCCAATTAAAAAGTTGGATTGGTTTCTTTTTGACCGAACAGTGTAGCTCAGCCTCTGGCTAGCTGATGTCCCAGCTTGTGATATGCTTTGGTAGTACATCAAACTTATCTGAAATCGCATCACGCGAACGTGAATATCAGAGCAGCATGAAAAAAAAAAAATGCTAGCACGGTGCAAATGCGACTTCCAGCTGCATTTTCACAACCCCTCTCGGGCTCTTCAAATCAAGCCAAAGCAATAACAAATGCCATTGGTCTTTTTATAGCGTAATAATTCAGACTGTTTCTGTTATGTTTGTCTGCATCCTTCATTTCCTAAAAAGCAGACAAACTATTGATGTTGCACTGTTCTAAAAAATAAAATAAAAAATTCATATTTAAATGATGATGTAGTGGTGGCTTGATTTTGAGCGGCCAAGTATGTACCACAGTGATCATAACATAATGACACACCATTAGTTAGGTGAGTCATTCTGAGTTAAATAACATCATTTAAACTTATATAATGGAGCAAAACAGGTACTGTATGACTTGAAGCGAAATTGGAAGTTCAGTACATGTATTCCTTGTCTTTCTCCCCAACTGGCCATTATTTCGATCGATGAACTTTCCCTGTGAAAGCGCCGATTTTCGAGATGTCTTGCTCCTTTGCAGCTCTGCCTTGGAGAAATCATTTAGTGGAGGATCCCGCCGCGGTTGAAATTAAATTACAGATTCGCCGTCTCCCTTGGCAACCACCCACGGGACTTCATGATGCTTTAGCGAGAAAAAGCCTGTCCCTTTCCTGACATAAAATATTTGCCGGGTTTATTAGCCTCTGGAAATTGGCTTCAGTGGGAGGCAGGAAAACAAATCATTTGAATACATACGCGGGTGTTCATTTCAATGCTGTCACTTAGAAAACAGTGGAAGGGGAGGCGGCCTGGATCGAGCGCTTTATGCCCCTGACAGGTTTGGCTTTGTGCGTGATGAATGGGGTTGTCACACACGGTGACAGCTTTGTGTTCAATACATGAGGATGTACAATACGCTCTGCTTCCCCGTGACAAGCTGGGAGGCGTTTTGTCCCGATAATCTCCATATCGTTTCATCTCTGGCTGCTTACGGGCGGTGGTCACCGGAGGGCTGTGCCAGTACTGCCGCTGGGTGACACTAGATTGAATTGTCTTCAAGTGCTTTCTTTCTCACAACCTTTTCCTTGTGTGTGGGTTTTTTTCAAAGTCAAAAAGTGTCTTTGGAAATGGAGTGTCCAGCAACACACATAAACAGTACAAAACTACTTGAAGCTCCTGCTCAGACGTGACACTTAAATCATTGTGAGGACAGTCCTTGACTTTTCCCGACAGGTGACGTGGGTCTACCAGGATCCATTAAGTAAGCACCTTTAGGAAGACAGAGTCAGAATCCCAATATCTCACAGACAGCTAGCTCAATAATCCCTTTAAAACTAAGTAACATCTGGAGGAGCTCACCATTGCTTCATTGGTCAAGGATTTTGTACTGAACTACTGCTGTCTCCATAGGAAGAAAAAAAAAGCCCCTCAGACCTTCCCAACTCTTTTTCCTTAGGTCTCTTGCACAAATGCAAACTCTTGAAGGTAAATTAGCTGAACTCCTTGCAGAAGCAGCCCTGCTGATCACACCGATATTCCATTAGTGAAAGCCTCTGGAAATACCAACCTAAAACTATCCCAGTTCTATTTACCTGCTTCTTGAACGAGTCCCAAATGGTCTAATGAAGCAAGCTTCTAGAATCAACCCAATTCAAATTGCCTAGATCTTTTGACCAAATGGAACTAACCCCAACTCTACAGAGACAGGCCTGTAGGGTTAGCCCTTAGTCCAGTCCATTGGGCAAGACCCCTGGAACGAGTTCTATCCTAATGGACCAGAACTCTGGAACCAACACTGAATCCATTTCTGAAGGCCTTTGAAGGTCATCCTAAATCAGTAACAGCAACCTTCCAGTATAAGCCCGACTTGGTTTGCCCAGATCTTTTAAAGAAACCCTAATTCCAAGCGCGCAAAAGTCTGGAACTCACCCTAACTCCATTGGTGATGTCATCTGGAACCAAGCCTAACTCCATGGGAAGAGACCCCCAGGACGAAATAAGATTACTCATTTTTTTTGGAACACAGCATTTTACATAAGGAGGCATCTGAAACTACCACAAAACTACTGGCTTTAGCACTAACCATAAACTCATTAGTGGTGGTCTCTTGAAGTCACAATCCCCCACTTGAGAAAATCTGACTTCTGTATGTAGCCCAACTGCATGACAACAGAAAACATCTCGGACCAACTCAATTCACCTCAACAGACCCTTACGCGTTAAGAGCAGACCGATGGAATCAACCCAAAAGCCTGCGGAACTAACCTTCATCCATTGCTGACGACCTGCGGAAATCACAAACCCAAGCCCCAGAAGAACAGGTCTCTGGATCAAGACCAATTTTATAGACCCAGGTCTTGTGAACAGACCCAATCGCCTTTGGTCATAGCCTCTGTAAGCACTCCTAACTACATTGAAGATTCCAGGGCCCAAAAAGGTTAAAAAAAAAATCTCTTGTCTTTGGAACGAACCCTCAAGAGAAGACCTCTGGAGTTAGAACAACACTCAAAGCTTCTCACATGGCCTCAACTTGCAACTGGGACATTGGCTGTTCCTAAGAGAAGCATCCATCAAAAAAAAAAAAAAAAATGCAGGTTAAAAGTCCAAAATGTTTCACTGCATAATGATCCTCCACCTTAAATCTTTACATGGACTTCAGCCTTTAAATATTGACGTCATCAGATTTGACACTTTTCTCTTGTCCTAATTTACCATTAGTTATTATTAAGACTAGTCATTTTTAACTGTTTTATTTGAAATTACCATGCACTGCTCCGTTTGCAGAAGTGCGCATGGATAATATTTCTGTCTCGTGTGTATATGATGTACTGTTGGGTAATCGCAGTCCCCATTTGTATCTGATAATTGGCCTCGCAGCTGACTGATTACCGCAACATCCATTGTCATTAATTAGCAAAACAGCTAGCGCTCCACGAAAATCCCCTTCAGCTCGAAATACGAAACAACTTTCCATCACGCACTGTCTTCATGCTGATGTTTAACCCAGGAAAGAAAAATAAAACTCCATAGGGGTTTTTTCTCCTTGGATTGAGAGCCCACACTTAATATTTACGAACTGCAGTGACAACGTAAGTTATGGCCGGGATCTGGCCAAAAGACCTTTTCTTGCCGTTTTCACACTCCTGATATTTATGTTTCTCACATGTGTTTTTAATGCTATTTCCATGTTCCATTAAAAGTATTAGAAATGGTAGAAACTGCAAGTAAACCGAAGGGATAGATGTTACCACTTTTATTTAGTTCATGGATTTTGTATTCATTTATGTGAGTAATTGAATGTCAAAAGCTTTGGTTCGATACTCATTTTGCTGTCTGATTTTGTACATCCTGGATTGGCTGGCAACCAGTTCAGGGTGTACCCCGCCTACTGCACAAGCCGGACTGGATTAAGCGGTACATGACGGGAACAAAATACAAAACATGAAAGTCTTTTTTTTTTTTTTTTTTTTGGGAAAATGGGACCATGCATATTTGTTGTCGTTGTTTTTAAGCTGTTGCCACGCTTATCTCTGAAACAAATGCTGGACAAAAGTATTTGGACACCACCAAAGTTTCTCTTTATTACAGGAATCACTTACTAGTCTATGTTCTTATCGCGTAGCATTCTTCTTACTGGAAAAATTACATTACAAAATTTATAGACCAAATAGTGGTTGATCAGATCACTTGACTACTTGACGAGTCGACTTTATACTCCATAATCGATGTCTGTTGTGTGAGTCTTGACGTGTAACCAGTCTATGGTGCAAAAAAAAATTGAGGGACCATGCCAAAAAAAATGACACCGGCATCATCGTTGAATCGACTTTGGTCACATAGTCGACTACAAAAAAAATCTTTTGTGGTTCAACCACTGAGCCAAACTCCATTTGAGAATTGAGGTTGCACTGTATTGTTTGACCTTCCTGTGTATTTCATCACTCGTCTCCCATTTTCCCCCCCTCACAATTGGATTTTTTTTTTTTTTTTTTTTTTTCACGAGTCCCACAGATCAGGTGGATTTTGTCAACGTGTTAAACTTTAATACTTGGGATCATTTATCTTTACGGCCCAAACTCAGACACTGTCAACGAGCAGACAAGCTATTTCCTCATTTGGTTTGGGAGCAAAGTAGAGCAAAGAAAGAGTGGGGGAGGGGGGGGGGGGGGGCATGCATTGGTGGTGGTGATGGAGTGGACTGAATTGGGGTAGGGGGTGTCGTAATGAAATCCTGATGTCAAGAGGGGTGAGGAGGACTCGGTGCAGGCGTGGAAAGGAGGCGAATCTCCGAGGTCGAGGCGTCACGGCGTGCATCTCTCGGAAGACTCGGTTGGCTCATCGCCCTGTATGGCCTCATTACCTCGAGCGACGTCGCATCGGGGACCTGCCGGACGACTGGGGGGGGGGGGGGGGGGGGGGGGGGGGGGCAACTGCCCCAGCGGCAGAGGATAGAATCGCAGTGATTAATTTGCCCAAGGATCCCCTGGAACGCGGCCTCCTCACACCTACATTTGTCTTCATTTGCCAAGATATGGCCGGTGACATGAGAAGATAGGCTTTAATAAATAATAAATAGTCCTGAATAGAGGCCAGCTTCTTTTCTTTCTTTTTTCTTTTTTTTTTCTTTTTTAAAAACAGAGTTTTTTTTTCTTAGTCTCACATGGCAGACTGTTTCCAGTGTTATCGCAATGCTAAAAAAATAATAAAAATATGGAAAACAACATGTGGTGTTTCACTGATTTGTGACCCTTTACAGTACAAAAATCCAGAATGTTATAGTGCAATGTGATGCAAGTGTCTGTCAATACAAACTTACCCAATTGGACTTAAGTATAACGTGCGCTTACCCCAGTATATCACCAAAAATAAAACTAGATTTCAAATTTTAACGTTGCACCACTGTGATTATTATAGCTTTTATATAAGGAAATTGCACTGCCTTTATATTTTTCATTTTGTATCCATATTTGTATTTATTTAGTTTTTTTTTTCATTTATTATTTATCTTCTCAGTAAAACATCACATTTCTTTTACTAGCTCTTTTTTTATTTCTTTATCTCCTCAGCACAAAAATGTTAACTTATTTTTTAGAAGTTTAACATTTTACTTATTTGCATTTTTGTTTTCAGCACAAAACACTATATTATCATTATAATCGCTCAAAGAACTGCATGGTTTAGAATCGGCAATGACCATTTGACTAAATTCTGTGATTTTTGTATTATTTCAGTGTCATGACATGCTGTCTTGTGTCTTTGGCGCATTTAAATGTACTACCAGTTCTATGAAACAATGTTATAGTTGAAATTACAAAAAAAAAGGAGAACCTTTTTATTGTATAAATATGACGAGCATACTCTACACCTGTAAACCTGACGTTAGTTGGCTCGTTGTCTTTTTATTTAAAAAAAAAAAAAGACACGTACATATATTTATTCGTAACTGTTTGGGTCTAATGTAATATCATATTAGCATTTTTAACACAAAACAAATGAACGAAGGGATGAAGATAGTGGTGTTGTCACGGAATGTCCCGGCGGCGTCCAAATGACCAGTGAAGTACGCGTCACCGCCCCTTCCAGCATTGCTTATAACGCCATCCAAACGAACACCTGCTGTTGTCACAACGATAAGGAGGCGTTCGTGGGCGTCTCGGAAGGAGGAGTGCCCCTCGTTCTTTGGAACAGGCATATGGTCCACTCATATTTGATAGCGTTTTTTGAAATCCAATTAAGACGAAACCGAGGAGCAAGAAAACGTCACATTTGACTCCTAAACCGATATAGTTTGGCCGGAAACGGGAGTCAACGAGTACTTTACGTCAACCTCAAACATGCCGTGCATGTCCGAGTGGATCCAAACGTCGCCCCCAGCAGAATCCGTGTTGTGTATCACGTTGGAGTGGGGAGGCGGTTCCAGCTGTTTACTTGCGTTTTGGCATATAACCGCAAGTGCACCATATAGAAATTTTAACCCTCATTCAAATCGCGAGTTTGCCTCCATTGGACACAACAAGCATTTATTATTGTACATCAAGCAGTGACGTTTGACTATTTTGCCAAGCTGCGTTTTTGATAGCTCATAACATTTGATTATGCTGGTGTACCTAATAAAAGGACTTAAAGCTGTATGTAGTATAAAATGAAAAAAATAAAGATTTTGGTTTCAGTGTGGAAAATGTAGCCTATAAAAAGAGGCGGCGAAGACATTTTCTCGTTTGTAAAACGAGTGAAAATCAATATTACAATGATATTCTGATTATGGTTTGTTGTTGGTATTGTTAGGCCTCAAGGATGTTAAAATTGAAATAAATGCACTTTAGTTGTCCCCTGCACGTTTTATTTGAGAAATTAATTGCATGTATTCTGTGTATAAAATGTGATTTAAGGCACGCATCAATAAGTGTCATTTGTGCTCCGTATTGTAACGTTATATATAGGCCTATAGTTCTTTTTTTTTTTTGGCCATCTAAAAAAATACAAATCACCTGCATTGTGTAGCACATGCGCAGTAAGCCTTCTTTTTTTAAGGCACTAAATTAATCACCGCCAATTTAAAGTATCTCATTAATTAGTCGAGACTAATTACCTTTAGCTGCTGCAGCATGTCTCACTGCGCATTTAATCACGCTGTCATTTTATTGTATTTGTTTATGGCAAATATACTACAATAGTATAACTCATTTTAACTCACACGTTTTGGCCTTTTTGTATTTTTTTTCTCCCTCCCTGGTTGCAGGCAGGTGCCCAGTGCATCGAAAACGTCAAACGGGATCCATCCAATTAAAGGAGTTGATGATGGATGGGGTCAAATGATAAGACTGCCAAATTAAGCTTCGACGAGGTAAATAACAAAAAAAATTCATTTCACCATCTTATTCATCTACGTCTGACTAATAATATTAATGATAACAATTATACAAATTAAAAACAAAAACATCTTGTGTAGTTTTTTTTTTAAAAGAAAGCTAAACAAAATGATTAAATATATATATATATATTTCACCGTTGACGGCCTTCTTTAATTCAAAATAATGTTGGTGATTTAAGTCGACCACGTCCCCCCTTTAAAATAATAATAATGAAAATAAAAAAGACCCCCAAGGCAGCCTTAATAGAAACTCCTGCTGTTTTATGGCTTCTATTGCCCGCACTTGTGTCACCATATGCTCATGTTGGCACACAAACATGCACTTTCCTCAAATGGCCCAACAATCAGTGCATGCAGCGCTTAAAAAAACAAAAAAACAAAAAAAACAACGAAAAAATGCTGATGCGGCAAAAGCATTTTTTTTTATGTTTACGTGTGAGTGAATCTCAGAGTTGTGCCGAAATGTTCATTTTTCAACGAGAATTGTGTTTGAAAGAAACGAATGTTCCTCCACGTGCATGGACACACGCATTCCTTCACTGTGTGGCGTTATATTGTCATGATTCATATTTAATGTACATCGATTGAATTAATACACGCCACGAATTTAGCCTGCAGGCCCATGCACGTTGATGCTGATTAACGTGGGAGGAGCCTCGTTCAAAGAACACACAAAAATAGTTCTTTGTTTGCTGCTGTGAAGCTAACAATAGAATATGTGTGAGACTACTCACCATTGCATTAATAAATGATAATAGTTATGAATAACATGCAGGCTAATAACCGACATAATTAGCCGTGTAATTTTGCAATGAAATGAACTAAAATGAATAAAACAAAACAATAACAGCAATAAAATAGCATCTGTTTCATTGGCCTTGTTCGTGTTTTTGAGCAAATCTGTAAGTATCTGAAAACATAAAAATATTGTGTTAAATTGCGCCATTGTCAATTTTTAAAAACTCATATACATACTTTAATGTAATTATCCCTTTCATAGTCAACAGTCTTTTTAAAAATGTAGTTTTCAGTGCCTCCCTAAATTTGCGAATTATCTTGACAAGCATTGTAATAAAAAAATAATAAAAATAATAATAAAAAAATACATAAATAATAATAATAATAATAATAATGATGAAAACGGTCCTCTTAATAAACTAGTTATAGGCATGTTAGAATACATTTTCTGTACAAGCCATGCATCCATAAAAATAATAAATAAAATGACCATCATAATTCACTGTATTTGCAACATATAGCTATAAATAAAAAAAAAACATTTTTTTTCCAAGTCATGTCTCCTTTATATGTTTTATTATTTTTATTTATTTATTTATTTTAAATAATAATACACCGCATTTTTCCCAGTATGGTCATCTGTTTGTGCGTATTTTTTTTTTTACATTATTTACTCATATTATTTTCCGCTTTTTTAATTGTAAATTTCAGAACAAAGAAATATTTCCTTCTTTTGGCCATGTGTCCTTTATTTGTATTCATTTTGTTTCATTAAAGCCCAAATGTGCCAAACTGGTTCACTTTTTGTGCGTAATTCCGCACGAGTTGTCTCCTTAGCAACTTTGCGAGTGTGCATGTGCGCGGACTCTCTCTTTCTGTCAAAGAATGCGGAAGAGTAAATATTTGGAAGCATCATCATCATCATCATGATCGGGATCAGGATCAGACTCCTCCCCCCTCTAACACGAGTCCGAATGGGTTTTTTGGGGGGGCGGCCCTTTAAGACGAGCCGGGGGTTGTTGTGGAGGAGGAGGAGGAGGAGGAGGAGGAGGGGTTGGTGGTGGTGGTGGTGGTGGAGGGTCAGCGAAGTGGTGTCGCCTGGCTCTAATTGAGCCTCGGCCAATCAACAACAACTCGTTAGCAGTCACCTTCTGCTTCCTCCCTCTTGCTTCGGGACACTTTCACCCCCTTCCCTTTCTCCTCCGCCTCCTTTTTTTCCCCCCCACCAAACTGCAAGTCCGCCGCTACTTGGCGAGCATTTGCATGGAGCTCGGCCGACTCGAGGTGCACTTTTGACGGGGGCGGGGGGGGGGCGAGCGCCGCCGGAGCATGCGAGCTCCAACGCGGACACACTTTTAGCAACAACTTCCCCTCTTGCGGAAACCACTTGTGGACATCTTCATGAAATAGCCGACTTGCGACTTTCCCCCCCGTCTTGATCCCGGGCGATGACCACCACTAAAGACATGAAGGCGGGCTCCGTGTTGCCGTCGGCGGGCGAGGACAGGAGGCGGGCCCCCCTGGACCAGCTGCCGCCGCCGGCCAACTCCAACAAGCCGCTGACGCCGTTCAGCATCGAGGACATCCTCAGCAAGCCGTCGTCGGTCAAGAAATCCGCTTGCTCGGCCGTCGCCACCGGCGTGTGTCCGGCGAGGCCGAGGGTCCTGGAGAAGGTGGCCGCCGCCGCCGCCGCCGCCAGGAACGGCATCAACACGCCGTCGTCGCCGCTCTGCGCGCTGGAGGAGTTGGCCAGCAAGACCTTCAAGGGCCTGGAGGTCAACGTCATACAGGCGGCAGAAGGTATACGAATCGAGAAAAATAGATAGATAGATAGAAAGATAGATGGATAGATGGCCCTTTTCGTGCGTAATTACGCACAAGAGATGTAGCACGTCATCATATGTGGATGATAAGGAAAAAGAATATGCATACATTCCAATTAAGTTATCGTGGGTTACAACAGAGATTGTGGCATTCTGCTGTATATTGGGATTGAATTTATGCAAACATATGTGCGTATCCGGCTTATAAATCAGGTCACGTATAGGCTAATTATAGCCTATGTATAAACCTTTGACGGGTCGATATACAGTATAGACAAGTGTAATCTTTATGCCTGTTTGATATGGTGGCTTAATTGCCCATTGGATGCTTGACAAATGTGGCAAATTAACTAGATAGATAGATAGATAGATAGATCGATCGATCACTGTGTAATGGAGGCAGAGCAATATGCTACAAATGAACCAAAAAAAATGTGAAGTTGCAGATCGATATGAAGATGTCTATAAAGACATTAAAAATAAATGTGCATGCTTTGAAAAATATAGAATCAGTGATTCATTAGATAAGGGTGATCATTGTGTGCGTAATTGCGCATTGGGGGCGTGACTGTGTATATGATTAATATTTCATAAATAAATATTGCACTGAAGTCAAAATATGAAGTTCAAATAGATTTGAAGTTACATAAAAATAAAAAGACTCTTTTACATGTGATCATTTCTGTGCGTAATTACGCATTTGGAGGCGTGACAACATGTCATAAAATTAACATAATGGGACCTAATTATTGTTCTCTTATACATTGTTCTTGAGTGGATAGTTATAAATATCTAGTTATTATTTGACTTAAATAAATAAATAAATAAATAAATGATATAGTATTATTATATTTTATTTTAATTATTTAATTATTATTATTATTATTTAATTTTATTTTTGATATTTTATGGCTTAATAAAAGTCGCAACTTTTTCTGCTTAAATATTAAATTCAAATGTTTGAACGTATTGGCCCCCAGAAAATCTCTTATTTGGGAGCTAATCACCTGTTGTGATTTTATCATTTCATATTTGCGATATATGAACTTGCGTGCGCGTTTCCTCCCAGGCCGCGAGCACCTGAACGCGTTCGGCCAGCGGCAGGCGTCCAAAAAGCGGCGAAAGTCCCGCACGGCCTTCACCAACCATCAAATCTACGAGCTGGAGAAACGCTTCCTGTACCAGAAGTACTTGTCCCCGGCCGACCGGGACCAGATCGCGGGCCAGCTGGGCCTGTCCAACGCGCAGGTCATCACCTGGTTCCAGAACCGGCGCGCCAAGCTCAAGCGCGACCTGGAGGAGATGAAGGCCGACGTGGAGTCGCTGAAGAAGATCACGCCGCAGACGCTCCACAAGCTGGTCGCCATGGACGGCAACGCCGACGAGGCTCCGCGGGGGGGCGACGCCGGCGAAGGGAGCTCTCCCGGCGGATCCCCGGCCTGCAGGGGAACCCCCTCGTCGCGTCGGCTCTTCCCCCAGTCGCCCTCCTCGTCTCGCGGCCAGACCACCGACGAGTTCTCGGAGGACGACGAGGAGATCGAAGTGGACGATTGACAGCCTCACTTTTTTACCAATACAAGACTTTTTCTTTTCTTTTTTTTGGTTTTTAATTCCCAAATTTTTGCACGGATATTGACAAAAAAGGAGTGTTTTTTTCTGCTTCTTTCGGTTTAATTTATTATGGGACTTGTTAAGACTTTGAAGAGGACTTGCTCTTTTAATAAACATTTTAATAGCTCATTAGCTTCTTTTAGCTTTTCTTTTTTTCCCTTTTTGTCACTATTTGAATGATTGACAGAGGGTAATAAAAGGTCATTATCATGATGATGATAATGATGATGATGACGGTGAGCCAATGCAGCCTTTTACACGCACCATGTGTACATATACAGTAAATATATATAAAAAGGTCAACATGAGAATTTTAATGTATTTAATCAGCATCTATGTAAATAAAACCTATATGATATTTCAAGAAAATACATTTTTGATTTTCTTTTTTCAAGAATGATTAGACATGCACTTTCTTCATTGAGTAATCATAAAAAAAGAATATAAACACTGTTTTTAAAAACAATTTGATCAATAGAATAATTATTGATTTTCACCACTTCATATTAAACCATAATAAATATTATTCCCTTAAAGTGAGATATTTTTTTAAATGATAGTGAACTGTAAAGCCGTGTTAATAAATTGAATTCTACAAACAACAACAAAAAAATGCTTGATTGGGCCCTGAAGTATTTTTCTTCACAAACTAACCAAAATGTAATTTTTTAAATAATAACTTAAAACACCTGCGCGCATCGAGATGAATTTATACTGCTATTAAAATAATAAATGTAATATATAATATAAAAACAATAAATATTAGCTTTTTGTGAAATATTAAAGTTCCACCATCCAGCATCATCCATCCATCCGTTTTCTGCATCCATGCTAAATTTATAAAATATGATAAAATGAATGAGAACGTTATAATCGCTATTATTATTATTATTATTATTATTATTATTGTTAGAATAGTAAATGTTTTAGGTGGAGTATCAGTCCAAACTAATAAGCTTTATAGTTATTTATTTTTCATTTCAGTTGTTTTGTATTTAAAAATGTAAAATAAATTATTTACAATATTTATTTTATTTATAAACATATTAGTGAATTTAATTGCATTAAACCGCAATTGATGTTTTTTTTAAATCAATTAATTGTTAACAGTCGCCTTAAAAAAAAATAAAAAAAAACTCGTAATGATGAGCCCTGTATGGGTGTGAAATGTATAATGACGTCACAATGACCTTTCTTCCTTTCCTTGTGTTTCTTCGCGCATGTTGACACAAGAAGAAGCTGGCAGCTTTTGTGCCGCCCCTGCCGGGCCACATGCTTCCACGCTTGCACGCATCCTTCCGAGGACCAGACACTTGATTGATCGCTCCACGCAACACAGCAACATTGCCACGCATCTGGCGGCCTTCCAAAACCGGGTGGGAGTCAGGGAGGGATTCGAGGTGGGAGGCCATGAATAGCAAATGGGCCCGTGTGAAGTCAACACGCCCCGAGAAGAACACGCAGGCACGCACATGCGACATTTGGGCCACATGCAGGCAGCCTTCTTCTGCTGTGCAACTTCCTGCTGAACATTTACAATCGACGAAACAAAAGCATCTCCAAATGTTGGCATTTCAAAAAGACAAAAACGAACATTTTTTGTTTTTTTCCGCCCAGAAAACAAATAGGCCTAAGTACTGTATACCCACATTTTGTTTACAAAAAAAAAAAATGCAATATCTAAATGTTGTGATTTTAACAAATCTTTTATCTTAATACAAAAATCATGTATATCTGAACATTTTGTGATTTAAACTGTCTCAGAAAATTAGAATATTGTGATAAAGTCCATTATTTTCTGTAATGCAATTACAGGAAAAAATGTCATTAATTCTGGATCCATTACAAATCAACTGAAATATTGCAAGCCTTTTTTTATTATTATTATTTTAATATCGCTGATTAGGGCTTACAGCTTAAGAAAAGTCAAATATCCTATCTCAAAATATTAAAATATTTCCTCAGACCAAGTAAAAAAAAAAAAGAAGCCATAATCTGCAATATTAAAATAATAAAAGGCTTGCAATATTTCAGTTGATTTGTAATGAATCCAGAATGTATGGCATTTTTGCTTATTAATTGCATTACAAATAAATAAATAATGGACTTTATCACAATATTCTCATTTTCTGAGGCAGTCCTGTATATAAAGCAGAACAAAATGAAAACAACAACAACAAAAGGATGTATAGTTTAAAATGCAAGTTATTTTTACCTGCATGGAAAACAAAAATATATATAGAGACATGTTTTGTGAATTTGAAAAAAAAAGCATCCTTTTATCAGATAAACAACAAAACAAAAAGCACGTATTGCAAAATATGTTTTTTTTAATACATGGGAAAAAAAAAGAAAAACATGTAAATCCAGATTTTGTGATTAAAAACAAACGTTTTAGTGGAGAAAATAAAAACATAAAGCTTAAACAATTTGTGATAAAACATGTCTAGCAACAAACAGTAAAAAAAAAAAAAAAACATTTTAAATTTTTAAGACAATGTTTGGCTTTTTGACGAGAACAATAACTGAATATAAAAAGGCCCTTGTGAGTGATGTGGGGCTGTGAGCGCACGGGGTCAAAGGCCAAGTGGCCACCCCCATTTTATTAGGCGGCAACCGGGGAGGGTTGTTGGGGGTTAGGGGCAAGTCAAGTGGATGCAGGCAAGCGATACTTACGTCATCATCAGAATATGAGCTATGGAAGGTACCCAAGTGGCATTTATGATTATGATCACTCAGATTTTTTAATTATTATTATGCATAAAAAAACTCGAACGTATGTGTGCGTTACGTTTTGCGTATGTGTGTACTATTTTGATTTTCTGTGTGTATTGCGTGTATGTAAAATGTTTGTGTATAATTGTGTGAGTATGTGTGTATTATTGTGTGAATGCAAGTGTGATAGGTATGTGTTAATGTATTATTTTGTTTGCTTTATTTGTGGGTATGTGTATTTATTCTTGCTACGACTCCTACTCCTGCCACGACTAATAATTATTATAGCGTCAAGATGGACTGGATGAATTACGGCTTTTTTTTCCCTTTTTTTAACAGATACAATATTCTTCCTTCCCACTCGATTAGGTACACATGCACAATCCGAATTGTCCAGCTAACAATGCTGCGTTTTCATTGATTGAATATTTCTCTGTGTTTATGCCTTGTGCTTGTTGTGAGCATTTTGTCGGCGCAGATCATTTGACACGAGACGAGAGAGAGCGCAACCTCACCGGCCTGTCATCGACCAGCCTTTTAGGAAGGCCGACATTTTCATTTTGCTCCACCGGGTAAGAGAAGACGCATTAACACGTTAACAGAGTGTTTATTTACGACCCCATGACACTTTTATGTGTATATAAATTAAATGTAAGTAGCATATTGTGCCACGGCGATCCGAACGATCCACCAAGAACATTTGGACTATTAAAAAGCGGTAATATGAGCGGAATATGATCACGTGACAATGAAGGAGGAAGCTGGTCGCGTTGTGTAAAAAGCGCAAGGACGCCATCTTGTGGAGGAGATATGTCACTGCATCGCTGGTGCATGCTACGTCAATTTGAAACTTCAGCAGATTTATACCCCTCAGTCGACTTCTAACAAGTTTATGATCTATCTATCTATCCATCCATATCTCTAAGTCAATATATTTCTTTTTCAGTGAAATAAAAGAGGGCAGCCTTTGCTCATTTGACATTTTTAATTTATTTTCAAAAATACAAAAAGGAGAAAATAAGTTCCTGTACACAAACACTATTATTAAAATAGAATTATGTATTGTACAAAATATGTACAGCTGTGTTGGTGAAGGAAGGAATGCCAAAATCCAACGGAGTCCTATCTGCTACGTTTGTCCTTGATGGTGTAGTGAAGCACTAGCGGCTGCGCCTGACACATATACACACACACACAAAAAAACAACAACATTTCAATGAATACATATTCATGTTCACATATGTGGTCCAACATCTTTTTCAACCTGAGCTTTGGAACCCACTCAAAATGTTGATACATCTTGTTAAAAATGTCCTGTACGGGAAATTACATACTGCCAGATATCCCTGATAGTTATTTGTATTTGACTTATATATTGTTTACTTATGCATATTATTATTTTTTTTAATAATATGTATCCCCATGTCCTTTAAATATTATACGTATTTTGTGTTGATTTTTATTATTTTTGCTCATGTATTTTATATACTGTTATGTTGATTTTAATTTATTTCAATTATTTGATGGTATCATTTTTTTATTTGAAGTATTTTATATAAGTGTAAGTCATGACATTTATTTTCAGTCGTTATTTGTATTAGATATATGTATTATATATACATATATATATTTGTTTGCATTTTAATTAGTTATTTGAATTTTGTTTTTGTTTTGCTTTTATATTACCGGTACCTACTGTTATTTATGTACTTTGTATTTTTCAATTAATTAGTTATTTTTTTTTTAATTATATTTTCTGCAAGATATATTTGTAAGATTTTATATTTTCATTTTTTTAGAATTTATAATAATTTGTTTCATTTACTTTAATTTGTAAAATTTTACTTATTTTCATCAGGTTTTTTTTTTTTTTTTTTTTTACTTTTTGTGTAAATTTTGCACATGTAATTACTGCTGATGTATATATCAACTGATGCGTCACATCACCTTTCCAAACCAGTGTGATAACCATAAGCGCTTCATGGTCATGTGATCGGGCAAAAACTCGTTGTTGAATAACATCTGGACCTGCGACACAAAATGCAACGACAACGATCAACATGACAAATAAAAATAAATAAATAACAAAACAGTGAGCGAGCGACCTACCTGATGTTTTTCCACGTTGAGTCGATGACAAAGCACTTTGCGTAGATGCCTCACCTCCGCTCGCACAGAACAACGCACAAACTTCTGCTGCGCGCACACAGGAAATTGTTTGAATCAAATGTTTCTACAACTTGATGAAAAATTGAATGTTTTTCACTTTCTCTTAAAAAAAAACATTGAGTTGTATAGCTTATGTCACATTAATGGTGGGGAAAAACTGGCATTTAACAGGGGTGTGTAGACTTTTTTTATCAACACATTTTGTGTGTGCACGTGCGACTGACCTGCAATGCAAGTTTCGTCTTCTCTTTCCCTGCGAGTGATGAACTGTACACACACAAAAAAAAGATGATTCATACTAATAATAATAATTCCTAATAAATTATGAAAAGCACGCATCTCACCTTAGCCGTTCTAAACATAACGACACCTGCTCGTCATATCTGTAAAAGTGAGCCTTGGAGTGGTCGAAGCTGGTGTACGGTAAACCTGACGCGTCTGATACGCAATCTGGAACAGAAAAACAATATGTGCGACGTTATCAACAATCCGAATGGAATTCATTACATATCGATTGCGTTCATGTTAGCAAGCACATGCTAACACGCGTAGCATGCATTTTTCTAAAATCGACTCAAATATATGCAGTTTTCTTCTATTTTCTTCCTCATTATTATAAAACCTTTTTCCATAAATACATAAAAAAAAGACTATTTTTGAATGATTGTTTTTTTCCTCAAATATTCAGATTTTTCCCCCCGAAAATATGACTATTTTAATAAGCTTCAGATTTCTTTTCTTTCCAAAACAGACAAATTTCCCTCAAATTATTTTTTCCTGTTGACTGTTTTTTAAAATATGACTTATTCGCATCATGACAACTTTTTTTTCTATAATCTTCAACTTTTCTTCTATTTTCTTCCTCATTATTATAAAACTTTTTTTTCCTTAAATACATTTTTAAAAAGTGCTATTTTTGAATGATTGTTTTTTTTCCTCAAATATGATTTTTTTTTCTCGAAAATATGACTATTTTAATAAGCTTCAGATTTTTTTCTTCCAAAATAGACAAGCTTTTCCTTAAATTATTTTTTTCCTGTTGACTGTTTTTTAAAATCTGACTTATCGCATCATGACAACTTTTTTTTCTATAATCTTCAACTTTTCTTCCTCATTATTATAAAACTTTTTTCCTTAAATACATTAAAAAAAAAGATTATTTTCGAATGATTGTTTCGTATTATGATTTTTTTCGTCTCGAAAATATGACTATTTTAATAAGCTTCAGTTTTTTTTTTATTTCCAAAACAGACAAGATTCTCCTCAAAATATTTTTTCCTGTTGACTGTTTTTTAAAATATGACTTATTCGCATCATGACAACTTTTTTTCTATAATCTTCAACTTTTTCGTTTTCCCAAATCTATGACTTTTTCCTCTGTAATATCAGAATTTATTCATTTAAATTCCAAATATTCCTCGAAAATTAGAGCAAAAATATACAACTAAATCTCTACATGTTAGGGCTGTGAACAAAAGCTTTTCCTGTTGCTTTCACACAAAAACTCACATTAAAAAAAAAAAAAGTTACTTATCCCTGTGGGACAATTAAGGAATGCAAAAATATATCACAAAGCTAACAAAAGAAATATTATTATGATATTATTGCCATCCTCACCGTCTCCTGCTGGCTGTATAACCCTCTCCAACCCCCGCGACTGATAGAACTCCTTTATTCTTTTGTCTTCACCTGTCCCAAACACAAGCAAAATGAGTTTAGGATTTTTTAGTTTTGTTATTTTGATGTTTGCACAAAAACGAGTCATCGTCGCCGTCGTACTTTCTTGTAGGCCGGGCACCAGCTTGTAGACGATGTCCTGCATGACGCGGTCCAGCTTAAGGTTGAGCAGCGGTTGCGTCTCGTGGATTTTGATGTTGCACATGGGACAGTACTTGCTGGTCTGAAGGTATTTGACGATACAACTCTTACAGACTGCAAAGTACAAACAAAGGCACATAGGAGAATTTTTGACAAAATATTTCACATTTTTCTTTTTGATTAAATTGAATTTGCAGATTTATTTTTTTTTGGTGGGTGTGCGGGACATATCCTCCATTTTTGGGTGAAAATGTTTCCTGTTTTTGAGCTTAGGCCAAAGCAATAAATGTAGTGCTTTGGCGCCACCTGGCGGAAGCTTGGTATTGTTAGGTTATTTTTGTATAAATGCCAAAAGGTGAATTTACTGACATCATAGCGTTTGTGTTTGTGTATTTGGTTGCCCAAGTCGGATGTCATGTCAATTTGGCTAGCATGCTAGCTAGCTAATACTAATTATGAGCCTTATGTGAGAGAAGGTAGTCGATAGTATTTTTGTTTTACTCGTGCCTGCCAATTATTTAATCGACCAATATTAGCTCTTTTGACAACATGACAAAATAAGACAAAGCTAAAGACATACAACCCCTCCACCACCTTGAAAAAAATTACAAACATAAACAAAACATGTCTGGGAACTCACAGGTGTGCAGACACTCTGTGATGGTGGTGGCGTCAATGAAGTAGCCGGCACACAGGTAACACACGATGTGTTCATTCAGGTCTTTGATTTTCAACTTCACCTCCTCCTGGCAACAGAGACATCGAATTCATGGCGGAACTGTTTCATTTAAAAGGAC